>NC_084731.1:10195979-10300387 GCF_033978785.1 Entelurus aequoreus
TTGCAGCATTAAGCCTCATTTGTAGCTATATTTGAGCTCATTTAGTTTCCTTTAAGTCATCTTAATTCAATTTATATCTCATGACACACTATCTGTATGTAATATGGCTTTTAATTTTTTGCGGCTCCAGACAGATTTGTTTTTGTATTTTTGGTCCAATATGGCTCTTTCAACATTTTGGGTTGCCGAACCCTGCCCTAACCCTAACCCGTAACCCTAACCCTAACCCTTAAAAAAAAAATATATATATATTATATATATATAAATATATATTTTTTCCATATATATATATATATATTTCAATTTTTTTTTTTTGCATGCATATTTATATATATATAAACTCTATATATACATATAATTTGTTTTGCATGTATATTTATACATAAATGCAAAAAAATAAAAAAATATAAATATATATATATACTTTTTTTGCAAAAATTATATATATATATATATATATATACATATATATATATATGTTTGCAAAAAAAGTATATATATATATATTTTTATATATATATATATATATATATATATATATATATATTTTATGTTTTATTTTTTGTTTTTATATATATATATATACATGCAAAAAAATGTATATATATATATATATATATATATATATATATATATATATATATATATATATATATATATATATATATATATATATATATATATATATATATATATATATATATATATATATATATATATATATATATTATATATATATATATATATATACATTTTTTTTTGCATGTATATATATATATATAAAAACAAAAAATAAAACATAAAATATATATATATATATATATATATCTATATATAAAAAAAATAAATATATATATATATATATATATATATATATATGCCAGAGAGAGGATTGGTACGGACACTAAAAATGCAGAGATGACCATCCCCCATGATGAAAGGTTTATGCGGCCTTTATATATATATATATATATATATATATATATATATATATATATATATATATATATATATATATATATATATATATATATATATATATATATATATATATATATATATATATATATATATATATATATATATATATATATATATATATATATATATATATATATATATATATATATATCAGCATGTCTAAATGAGGTGGCCGCATAAACCTTGGTCATCTCTGCATTATTAGTGTCCGTACCAAAGCTCTCTCTAGCAATATGTTCCCTCTGGACCTGAACCAACTGAAATCAGTGAAATCTATTTTTTTGTTTATCCCTGTTTTACTTTTACGCTGAACTACATTTGAATCTTTGCAAATGAGGAAATTGGGTCACAGCGGAATTAGCCACAGCAAGAAAAAAAGAAACAGGCTGAGAACGGCTGTGTAAAAATGAGTCAATCTGCTATGATGTCCAAAGTCCGTCATGTTTTGGGCCTCCGCGCGACACCGCTTGCTGCAAGTGTGATAATGTGTTTTTATGATTATGTTCACAGCTGGATTTGTGGGCAGCCTCCTCGTTAGCTGCGAGCACATTTGAGAGATCAGTGGGCTGATAGAAGATATTTGCGAAGGTCCGACTTAAATGTGTCCAACTCCTGGTTTCTAGGCAACGCTTTCTTAAAGTTACTGTGGAAACCAGCCAGGATGCTTACAAACATGCTGGGCTGTTTGTGTTCACGGCCGTGTGTTTGCTCCACCTGGGCCGGGAATATACCGTTTAGGAAGGCCGATACTGCAGACTGAAGCGGGAGCTCTGCCTTTGACAAATGACACTTTCATTGGATAATTATCGTTTTCGGGATCGCAAACGTGTGAACAGGATTTGTCTCTGTCACATTGTGTGTTTAAGGGCGTATTAATCAAGTGACTAATTGCCAGATATTACCCCTCGGATGTGACTGGTGTTAATAATAATATTAATAGATTTTATTTGTAAAAAGCACTTTACATTAAACAAAAAACCTCAAAGTGCTTGTGTATTAAAAAATAAAAATATAATAACAATAAATAAAAACTAGAACAGCCTAATAGCTAGAACTAGCACGCATATATCTAAAAAAATACTTTAAAAAAAAAAAAAGTAGGGTTTTTAAGCCTTTTTTAAAAGCACCCACAGTCTGTGGTGCCCTCAGGTGGTCAGGGAGAGCGTTCCACTTTTTTTAAAATGATTATCATCTTAAGCTTCATCATTTGACGGCTGCACTTTGGCTTTTGTTTGCGAGAATTTGACTTGACAGTTTTGTGTCCTGATGAGTTATTTTAATTTTGCTGCAAAAGGAGAAAGCAACACTGTTTTTTTTTTTTCTTTCTTCCTTTCTTCTATTAGTTTGATATGAAAGAACAAACATGTTTGCTAAAAGCATTAATAAATCACAAAGACATCCATCCATCCATTTTCTACCGCTTGTCCCTTTTGGGGTCATATAGGGCTAAAATATATTCATCTCTTTAGGCCAGGGGTGGTCAAACTCATTTTAGATGGGGGGGAGAAAAATTTACTCCCAAGTAAAATTACGGCACGATAAATTAAAAATAAAGACAATTTCAGATTGTTTTCTTTGTTTAAAAATAGAACAAGCACATTCTGAAATTGTCCAAATCATAATGTTGTTGTTGTTTTTTGCCACTTACATGTTGCGGTCTTTTTTTGTCATTATTTATACTTTTTGAATAAATTATTTAATAATCAGGTGTTAATTTTCAAATCATCAAGAGAAAAAAAAAAAATCAAATTCAAATTACAGAATGTTATTTATGTAATTTGATCATTTTTCTCGACTGATGTACTAACATAATGTGGTTTATTTTGTACATATGTAGCATCACATACAAAGATACAAATAATTGCTATTGCGACATCCAGTGGACAAATTTAGAACAGCGGTTTCTTTCATTTAAAAATTTCAGGTTAATTTTTACACTCAGCAAACTCATCCATCAAGTGCTACAGTGTATTAAAAAAACAAAAACAAAAATTGAACAGCCTAATAGCTAGAACATATTTCTAAAAAAATGCTTTTTTTTTTTTTTTAAAAAGAAGGGTTTTTAAGCCTTTTTTAAAAGCATCCACAGTCTGTGGTGCCCTCAGGTGGTCAGGGAGAGCGTTCCACAGACTGGGAGCTCTTATTTATCTCCAATGAAGGAGATAAATAAGAGCTTTTCCCCGTTAATTTTTACACTTAGCAAACTCATCCATCATAATTTTTACTCTTAGCAAACTCATCCATCATAATTTTTACACTTAGCAAACTCATCCATCAAGTGCTACAGTGTATTTAAAAAAAAAAATAAAAAAATTGAACAGCCTAATAGCTAGAACTAGCACGCATATTTCTAAAAAAAAAAAAAAAGCTTTTTTTTTTTAAAAAAAAGAAGGGTTTTTAAGCCTTTTTTAAAAGCATCCACAGTCTGTGGTGCCCTCAGGTGGTCAGGGAGAGCGTTCCACAGACTGGGAGCTCTTATTTATCTCCAATGAAGGAGATAAATAAAAAATGAATGAATGGGCCGTATAAAACCTGATCCGGCCCTCGGGCCGTACGTTTGACACCCTTTCTTTAGGCACTGCAGGGTTTTCTCTTATGTGAATTGGTGCCATTTGCAATCCCCAGGAAACACAATTTAAAAAATAATCATAATTCAGTTGAAATAAAATTAAGTGTTTTTTTTTCTTATAAAGTTGCCAACTCACATTTTGAGCCATCCAATATTTGTATTGTCAGACTTATAGCTGCAAAAAAACGGAACAAAACAAACAAATAAAACACAATTATAGGTTTATTTTCAGAGTCACAATAAATTGCATTTATTGACCTTTGTGCTTTAAAATAGCTCGGAGAAAATTCAACCCGTGCAGCAATTAAGTGCAAGAATTCAATTCCTGTAATAGAAAAATAAGCTCCTTTTGTAATGAAATTAAATACTTTTGTATAATTTGTCTCCCGTTACATATAGGCAAGTTATGGCAGGTTTATTTATAGAGGACAATTCAAAGAGCTTTACAGACAAGAAGGCAAAATTAAATCATAAATACGAAGAAAATGATTTGCCCGAGAAGCTGGGCAGGACATTATATATAAAAAAAATAAAAAAATAAAAAAAAAAAATAAAAAAATAAAAAAATACGAATAAAATCCTCGTAAAAAAATAATCATAATTCCTTTGAAAGAAAATAAAGTGTAAATAAAATACTTACAGTTGGCTTGTGCAATTAAATGTTTTTGTAGAATACTTGTAGAACACCCTTCACTGCAAAAAGTCAGTGTTCAAAAACAAGAACAAAAAAATACTAAAATGAGGGGTATTTTATTTGAACTAAGCAAAATGATCTGCCAATAGAACAAAAAAATTGGGCTTGTCAAGACTTTCCAAAACAAGTAAAATTAGCTAACCTCAATGCAGGGCCGGCCCGTGGCATAGGCCGTATAGGCAAATGCTAAGGGCGCCGTCCATCAGGGGGCGCCACGCCAGTGCCACAAATGTTGGAGGAAAAAAAAAAAAAAAAAAAGTTGGTACTATTATTTCTAAATACATAAAATAATCCCACGTTAATTAAAATGCAAAGTAAAGCCTATTTAATAGAAATATTATTTGTTACAACATTACGCCCCCCCCCCCCCCCACGCCCTCCCTCTCCCCCCGCACGGTGCGCCCCCTACCTTCCCGTATCATGACTCTTTATGGACGTCACCGCATAAAAAAATCAACACAAGTTGTCAAAACGGCCAAAACTGTCAGGTGCCCAGGGAAGAAAAAAGAGAAAAGAAGAGGAGGAGAAACGAGAAAAAGACAGAGGTAGCAGGTAGGTAACGTTAGCCTACATGAAATTATTTGTCTGTTACAGAATGTGATAGTAACCTGGCTTTTTAGCATTAAGCTAATGTTACATGATTCTGCAATTGCTAATCAATGAATAGCTAGTTCTGTTTTAACGTCGGGTTAATATTGTGGAGGGGGCTAAATTGTTATAGAAAATAATAATGTAATGTTAGGTAATTACAGTACTCCCTGGTGTACAGTAATTTGTAAGTCATTCTAGTTAATGCAATATTAAAAATCACAAATAGAGAACTCTGTAGGATCCCCTTTTTTTTATAATATAGTTGTTAAAGTCATACTGGTTTGATATCTTGTTTTGTGCAGTGCCTTATTTATATTGTATTTTTAATTTATTTTATGCAACTTGTTGACACGTTTTATTTTGTGTTAATGTATGTAAAAAATATTGTATTTCATATATTCATTTTTAATTTTTTTGTATTCATTTATTTATCCATATTTTTTTTTATCTTGTTAACTATTCTGATTGTTAATTTGCTTTCTTTAAGTAAAAAAAAAGGTCAAAGACAAAGCTATTCGGTTTCTTGTGAGTATATACACGTCACTGCCGATGTGGGGGGTGGGGGTGGGGGGGGGGGGGCGCCACCTAAAATCTTGCCTAGGGCGCCAGATTGGTTAGGGCCGGGCCTGCCTCAATGAACCCAAAAATACCTTAAAATAAGTATATTCTCACTAATAACAACTGTACTACTATATGAGTACGTATTTTCTATTGTTTCATTGAAAATAAAACAGCAAAGTCCATTTGGCTGTCATCTGTTTTAATTACGAGACACTATTGTGTCAAAGTCATGATTTTTAAATTTTTTTTTACATGCTTGAAATAAGAAATGACCACTTTAAAAAAGTAGTTTTATACTTGTGAGTGTTGATGACACAGCTTTGCAACAGTTGATATTCTAGTTTCGAGCATGTTTTACTCAATATAGCTCATCAAATCTCCGCAACAAGCTGTAATATCTTACCGAGATCACTTAAAACAAGTAAAACACTCCAACATAGAATCTGCTTAGTGAGAAGAATGATCTTATCAGACAGAAAATAAGCAAATATCACCCTTAATTGAGATATTTCATCTTACTTAGATTCCAGTTTGTGCAGTGTTACTATTAGAGATGTCCGATAATATTGGCCGGCCGATATTATCGGCCGATAAATGCTTTAAAATGTAATATCGGAAATTATCGGTATCGTTTTTTTTATTATCGGTATCGTTTTTTTTTTTTTTATTATTATGATTTTTTATTTATTAAATCCACATAAAAAACACAAGATACACTTACAATTAGTGCACCAACCCAAAAAACCTCCCTCCCCCCATTTACACTCATTCACACAAAAGGGTTGTTTCCTTCTGTTATTAATATTCTGGTTCGTACATTATATATCAATATATATCAATACAGTCTGCAAGGGATACAGTCCGTAAGCACACATGATTGTGCATGCTGCTGCTCCACTAATAGTACTAACCTTTAACACTTAATTTTACTCATTTTCATTAACTACTAGTTTCTATGTAACTGATTTTATATTGTTTTACTTTCTTTTTTATTCAAGAAAATGTTTTTAATTTATTTATCTTATTTTATTTTATTAATTTAAAAAAAAAAAGGACCTTATCTTCACCATACCTGGTTGTCCAAATTAGGCATAATAATGTGTTGATTCCACAACTGTATATATCAGTATCGGTATCGGTTGATATCGGTATCGTAATTAAAGATTTGGACAATATCGGAATATCGGATATCGGCAAAAAGCCATTATCGGTAGGGATGTCCGATAATGGCTTTTTGCCGATATCCGATATTCCGATATTGTCCAACTCTTTAATTACCGATACCGATATCAACCGATACCTATATCAACCGATATATGCAGTCGTGGAATTAACACATTATTATGCCTAATTTGGACAACCATGTATGGTGAAGATAAGGTACTTTTTAAAAATAATAATAAAATAAGATAACTAAATTAAAAACATTTTCTTGAATAAAAAAGAAAGTAAAACAATATAAAAACAGTTACATAGAAACTAGTAATTAATGAAAATGAGTAAAATTAACTGTTAAAGGTTAGTACTATTAGTGGAGCAGCAGCACGCACAATCATGTGTGCTTACGGACTGTATCCCTTGCAGACTGTATTGATATATATTGATATATAATGTAGGAACCAGAATATTAATAACAGAAAGAAATGGGGGAGGGAGGTTTTTTGGGTTGGTGCACTAATTGTAAGTGTATCTTGTGTTTTTTATGTTGATTTAATAAAAAAATAAAAAATAAAAAAAAAATTTAAAAAACGATACAGATAATAAAAAAAACGATACCGATAATTTCCGATATTACATTTTAACGCATTTATTTACATCCCTAATTATCGGACATCCCTAGTTACTATTATGGTATATTTCACTCACATACCTTTAGTGGGAATCTGCATGGGTTGTGGAAAAGCCACTAGAGGGAGCTGAGATAATGTGTGATGGCGCACACACACACACACACACACGCACACACACACACACACACACACATACACGCACACACACATGCGGGCTTGTGTTTGTGCTCTACTTCAAAAAGAAAAGAAAAGAAATTGAGCCTAATTGGGCCTTTATGGTCTCCTCCAAGTCAGCGACACTTCCCTCAACCTCCAGTCTTGGATGCGCACTTTAATTTTGACAAATGTGATGTTTCCGTTAAATAGTTAATGGCGGTACAGGACGGTGCGCGGCGCACATCAAAGGGCATGCATTAATACGCGAGCGCTCATGTTATTTCTTGTTCTGTTTAGTCTCCCAGGGAGGAGGAATGGCGCTCTGTTTTCCCTTCCCCTTGCCCTTAATAAAGCCTGATGTTGCCTTTCCTAAAGGTAAAGCACCTCCACGCGCGCAAATGAGGGCAGGGAGAGAAGGGAAAAAAAAGCGGGGGGATTTGCAAACGAGGGGGCCGGATGATCTGAGAATGTTAAGAGGCAGCGCTTTGAAGAAAATTCCATCAAAAGGAAAACAATAAGTGAGACGGCGCGCATGCGGCAAGCCGCGTTAAATACCTTGTGTGGTGCGGGAACCCTTGAAATCTCAATTGGCGCCATTAACTGGCATCTGGAGGACAATGATTTGGATTGTGTGGAGCTTTCTAAAAGGCTTGCCGTGCGTCCTCTAGGGCTCTCTGTGAGGCTGCACACCTTACTGCCTCGCCGTTTATTAGCCGCGTTTCATTCCAAATCTTCCATTTATCATATTTCTCTGCAGTTGGGCTTCAGCCTAATGAATCGCGAGGTATCTTCTTCAAGTCCCGCGCACTCAGATTGCTCCTCCGGTGACAAGTTACATTTGAGGTTGACAGTGGCGGGCCGTGCGTTTCCCACCTAGGCCTTCAGTGATGTCCGACTTCAATGATGACCTCTCAAAATACCATCATTGTTGTCCCCACATGACCATTGCTGGAGAAATACTATACAGCAGACCTTTGTGCATCCCTGTTTATTAAGGAGTGCTTATTGGACTCTGTTGCGCTGATATGCCTGGAGAAGAGGGGCGCATTTGAGAACGTGTCACTCTCCCGACGCACTGTAACGAGGCGGGTTGAGACCATCGCTGGAAACTTGGAGCTTCAGCTGAAGAACAGAACGGCCGACTTTGACTGTTTTTCGCTGGCTTTGGATGAGAGCTGCGATGTACGTGACACCGCCCAGCTGCTCATCTTCTTACGTGGGATAACTACAGACTTTCAAATCCCGGAGGAGCTGGCAGCCATGCAGTCAATTAAAGAGACAACCACAGGTAATGACTTGTTCACGTAGTTGGTTGTCCAAATCTGACGGGGAAAAATGTTGGACTTTTAAAGAGGATGCAGGATAAAGTGACAGAAATTGACATTTTTGCATTGTATTATACATCAGGAAGTGTTGTGTAAGACAGTGTTAAAAATAAAACCATCAAAAGCAATCTGCTTTTGTATAAATTTAAGTTAGGTTAAATGAAATTATTATTATTATTATTATTATTTATCTTACGGTATGTCAAAAATAATTTGAGCAAAATGTAATTGAAAAATTGTCGGTGTGGCCCTCCAGCAGTGCTCGGGTTGCTCATGCGGCTCCTGGTAAAAAATAATTGCCCACCCCTGCTACACAGGAACACATTTACACACTACTATGTGTATTGAATCACATCAACAGTGTTCAAAACAGGTTATTTTATGGCACATTTAAAATCAATTAAAACGCATCAGCAATTAAAACATATCTTATGTGGTACTGTCAAAATTAAAATAGCAAAAAACATATTAAACGTGAAAAAATAAAATATTTGAACTCACAATTAGTAGGACCTATTCGACGACGTATAAGCCAGTGGTACCCTTTGTTGTTGGTTTATTCGAGTGGAAATGGCGAGCATTTCCCCATTTCATCGCCAGAACAGCTGAGCTAGCTTCCGGGGTTGGCCGACCTCGTCTCACAAGATGTAGTTTCTCTGTAAATATCCTTCTTGAAAATGGCCTTGCCTAGGCCTTTGTTTTTGTGTTGGTTTAGAAAAGGCAGAGAAAGAATAATTGTCACGACAGCCAAATATTGCATGTAACAAATGCATCCAATTTTACACGTGTCTATTTCTCGCTGGGTAGTTCCAAAAAAAAAAGAATCCACACAAAGGCAGTGGCGGGCCGTGCGTTTCCCACCTAGGCCTTCAGTGATGTCCGACTTCATTGATTACCTCTCAAAATACCATCATTTATGTCCCCACTTTACACTTTACCCACTTGCTCCCAGTGACACCCACACACATAACATCTAACATAATAGTGAGAGTCCAGTCCATAGTGGATCTAACATAATAGTGAGAGTCCAGTCCATAGTGGATCTAACATAATAGTGAGAGTCCAGTCCATAGTGGATCTAACATAATAGTGAGAGTCCAGTCCATAGTGGATCTAACATAATAGTGAGAGTCCAGTCCATAGTGGATCTAACATAATAGTGAGAGTCCAGTCCATAGTGGATCTATCATAATAGTGAGAGTCCAGTCAATAGTGGATCTAACATAATAGTGAGAGTCCAGTCCATAGTGGATCTAACATAATAGTGAGAGTCCAGTCCATAGTGGATCTAACATAATAGTGAGAGTCCAGTCCATAGTGGATCTAACATAACAGTGTGAGTCCAGTCCATAGTGGATCTAACATAATAGTGAGAGTCCAGTCCATAGTGGATCTAACATAATAGTGTGAGAGTCCAGTCCATAGTGAATCTAACATAAAAGTGAGAGTCCAGTCCATAGTGGATCTAACATAATAGTGTGAGAGTCCAGTCCACAGTGGATCTAACCTAATAGTGAGAGTCCAGTCCATAGTGGATCTAACATAATAGTGAGAGTCCAGTCCATAGTGGATCTAACATAATAGTGTGAGAGTCCAGTCCATAGTGAATCTAACATAAAAGTGAGAGTCCAGTCCATAGTGGATCTAACATAATAGTGTGAGAGTCCAGTCCACAGTGGATCTAACCTAATAGTGAGAGTCCAGCCCATAGTGGATCTAACATAATAGTGTGAGAGTCCAGTCCATAGTGGATCTAACATAATATTGTGAAAGTCCAGTCCATAGTGGATCTAACATAATAGTGAGAGTCCAGTCCATAGTGGATCTAACATAATAGTGAGAGTCCAGTCCATAGTGGATCTAACATAATAGTGAGAGTCCAGTCCATAGTGGATCTAACATAATAGTGTGAGTCCAGTCCATAGTTGATCTAACATAATAGTGTGAGTCCAGTCCATAGTGGATCTAACATAATAGTGTGAGAGTCCAGTCCATAGTGAATCTAACATAAAAGTGAGAGTCCAGTCCATAGTGGATCTAACATAATAGTGTGAGAGTCCAGTCCACAGTGGATCTAACCTAATAGTGAGAGTCCAGCCCATAGTGGATCTAACATAATAGTGTGAGAGTCCAGTCCATAGTGGATCTAACATAATATTGTGAAAGTCCAGTCCATAGTGGATCTAACATAATAGTGAGAGTCCAGTCCATAGTGGATCTAACATAATAGTGAGAGTCCAGTCCATAGTGGATCTAACATAATAGTGAGAGTCCAGTCCATAGTGGATCTAACATAATAGTGTGAGTCCAGTCCATAGTGGATCTAACATAATAGTGTGAGTCCAGTCCATAGTGGATCTAACATAATAGTGAGAGTCCAGTCCATAGTGGATCTAACATAATAGTGAGAGTCCAGTCCATAGTGGATCTAACATAATAGTGTGAGAGTCCAGTCCATAGTGAATCTAACATAAAAGTGAGAGTCCAGTCCATAGTGGATCTAACATAATAGTGTGAGAGTCCAGTCCACAGTGGATCTAACCTAATAGTGAGAGTCCAGCCCATAGTGGATCTAACATAATAGTGTGAGAGTCCAGTCCATAGTGGATCTAACATAATATTGTGAAAGTCCA
The DNA here is from genome assembly GCF_033978785.1 of Entelurus aequoreus. Lineage (NCBI taxonomy): Eukaryota > Metazoa > Chordata > Actinopteri > Syngnathiformes > Syngnathidae > Entelurus > Entelurus aequoreus. The sequence goes on from NC_084731.1 coordinate 10,207,280, forward strand.
GTCCATAGTGGATCTAACATAATAGTGAGAGTCCAGTCCATAGTGGATCTAACATAATAGTGAGAGTCCAGTCCATAGTGGATCTAACATAATAGTGAGAGTCCAGTCCATAGTGGATCTAACATAATAGTGTGAGTCCAGTCCATAGTGGATCTAACATAATAGTGTGAGTCCAGTCCATAGTGGATCTAACATAATAGCGAGAGTCCAGTCCATAGTGGATCTAACATAATAGTGAGAGTCCAGTCCATAGTGGATCTAACATAATAGTGTGAGTCCAGTCCATAGTGGATCTAACATAATAGTGAGAATCCAGTCCATAGTGGATCTAACATAATAGTGAGAGTCCAGTCCATAGTGGATCCAACATAATAGTGAGAGTCCAGTCCATAGTGGATCTAACATAATAGTGAGTGTCCAGTCCATAGTGGATCTAACATAATAGTGAGAGTCCAGTCCATAGTGGATCTAACATAATAGTGAGAGTCCAGTCCATAGTGGATCTCACATAATAGTGAGATTCCAGTCCATAGTGGATCTAACATAATAGTGAGAGTCCAGTCCATAGTGGATCTAACATAATAGTGAGAGTCCAGTCCATAGTGGATCTCACATAATAGTGAGATTCCAGTCCATAGTGGATCTAACATAATAGTGAGAGTCCAGTCCATAGTGGATCTCACATAATAGTGAGATTCCAGTCCATAGTGGATCTAACATAATAGTGAGAGTCCAGTCCATAGTGGGGCCAGCAGGAGACCATCCCGAGCGGAGACAGGTCAGCAGCGCAGAGACGTCCCCAACCGATGCACAGGCGAATGGTCCACCCCGGGTCCCGACTGTGGACAGCCAGCACTTCATCCATGGCCACCGGACCTGTGCCCCCCCCCACCCCCCTTCCACAAGGGAGAGGGGGGCAGAGCTGAAAAGAAAAGAAACGGCAGATCAACTGGTCTAAAAGGGGGGTCTATTTAAAGGCTAGAGTATACCAATGAGTTTTAAGATGGGATTTAAATGCTTCTTTGAAGGTATTTTTGGGTTCATTGAGGTTAGCTAATTTGACTTGTTTTGGAAAGTCTTGACAAGCCAAATTTTCTTGTTCTATTGGCAGATAATTTTGCTTAGTTCTGATTTTTGTATTTTTTTGTTTTTGTTTTTGAAAACTGACTTTTTGCAGTGCATGAATACTTTCAGATATTTAGGGAAAGTAAATAAAACAAATATTTAATCTTTGATTATGATCATGGTTTGTGGTTCAGTTAATCCAGCAGAGAAGGTCTTGCTGGCCCACCACGGGAGGTTAAACCTTCTTCATGTCGCTGATACTCCCGGTGTCTGATGGCAGGAGACAGGAAGTGGCCTTTCTTGCTGACATGTTCTCCGACCTGCTCTGACACAAGTCCACTCGCTGTCAAAAGACGTACGGTGGCTGATACGTGAGGGGAACACAGGCTACCAGATCTCTGTGAGGCAATGAAATAAGTTGCCTCATCCTCGGAGGTCGGCGGCGTCCTTCAGGTGACATCACCTCCAAGTACGGAGCCTGCAGCGCTCCTCGCCAGGTGAGACGCCTCCTGACACCTCCGACGTGCTCTTCGCCACACACCAGCTTTGTCTGCCAATGACGTTTGGCATTTTGGCTGCAAAGTCACAGTCTGCGGCGGAGTGCCGCGGGCCGCCAACCGTCAGCTCTCGGACGCCGGAGACGTTTGACGGGGGCGGAGAGGGGCCAGGTGGAGGTGGAGCTGCCAGCGCCTATTTGTCGGGCCTTCACTCAGCACTTTGGTGGGAGTGTCCACTTAGTCGTACGCCACATCCCTGCTCGTTTGTCTCCTCACCGCTGTCCAAACACGAGAAGGTTGCCTCGATTGATGTCAAGGTGGATCGCATTGAGGAACACGCCACCTTTTTTGGCTGCTCGTTACCACGTCTGTTGTGGGCTTGGTGAGGCGGATCTGACAATATCATCCCTGTGGATTAGTGTCAATTAAATACATGTTTAATTCATATTTATCGTATTATAGACACTCAATATATTAAGATATACTTATTAACATAGAAGGAAAGGTAATATCCATCCATCCTCATACTCAGATCCCTTCACTGGCTTCCTGTTCCACTCAGGATTGAATTCCAAGTCTCCCTACTAACCCACCAGTGCCTCCATGGAAATGCCCCCCTCTACCTCAAAGAACTACTCACCCCCAAATCCTCCACACCAGTGGTCCCCAACCTTTTTGTAGCTGCGGTCAACGCTTTAAAATATTGTCCCACGGACCGGTAAAAATATTTTCATGCTTGAAATATGAAATTATTACTTTTAAAAAAAGTAGTTTTATACTTGTGAGTGTTGATGACACAGCTTTGCAACAGTTGATATTCTAGTTTCAAGCATGTTTTACTCAATATAGGTCAGGGGTCGGCAACGCGGTGCCCGCGGGTACCAGGTCGCCCGTAAGGACCAGATGAGTCGCTGACCTGTTCTAAAAATAGCTCAAATAGCAGCACTTACCAGTGAGCTGCCTCTATTTTTTAAATTGTATTTATTTACTAGCAAGCTGGTCTCGCTTTGCTCGACATTTTTAATTCTAAGAGAGACAAAACTCAAATAGAATTTTAAAATCCAAGAAAATATTTGAAAGACTTGGTCTTCACTTGTTTAAATAAATTCATTTATTTTTTTTACTTTGCTTCTTATAACTTTCAGAAAGACAATTTTAGAGAAAAAATACAACCCTAAAAATGATTTTAGGATTTTTAAACACATATACCTTTTTACCTTTTAAATTCCTTCCTCTTCTTTCCTGACAATTTAAATCAATGTTTAAGTAAATTTATTTTTTTTATTGTAAAGAATAATAAATACATTTTAATTTAATTTTTCATTTTAGCTTCTGTTTTTTCGACGAAGAATATTTGTGAAATATTTCTTCAAACTTATTATGATTAAAATTCAGAAAAATACAGACAAAAAAATACAACCTTAAAAATGATTTTAGGATTTTTAAACACATATACCTATGCAATGCCAGGCTTCCCACTAACTGACAAAGAAACAGATAACAGATTTGGTGTCCAGTTCAAAGTGTGACATGATTTATTTAAACATTTGAGAGTTGACTTTTGTATTTTACATGAGCTATTATTTGTACAAACATGGTGCAAAGTAATTCATGATTTGTTGAAAAAGTGGCTAGCTAGTTAAAATGGGATATTGTGATTTCACAAGACTGTCTTAGAAGTGATCATTTGAAAATGTTCAATTTGAAAAATGTGCACTTAGAGAAAATATAAAAATAAATGTTGCATATTGATATTTATGTGTTTCTATTAGAGATGCCGATAAATGCGTTAAAATGTAATATCGGAAATTATCGGTATCGTTTTTTTTATTATTATCAGTATCGTTTTTTTTTTTTTTTGTTGTTGTTGTTTTTTTTAATTAAATCCACATAAAAAACACAAGATACACTTACAATTAGAGCACCAACCCAAAAAACCTCCCTCCCCTCACTCATTCACACAAAAGGGTTGTTTCCTTCTGTTATTAATATTCTGGTTCCTACATTATATATCAATATATATCAATACAGTCTGCAAGGGATACAGTCCGTAAGCACACATGATTGTGCGTGCTGCTGCTCCACTAATAGTACTAACCTTTAAACAGTTAATTTTACAAATTTTCATTAATTACTAGTTTCTATGTAACTGTTTTTATATTGTTTTACTTTCTTTTTTATTCAAGAAAATGTTTTTAATTTATTTATCTTATTTTATTTGATTCATTTTTTTAAAAAGTACCTTATCTTCACCATACCTGGTTGTCCAAATTAGGCATAGTAATGCGTTAATTCCACGACTGTATATATCGGTTGATATCGGTATCGGTTGATATCAGTATCGGTAATTAAAGAGTTGGACAATATCAGCATATCGGATATCGGCAAAAAGCCATTATCGGACATCCCTAGTTTCTATATATATTTATTGTGAGAAATCATTAAGATGATCAGTGCTTCCACAAAGATAAATATCATTAATTATTAATAATAACATAGAGTTAAAAGTAAATTGAGCAAATTGGCTATTTCTGGCAATTTATTTAAGTGTGTATCAAACTGGTAGCCCTTCGCATTAATCAGTACCCAAGAAGTAGCTCTTGGTTTCAAAAAGGTTGGTGACCCCTGATATACAGTACCGTTCAAAAGTTTGGGGTCACATTGAAATGTCCTTATTTTTGAAGGAAAAGCACTGTACTTTTCAATGAAGATAACTTTAAACTAGTCTTAACTTTAAAGAAATACACTCTATACATTGCTAGTGTGGTAAATGACTATTCTAGCTGCAAATGTCTGGTTTTTGGTGCAATATCTACATAGGTGTATAGAGGCCCATTTCCAGCAACTATCACTCCAGTGTTCTAATGGTACAATGTGTTTGCTCATTGGCTCAGAAGGCTAATTGATGATTAGAAAACCCTTGTGCAATCATGTTCACACATCTGAAAACAGTTTAGCTCGTTACAGAAGCTACAAAACTGACTTTCCTTTGAGCAGATTGACTTTCTGGAGCATCACATTTGTGGGGTCAATTAAACGCTCAAAATGGCCAGAAAAGGAGAACTTTCATCTGAAACTCGACAGTCTATTCTTGTTCTTAGAAATGAAGGCTATTCCACTAAATTGTTTGGGTGACCCCAAACTTTTGAACGGTAGTGTAGGTCATCAAATCTCAGCAACAAGCTGTAATATCTTACTGAGATCATTTAGGACCAAAACAATTAAAACAAGTAAAACACTCTAACATAAAATCTGCTAAGTGAGAAGAATGATCTTATCAGACAGAAAATAAGCAAATATCACCCTTATTTGAGATATTTACTAGGGATGTCCGATAATGGCTTTTTGCCGATATTCCGATATTGTCCAACTCTTTAATTACCGATACCGATATCAACCGATACCGATATCAACCGATATATACAGTCGTGGAATTAACACATTATTATGTCTAATTTGGACAACCAGGTATGGTGAAGATAAGGTACTTTTAAAAAAAAATTATAAAATAAAATAAGATAAATAAATTAAAAACATTTTCTTGAATAAAAAAGAAAGTAAAACAATATAAAAACAGTTACATAGAAACTAGTAATGAATGAAAATGAGTAACATTAACTGTTAAAGGTTAGTACTATTAGTGGAGCAGCAGCACGCACAATCATGTGTGCTTACGGACTGTATCCCTTGCAGACTGTATTGATATATATTGATATATAATGTAGGAACCAGAATATTAATAACAGAAAGAAACAACCCTTTTGTGTGAATGAGGAGGGAGGTTTTTTGGGTTGGTGCATTATAAGTGTATCTTGTGTTTTTTATGTTGATTTAATTTAAAAAAAAACAAAAAAAACAAACAAACAAAAAACGATACCGATAATAAAAAAAACCGATACCGATAATTTCCGATATTACATTTTAACGCATCCCTAATATTTACTCTTACTTAGATTTCAGTTTTTGCAGTGTAGTCGCGTCATTAATTGGACAATCTGTATTTAATTTCCAATGACAACTCGTGTCTTGTCCGACACATTCTGGGAAGTACATTTTTCCTTTCTTTTTAGACACGACCTTTTATAGCCACCCCGACCTTCCCTCCCTCTCTCGGCTCTTGATTTCCCCAAAGTGCCGTGTTTTATGTGTGCTTTACTTTGGACGGAGCGCGGCGGCGGGGTCAGGAGGAGCGGAGACGAGCATCCCCGAGACGTGGGAGAGTGAAATGAGGTGGCTGTTTATTCTCCCCCACCACGGCTACATACCTTTTTTTTTTTTTCCTTTTTTTTTCTTTTCGAGTGGCTTTGGAGTGCGGCCTGAAACAACAGCAGAGGCCATGTGTACACATTACAAGTCTTCCACGGAGAAGGAGGGCTGGATGGGAGCATGGCAGAGTACAGTTCCCACTCCAAATAATAGCAGACTATTTATTACAAGGGTGTCCAAACTTTTTCCACTCAGGGCCACAGACTGAAAAATCAAAGCATGCGGGGGCCATTTTTATATTTTTCCTCTTTTTAAACAAATACAACAGGGGTCACCAACCTTTTTGAAACCAAGAGCTACTTCTTGGGTAGTGATTAATGCGAAGGGCTACCAGTTTGATACACACTTAAATAAATTGCCAGAAATAGCCAATTTGCTCAATTTACCTTTAACTCTATGTTATTATTAATAATTAATGATATTTACACTTAATTGAACGGTTTAAAAGAGGAGAAAACACAACAAAAATGACAATTACATTTTGAAACATAGTTTATCTTCAATTTCGACTCTTTAAAATTCAAAATTCAACCGAAAAAAAGAAGAGAAAAACTAGCTAATTCGAATCTTTTTGAAAAAAATTAAAAAAAGAATTTATGGAACATCATTAGTAATTTTTCCTGATTAAGATTAATTTTAGGTTTTTGATGACATGTTTTGAATAGGTTAAAATCCAATCTGCACTTTGTTAGACCATATAACAAATTGGACCAAGCTATATTTCTAACAAAGACAAATCATTATTTCTTCTAGAATTTCCAGAACAAAAATTTTAAAAGAAATTCAAAAGACTTTGAAATAAGATTTAAATTTGATTCTACAGATTTTCTAGATTTGCCAGAATAATTTTTTTGAATTTTAATCATAATAAAGTTGAAGAAATATTTCACAAATATTCTTCGTCGAAAAAACAGAAGCTAAAATGAAGAATTAAATTCAAACTTATTTATTATTCTTTACAATAAAAAAAATACATTTACTTGAACATCGATTTAAATTGTCGGGAAAGAAGAGGAAGGAATTTAAAAGGTAAAAAGGTATATGTGTTTAAAAATCCTAAAATCATTTTTAAGGTTGTATTTTTTTTCTAAAATTGTCTTTCTGAAAGTTATAAGAAGCAAATAAAAAAAAATTATGAATTTATCTAAACAAGTGAAGACCATGTCTTTAAAATATTTTCTTGGATTTTCAAATTCTATTTGAGTTTTGTCTCTCTTAGAATTAAAAATGTTGGGCAATGCGAGACCAGCCCTCTAGTAAATAAATACAATTTAAAAAATAGAGGCAGCTCACTGGTAAGTGCTGCTATTTGAGCTATTTTTAGAACAGGCCAGCGGGCTACTCATCTGGTCCTTACGGGCTACCTGGTGCCCGCGGGCACCGCGTTGGTGACCCCTGCAATACAATATATATGGTTTTTTTTTTTTACCTTTATGGCTTTCCTCAAGTTTGGTCCCCGGTACCCGGAAGGGTCTCAGTCATAAAAAATGTTAGAAATAAGTCATAAATTATTATTTTTTCATTTAACCCTTGAATCTCGATATCAACTTCAGGTCTGTCTGTCGTTATAACGTTTTTTTAGATGTTGTTTTTATGTTTATGCCCTTTATGTCAAAACCCTTATTTATATGTTAAACACACAAACTACCGTATTTCCTTGAATAGCCGCAGGGGCGCTAACTAATTTAAAATCTCCTGTCACTCCGGCGTTTACCGGAAGCCTGCGGGATGGCTGTGCATGTGCTAATTATTTTAAAACCTCTTCTCACTCCGGCGTTTACCAAAAGGAATGCGGTAAATTTAGGCGTGCGCTTTGAGTGTGATGTAAGCATACCATCATGAAAAGCACATTTAATTAAAAAAAACGTTATTATGGTCTTACCTGTACTTATAAATGGAGTCCATTTGCAGCTCCTTCTGACCAAAAGCATTGATAACTTGTTTATAGAAGTCTTCCTTATTTTCTTTCTTCAGTTTTAAAAGTCTCTCTGTCTCGATGGAGATATTCCTTTAATTATTACCTCCTGCTTCGGTTGAAAGTCCAGTTTAGAAAACGGTTTTATTTTAGATACCGGTATGTAATACTCCATGTTAAAAGTTCAAGCGAGAGGAAAAAAAAGACGATCTATTGCTGCGTGTGTTCACTTCTTCTGCAGTACCGGAAGTCACAAGAAGGATCACTAGCGCCCTCTACCACCAGGTGGCGGGAGTCATTTCATGACTCATACCGTATTTGACACACGCAGCTACGGTATATTAATAAAACATAGCTGCTTACTGTTCTTTTTAGCATACCGTACCGGTATTCAATAGGTTGGACCTTAAATCCTACTGAATAACTCACTAATAAAGTGGAATTGTTCCAGTGAAGTAATTGGAGCCTTCAATAGGTCGATAACAGCTTTGTGTTATTAGTGTCAACATTGCCACTTTTTCTTGTTACATTTCACCTGTTTACTCTTTTATTACACTTTTTTATGTTTTACATTTTTATCGTAGTATTTTCAGTATGTGCCGGGGGCCGTTGACAAATTAGCCACAAATGGCCCTCGGGCCGCACTTTGGACACGCCTAATTTATTACAATACAGTAGAGTAGTTTTAAGATCCACACCGACTCGGAAAGATTACCACTTTTTTTTGTGTGACACCCCCGCCATTCCTCCGTTTTTTTTTAATGCATGTCCATTTTTGCCATCTTTGTGCCGGGTTCATCTGGAGGCTGCGGCAGATTATTCAAACTGAGAAGTCACGTTTCATTTTCGCGGAGGAAGCCGTCGGTGACTTTGATAGATTACAGTGAGAAAGAAGTGTCCTAATTGAAATGAATATCACAATCTTGCGCTGCGTATTTGTCTGGGCTGCCCCTCAGAAGCAGACAAATAAGAGCACACACACTTCAATAAGACGAGCAACACTGCTAATGTTGTGATAAATAACAACTATTGTGAAATGAAGGTACCATATTTTCCAGACTATAAGGCGCACTTAAAATACTTTTTTCCCCTCAAAACTCGACAGTGCGCCTTATAGGGATGATGTTTGATAAGAAATGATCGAGTTCGAGCCCATTATCGAATCCTCTTGTCGAACCGATTCCTTATCAATTCTCTTATAGCAGGGATGTCCAAAGTGCGGCCATTTGCGGCCCCCAGGTCATTTTTTAACGGCCCCATGGTACATTCTAAAAATACAATTAAAAAAAATAAAAAACATAAAAAGTAGTATAAAAGAGTAAGCAGGTGACAATAAAATGTTGCTATGTTGACTCTAATAACACTAAGCCAGGGGTCATCAACGCGGTGCCCGCGGGCACCAGGTAGCCCGTAAGGACCAGATGAGTAGCCCGCTGGCCTGTTCTAAAAATAGCTCAAATAGCAGCACTTACCAGTGAGCTGCCTCTATTTTTTAAATTTTATTTATGTACTAGCAAGCTGGTCTCGCTTTGCCCGACATTTTTAATTTTAAGAGAGACAAAACTCAAATAGAATTTGAAAATCCAAGAAAATATTTGAAAGACTGGTCTTCACTTGTTTAAATGAATTCATAAATTTTTTTTACTTTGCTTCTTATAGCTTTCAGAAAGACAATTTTAGAGAAAAAATACAACCCTAAAAATGATTTTAGGATTTTTAAACACATATACCTTTTTACCTTTTAAATTCCTTCCTCTTCTTTCCTGACAATTTAAATCGATGTTCAAGTAAATTAATTTTTTTTATTGTAAAGAATAATAAATACATTTCAATTTAATTCTTCATTTTAGCTTCTGTTTTTTCGACAACGAATATTAGTGAAATATTTCTTCAAACTTATTATGATTAAAATTCAAAAAAATTATTCTGGCCAATCTAGAAAATCTGTAGAATCAAATTTAAATCTTATTTCAAAGTCTTTTGAATTTCTTTTAAAATGTTTGTTCTGGAAAATCTAGAAGAAATAATGATTTGTCTTTGTTAGAAATATAGCTTGGTCCAATTTGTTATATATTCTAACAAAGTGCAGATTGGATTTTAACCTATTTAAAACATGTCATCAAAATTCTAAAATTAATCTTAATCAGGAAAAATTACTAACGATGTTCCATAAATTATTTTTTGAATTTTTTCAAAAAGATTCAAATTAGCTAGTTTTTCTCTTCTTTTTTTCGGTTGAATTTTGAATTTTAAAGAGTCGAAATTGAAGATGAACTATGTTTCAAAATTTAATAGTCATTTTTTTTTCCTGTTTTTTCCTCTTTTAAACCGTTCAATTAAGTGTAAATATCATTAATTATTAATAATAACATGGAGTTAAAGGTAAATTGAGCAAATTGGCTATTTCTGGCAATTTATTGAAGTGTGTATCAAACTGGTAGCCCTTCGCATGAATCACTACCCAAGAAGTAGCTCTTGCTTTCAAAAAGGTTGGTGACCCCTGGACTAAGCTGTCATGCAGGCTGTTTCTTTCTTTAAAACATAATAAAGAATCAAAAACAATGTTATTATGAATTATTGACCTATTCATGGCTCCAATTAGGTCACATTAAATATTCCACTTTGAGATATGTTTTGGGGAAAATGTTGCATATTTTGTGTTCGCCATATAAAAAACTATGTTTTTTTTGTTTTTTAAAGAAGGGCCTAAAATGAACAAACAAGGAACATAATAAACAACAATACAAGTTATAATTGACAGATAGATCTGGAGTTGATCTCGAGACTATTCTGTTAACAGTTTTTTAAAAAAATGACGATTTATTTTTTAACACTTTACTGGATCCCCAATAATTTTAGTGGGACTTTTTTTTTTTTTTTAAGTGTCGCTGCTCAAAAAATAATAATACATTAAAATCCATGTTGTTATGAGTTATGTTATGAGCTCCAATTATTACATAATCTGAAATCTGAAAATTTTATTCAGCTTTATTCAGCCACAACAAAGTGCGCGCATATTTCTGCAAGAAACATAATCATATATCAGCTTTACAAAAATGTTCAGTTACAAAATAATTCATGCTAAAGACAAGTAAACACCTTTAGGACAACTTTAGAACAACTTTAGAACACATTTAGAACAACTTTAGGACACATTTAGGACACCATTAGGACACATTTTAGAACACCTTTAAGACAACTTTAGAACACATTTAGAACAACTTTAGGACAGCTTTAGAAAACATTTAGAACAACTTTAGGACAACTTTAGAACACATTTAGAACACCATTAGGACACATTTTAGAACACCATTAGGACACATTTAGAACAACTGAAGAGTAGAACACATTTAGAACAACTTTAGAGTAGAACACATTTAGAACAACTTTAGAACACATTTAGAACAACTTTAGGATAAAATTTAGAACACCTTTAGGACAACTTTAGAACACATTTAGAACACCATTAGGACACATTTAGAACACCTTTGGGACACATTTAGAACACCTTTACGACACATTTAGAACACCATTAGGACACATTTTAGAACACCTTTAGGACACTTTTAGAACACCTTCAGGACAACTTTACAACACATTTAGAACACCATTAGGACACATTTTAGAACACCTTTAGGACACATTTAGAACACATTTAGAACACCTTTAAGACACATTTAGAACAACTTTAGGACACATTTAGGACACCTTTAGGACAACTTTAGAACACATTTAGAACACCATTAGGACACATTTAGAACACTTTTGGGACACATTTAGAACACCATTATGACACATTTTAGAACACCTTTAGGACACAGTTAGAACACCTTTGGGACACATTTAGAACACCATTAGGACACATTTTAGAACACCTTTAGGACACATTTAGAACACCTTCAGGACAACTTTACAACACATTTAGAACACCATTAGGACACACATTTAGAACACCATTAGGACACATTTTAGAACACCTTTAGGACACATTTAGAACACCATTAGGACACATTTTAGAACACCTTTAGGACACATTTAGAACACATTTAGAACACATTTAAGACACATTTAGAACAACTTTAGGACACATTTAGAACACCTTTAGGACAACTTTAGAACACATTTAGAACAACTTTAGGACACATTTTGAACAACTATAGGACACGTTTAGAACACCACTAGGACACATTTTAGAACACCTTTAGGACACATTTAGAACACCTTTAGGACAACTTTAGGACACATTTAGAACACCTTTAGGACAATTTTAGAACACATTTAGAACATCTTTAGGACACATTTAGAACAACTTTAGGACACTTTTAGAACACCATTAGGACACATTTTAGAACACCTTTAAGACACATTTAGAACACCTTTAGGACACATTTAGAACACCTTTAGGACACATTTAGCACACCTTTAGGACAACTTTAGAACACATTTAGAACAACTGTTCTAAATGTGTCTTAAAGGTGTTCTAAAATGTGTCCTAATGGTGTTCTAAATGTGTCCTAAAGGTGTTTTAAATGTGTCTTAAAGGTGTTCTAAAATGTGTCCTAATGGTGTTCTAAATGTGTCCTAAAGTTGCAAATAATCTTACAGGACATCACTATAGAATTGACTCTGTACACTGACTACTCTAAAGTATATCCAAGCTGTATTTGTGGTATACTCTTATGAAAAGATGTACTTCAGTAAAAATGGTTAAAGGGTGTACTTCTGTGAGATATTGTAAATGCTCATGTGCCTATTCAAGCTATTTTCAATATATTATTTATTCATAAAGTGCACATTTGGGCTTAATGTATTTACTACATATCATAACCAGTTGTATGCATGTTTATTATGTGTGACAAATTCACACATGCACGTGTAGTTTGTAAGACATACACCACCAAAGGCTGCCTTATTGTTTTTTTTATGTGAATATTATTATTATGTCTTATTGTCGGATGTTTGCTGTGTCGTCCACCAGTTGCATTTGTGTCATGTCTTGAAACTTGAAAGTCAATAGTAAACTTTTGTTTATGTTCCAATGCAATGGACATCCTTTCGCTGAGTATTTTTTTGTAAATCCAACTTTTCTTACCTGCTGGTACCTGTTTTTGTGTATTTGGAATTGGGGGTTCCCGGGCGTGGCCACCGCTGCTGCTCACTGCTCCCCTCACCTCCCATGGGGTGATCAAGGGTGATGAGTGAAATGCAGAGAATAATTTAGTGTGTGTGACAATCATTGCTACTTTAACTTTAACTTAATAGGCGACTTAGTGAAATCCTGGAGAGGTTGAGAAGGCTTGGCTTTATTTACTCAAATATCCTCCTGAGAACCAGCGTCCTCTGCAGTTGACATCTGTTTTCGGTCTATTTCTTTTGTCAGGGTTACACATTTCGGAAAAAATAATAATACTAAAATGGCCGGCTCCCAGGAGGATACAGGACATTTAGTGTACACAGTTTACTAATAAAAGCCTGGTTTATTTGTTGTATGAGCACTTTAGCTCGGCTGCACCCATAACAGTACATACGTGTTATTGTTGGGTAGGTTATTATTTACCCAAGCTCAACAAAAGTGACAATTCCTGAAGTGTTTACACACATAAATCGGAGCCCAGGTCCAAGCCCCACCTCCCAGGCCCGAGCTGGTCCCGGGGCTGATAGAGGTCAGCGCGGAGCAGGAAATGGGGGGGGGGGGGGCGGTTACTCGGCGCCACACCGATGATGACCAGTGGTTTGGAAAGCATAAGCTCATCCATCATGACATCCGCTATCTCGTGACCCGGCTCAGGGTGTGAATCGATGTCCAGTGTGTAGCACTTTGTTGTCGGTGTTGTGAAGTCAACATGGCTGATTGTTGTAATTATAGTCTTTGCAGTTCAGTGAGTGTGTGTGTATGTGTGTGGGAGAGAGTGTGTGTGTGTGTGTGTGTGTGTGTGTGTGTGTGTGTCAAAAGGTGGATTAGCAAGGGTGCACTGCAAAAAGTCAGTGTTCAAAAACAAAGAAACAAAAATACAAAAATTAGGGGTATTTTATTTGAATTAAGCAAAATTATCTGCCAATAGAACAAAAACATTTGGCTTATCAAGACTTTCCAAAACAAGTCAAATTAGCTAACCTCAATGAACCCAAAAATACCTTAAAATAAGTATATTCTCACTAATAACAAGTGTACTACCACTGTATATGAGTACGTCTTTTCTATTGTTTCATTGAAAATGAAACAGCAAAGTTCATTTGGCTGTCATCTGTTTTAATTATGCTTAAAATAAGAAATTATTACTTTAAAAAAGTAGTTTTATACTTGTGAGTGTTGATGACACAGCTTTGCAACAGTTGATATTCTAGTTTTAAGCATGTTTTACTCGATATAGGTCATCAAATCTCAGCAACAAGCTGTAATATCTTACTGACATCATTTAGGACCAAAACCCTTAAAACAAGTAAAACCCTCTAAAATAAAATCTTATGTATGGCCGTGAAAGTCCCGGGAAGCCCAAAATGTCCAAAACGTGCCCAGCAAAGGCCCACGGGAAGGCGGGGAGAAAAGTGAGAAAAGTCGGCAAAAGTCAGTGAAAATGTTCAAAATACTTACCCAGGTTCGAGTCCCACACAAGACCCGCCGCCGGCCGCAAAAGTCCGGCCAGGATGCCCAAAATGTCCAAAACGCGCCCAGCAAAGTCCCACGGGAAGGCGGGGAGAAAAATGAGAAAAGTCGGTAAAATGTTCAAAAATCACACCCGGGTTTGTGTGCCACAAGTCCCACCGCCGGCCGGGATGCCCAAAATGTCCAAAACGTGCCCAGCAAAGTCCCACGGGAAGGCGGGGACAAAAGTGAGAAAAGTCGGCAAAAGTCCCTAAAAATGTTCAAAATACTTACCCAGGTTCGAGTGCCACAAGTCCCGCCGCCGGCCGCAAAAGTCCGGCCAGGATGCCCAAAATGTCCAAAATGCACCCAGCAAAGTCCCACGGGAAGGTGGGGAGAAAAGTGGGAAAAGTCTGTAAAATATTCAAAAATCACACCCGGGTTCAAGTGCCACAAGTCCCGCCGCCGGCCGGGATGCCCAAAATGTCCAAAACGTGCCCAGCAAAGTCCCACAGGAAGGCGGGGAGAAAAGTGAGAAAAGTCGGCAAAAGTCCCCAAAAATGTTCAAAATACCCACCCAGGTTGGAGTCCCACAAGTCCCGCCGCCGGCCGGGATTCCCAGAATGTCCAAAACGCGCCCAGCAAAGTCCCACGGGAAGGCGGGGAGAAAAGTGAGATAAGTCGGTAAAATGTTCAAAAATCACACCCGGGTTCGAGTGCCACAAGTCTTAAGACTTGAGGCACTCCATGTGGGACTCGAACCTGGGTAGGTATTTTGAAAATTTTTGGGACTTTTGCCGACTTTTCCAACTTTTATCTCCCCTCCCCGTGGGACTTGGCTGGGTGTGTTATGGACATTTTGGGCATCCCGGGACTTGCGCGGCCGGTGGCGGGACTTGTGGGACTCGAACCTGGGTAGGTATTTTGAACATTTTTGGGGACTTTTGCCGACTTTTCTCACTTTCACCCCCACTTCCTGTGGGACTTTGCTGGGTGCGTTTTGGACATTTTTTGTATCCCGGGACTTGTGCGGCCGGCGGCGGGACTCGTGGGACTGGAACCCGGGGAGGTATTTTGGACGCAATTGGGACTTTTGACCATTTTGCCTGCATTTCCCCCTCTTCTACCCTGGCTTCCTGTGCACCATTGCTGGGTGTGTTTTGGACATTTGGACAAAAATAGTTTCAAGCATGTTTTACTCAATATAGGTCATCAAATCTCAGCAACAAGCTGTAATATCTTACTGAGATCATTTAGGACCAAAACACTTAAAACAAGTAAAACACTCTGACATAAAATCTGCTTAGTGAGAAGAATTATCTTATCAGACAGAAAATAAGCAAATATCACCCTTATTTGAGATATTTCATCTTACTTAGATTTCAGTTTCTGCAGTGTGTGTGATTGCAAGATGTGTGAGTGTTTGTGTTTGTGCGCAGGCATCGCATTGTTGGGCAGTCAAACGGTACATTAGTGGTACGTAAGGCTTCGACACACCCCGGCTGTCCTCTGCAAGTACGCAGGTTTCGCAACTATTTCGGGTTCCCCCTCCAGTCTGCGGCAGAACCGCATCGCCTCTCTGCAGAGCACCGTGTGGTTATTTTTCCAAAACACACACAAACGTGCGCTCGGAACATTCGGAGTCTTTCAAAGAAAGACAAACTGGTGGCTGCAAAGAACAACAAGGATGGACGGAAGAAACAAAGAGATGCCAAAGTCATGCCCAGCTGGCCGTGGGCCACACAGGGGCGGCCGCGGCTGTTGGCGGCTCCGGCGGACTGGAGGCCACATCAACGCACCTCTCAGCCTCCGCCTCCAAACCATCCAAGACTGCTCCGCCACAACCCTCGTGAAGACGGCGACCACATTACGTACACGCTCATACCAAGAGCCATAACAAGCTTCTTTGCAAAGAGAGGAAAATCATGTTTACTGCACAGCTATGTAGTTGTCTGGCAATATGAAGACTGAAAGTTAGTCAGGAAAAGTCCTTTGCTATGACTCAGCAAAACAAAAACAATTAAAGGCGCACAACATTACGAGTTGTCATTATTTTCATCTTTATTATGTTAGATCCACTATGGACTGGACTCTCACTATTATGTTAGATCCACTATGGACTGGACTCTCACTATTATGTTAGATCCACTATGGACTGGACTCTCACTATTACGTTAGATCCACTATGGACTGGACTCTCACTATTACGTTAGATCCACTATGGACTGGACTCTCACACTATTATGTTAGATCCACTATGGACTGGACTCTCACTATTACGTTAGATCCACTATGGACTGGACTCTCACACTATTATGTTAGATCCACTATGGACTGGACTCTCACTATTACGTTAGATCCACTATGGACTGGACTCTCACTATTACGTTAGATCCACTATGGACTGGACTCTCACACTATTATGTTAGATCCACTATGGACTGGACTCTCACTATTACGTTAGATCCACTATGGACTGGACTCTCACACTATTATGTTAGATCCACTATGGACTGGACTCTCACACTATTATGTTAGATCCACTATGGACTGGACTCTCACTATTACGTTAGATCCACTATGGACTGGACTCTCACACTATTATGTTAGATCCACTATGGACTGGACTCTCACTATTATGTTAGATCCACTATGGACTAGACTCTCACACTATTATGTTAGATCCACTATGGACTGGACTCTCACTATTATGTTAGATCCACTACGGACTGGACTCACACTATTATGTTAGATCCACTATGGACTGGACTCTCACACTATTATGTTAGATCCACTATAGACTGGACTCTCACTATTATGTTAGATCCACTATGGACTGGACTCTCACAATATTATGTTAGATCCACTATGGACTGGACTCACACTATTATGTTAGATCCACTATGGACTGGACTCTCACTATTATGTTAGATCCACTATGGACTGGACTCTCACACTATTATGTTAGATCTACTATGGACTGGACTCTCACACTATTATGTTAGATCCACTATGGACTGGACTCTCACTATTATGTTACATCCACTATGGACTGGACTCTCACTATTATGTTAGATCCACTATGGACTGGACTCTCACTATTATGTTAGATCCACTATGGACTGGACTCTCACTATTATGTTAGATCCACTATGGACTGGACTCTCACTATTATGTTAGATCCACTATGGACTGGACTCTCACACTATTATGTTAGATCCACTATGGACTGGACTCTCACACTATTATGTTAGATCCACTATGGACTGGACTCTCACTATTATGTTAGATCCACTATGGACTGGACTCTCAAAATATTATGTTAGATCCACTATGGACTGGACTCACACTATTATGTTAGATCCACTATGGACTGGACTCTCACAATATTATGTTAGATCCACTATGGACTGGACTCTCACAATATTATGTTAGATCCACTATGGACTGGACTCTCACTACTATGTTAGATCCACTATGGACAGGACTCTCACTATTATGTTAGATCCACTATGGACTGGACTCTCACACTATTATGTTAGATCCACTATGGACTGGACTCTCCACTATTATGTTAGATCCACTATGGACTGGACTCTCAAACTATTATGTTAGATCCACTATGGACTGGACTCTCACTATTATGTTAGATCCACTATGGACTTGACTCTCACAATATTATGTTAGATCCACTATGGACTGGACTCTCACTATTATGTTAGATCCACTTTGGACTGGACTCTCACACTATTATGTTAGATCCACCGTGGACTGGACTCTCAAACTATTATGTTAGATCCACTATGGTCTGGACTCTCACTATTATGTTAGATCCACTATGGACTGGACTCTCACACTATTATGTTAGATCCACTATGGACTGGACTCTCACTATTATGTTAGATCCACTATGGACTGGACTCTCACTATTATGTTAGATCCACTATAGACTGGACTCTCACTATTATGTTAGATCCACTATGGACTGGACTCTCACAATATTATGTTAGATCCACTATGGACTGGACGCTCACTATTATGTTAGATCCACTATGGACTGGACTCTCACACTATTATGTTAGATCCACTATGGACTGGACTCTCACTATTATGTTAGATCCACTATGGACTGGACTCTCACTATTATGTTAGATCCACTATGGACTGGACTCTCACAATATTATGTTAGATCCACTATGGACTGGACTCTCACACTATTATGTTAGATCCACTATGGACTGGACTCTCACACTATTATGTTAGATCCACTATGGACTGGACTCACACTATTATGTTAGATCCACTATGGACTGGACTCTCACTATTATGTTAGATCCATTATGGACTGGACTCTCACACTATTATGTTAGATCCACTATGGACTGGACTCACAATATTATGTTAGATCCACTATGGACTGGACTCTCACTATTATGTTAGATCCACTATGGATTGGACTCTCACACTATTATGCTAGATCCATTTTGGACTGGACTCTCACTATTATGTTGGATCCACTATGGACTGGACTATGTTAGATAGTTATATATATATATATATATACATATATATATATATATATATATATATATATATATATATATATATATATATATATATATATATATATATATATATATATATATATATATATATATATATATATATATATATATATATATATATATATATATATATATATATATATATATACACACACACAAGTGTGTTTAGCATGTTAGTGCATGTTATGCTCAGGGGCCTTATGGTTAGGTCGTAAGTTCAAACCCCGGCCGAGTCATACCAAAGACTATAAAAAGGGGAGCCATTACCTCCCTGCTTGGCACTCAGCATCAAGGGTTGGCATTGGGGGTTAAATCACCAACAATGATTCCCGGGCGTGGCCACCGCTGCTGCTCACTGCTCCCCTCACCTCCCAGGGGGTGAACAAGGGTGATGGGTCAAATGCAGAGAATAATTTCGCCACACCTCGTGTGTGTGTGTGACAATCAATGGTACTTTAACTTTTTAAACTTTTCTTTTCTATGTGTCGGAATGCCTTGGACACCAGCACCATTTTGAGTGATCCACAACTTGGCACGTATGCGTGAGTGAGATTAAAAAGTTGTTGTTTTTTCCGTGCAGAGGTCACAGTGTGTGCACTGCTAATATATATTTAGAAGCCGGGAAACATATACATTGTGAGCCACATGAAAGCAACTCCCGACTGCAGGCCAAGTGGGGCGCCGGCAGAGGAAAAAGACGGCGGAAGGCAAACAGCCAATCAATTCCCCCGCGCACCCTGCCAGCGTGGAGATAGGCTCCTCCAACTGCCCAAATCCGGAGCAAGCCCTCTCTCCTCCCAATGAGGGGACACACAGCTAAAGCCTCTCCCAATGTCAAGTGGCATTTATTAAACACACGCAGAGACGAGCGGTTTCTCCTGCCAGGGTCCCCGGTGGTCCGTGTGGTCCAAGCGGCGCTGCCAAGCCCCGCTTTCTCCTCGTCTTAGTTTGCGTCGCGTCCTCCGCGTTTGACATTTGGCCAGCTTTGTGCTAATCCTCCGCAGGAGTCTCAGGTACACGCAAACAAAGCGTCTGATAAAGAACCGGGGCGGAGATAAATAAGCCATTAGAAGAACAAAACCTCAGGGAGATCCGTTCGGCGCCTCCGAAGAGGAGACGTTGCCACACTCTGAGGATGCGAGAGGATTTAGGAGCAAATCACATTTTTATTTCTCCCTCCTCCTTTGTGTGTGGAGATGTTTTTTGGCGCGGGGGTGCGGTAGGGTGGCATCTTTCACAGGCGACTGGCGGAATCATGGGTGGTAAATCTGCGCTGCTAGAAACGCAGAGGTTCGGAGAGGAGGCCCCCACGGAGCCACAGATTAACTCTATTTGTCTTTCGCATGTGAAGTCGCTGCGTCTTATTTTGTGTCGCGCCGCAATCTGCAAGTGCAGACCGTCCTGCCCGCGGACCCCGAGTTGCCCGCTTATTGTCTCTGTTTGGCGTCGGCTGTCCGGCAACCAGAAGAACACGGGACTTCGTATCCAAGGATAATCTTTGTTTGCTGGCCGCGTTTAATGCCGTGTCCCCGGGTGTACCCGAGCTTTTTGCGGGAAGAATAGCAGCGCCGGGTTAGAGGGAGAGCGTGGGATTAGGAGTGCGGCGGCCCCTAATCCTTGGGTGACCAGTGCTGAGGCCCAAAAGAGCGCTTACATAAATGCGAGCGGAATAGTTTGCAAAACTAGCGGGGCCGGCTCTTTGTCTTTGGCTCGCAGCGAAGCGCATTAAGCTGATCTGGAGACGAGGCGGGGCGACATGAGAAGCTACTTTTATCAGTTCACAGTTTCAGAGGATATTGCAAATCAATTTATTAGATTATGAGGCCTGCTTTGAGCTCTGCTTTTTCTCCCCTCCCCATCCGTCCTCCGGCTTCAATCGTAGTGTTTTAAAGGAAACTCTATTTCTAGATTATGGAGCACTTTATCACACAACTGGGAAGCATAAATTCAGGCCAAGACATCCTAAATCCTATTTTCCCTCTACATCCCTTTACGCTAATGTATCTTTGTGTTCTCAAGGACATGGACATGATGGACATGTTGTCCGTTCTCACCTCTCTAAGGCCCCTTCTACACTAAGTCCTTTAACCCCTTAAACAAATAACTATTTAGCCAAAGCCCCGTTTCAGCCATACTAAACCAACGTTTAAGGTCCCCCTCCTCGGACAAATTTTTACACGGGTAAGTCAGCCATGTAATTCTTGAATCTCCGTCACTTAGCTTTGTATGGACTCATTGATGTCATGACCGAGGGGTCGCAGCTTGCTGCGAAGTTTGTTCTCCCGGGATGCAAACGGACTTTTCCGGACAAGGGTAGCAGGTAGGAACATATTTATTAAAGGCCTACTGAAATGAGATTTTCTTATTTAAACGGGGATAGCAGATCCATTCTATGTGTCATACTTGATCATTTCACGATATTGCCATATTTTTGCTGAAAGGATTTAGTAGAGAACATCGACGATAAAGTTTGCAACTTTTGGTCGCTGATAAAAAAAAGCCTTGCCTCTACCGGAAGTAGCGTGACGTCACAGGTTGAAGAGCTCTTCACATCTGCACATTGTTTACACCAGCAGCGAGAGCGATTCGGACCGAGAAAGCGACGATTACCCCATTAATTTGAGCGAGGATGAAAGATTCGCGGATGAGGAAAGTGAGAGTGAAGGATTAGAGTGCAGTGCAGGACGCCAGGGTGTATCTTTTTTCGCTCTGACCGTAACTTAGGTACAAGCTGGCTCATTGGATTCCACACTTTCTCCTTTTTCTATTGTGGATCACGGATTTGTATTTTAAACCACCTCGGATACTATATCCTCTTGAAAATGAGAGTCGAGAACTCAAAATGGACATTCGCAGTGACTTTTATCTCCACGACAATACATCGGTGAAGCACTTTAGCTTCGGAGCTAACGTGATAGCATCGTGCTTAACTGCAAATAGAAACAGAAGAAATAAGCCCCTGACTGGAAGGATGGACCGAAGATCAACAATACTATTATTACTTCTACTATCAGGAGACACCAAACCAAACCCTGGACCTATAACCACACGGTTAATGCTGTCCAGCCTGGCGAAGCCTAGCAATGCTTTTGCTAATGACGCCATTGACGCTAACTTAGCTACGGGACCTCGACAGAGCTATGCTAAAAACATTAGCTCTCCACCTACGCCAGCCCTCATCTGCTCATCACCACCCGTGCTCACCTGCGTTCCAGCGATCGACGGCGCGAAAAATGACTTCACCCGATCATCGGTGCGGTCGGCGGCTAGCGTCGGATAGCGCGTCTGCTATCCAACTCAAAGTCCTGGTTGTGTTGCTGTAGCCAGCCGTTAATACACCGTATTATGTCCAGAATACTGTGGAATTATGTGGTGAAAACAGACGACTTAAGCTGGCCACCGTGCTATTCCAAAATGTCTGCTTCAGCCCGTGACGTCACGCGCAAACGTCATCATACCGAGACGTTTTCAGCCAGATATTTCGCGGGAAATTTAAAATTGCACTTTATAAGTTAACCCGGCCGTATTGGCATGTGTTGCAATGTTAAGATTTCATCATTGATATATAAACTATCAGACTGCGTGGTCGGTAGTAGTGGCTTTCAGTAGGCCTTTAATCTAACTACAAAATAACAGGCAACAACTCTCTTAACTGTGGCATGAAATAAACAAGACATACGTAGAGGGTTGCGTGACAATAGCGTGAAGCAAACAACTAGCATAAACTATAGCATAGCAAGAAACAAAAAACTAACATAACTATGGCATGGAACGACTCTGAAACTGTGGCATGAAACAACTAACATGAACTATGGCATGAAACAACATGAAACTGTGGCATGAAACCAATAATGACGCCAGGACGACTGACTGGCAAAAGTGGTCTTAAATCATGTCTCTTGATTGGAAACAGGTGCGTGTCCCGAACACCAGAGGCAGGTGAAAATCATAAGTCGCCATGGTAACTAAAACCAACAAGGGTGCACACAAAAACAGGAACTATGGACTCTAAAACTAACAGAACATAACCAAAACAAGATTCCGGACCACGGATCATGACGATTGATCGTTTACAAACTGAGTTCGGAGAGGAAGTGACGCCAGAAAGACCGCGCCACACACAGGAAGTGACGTCAGAAAGAACGCGCCACAGCAAGCTTCGTAATAAAGCGGTTTCGTAACTCGGAGCTAACCACTGGAAAGATGGAGGCGAGTCATCCAGACATGCCCGTGTTTCTCCTTCTTCTACATGTACAGACACTTGTGGAAATCACACATGAATACCTTAAGAGAAAGCCATTGCAGCTATTTGGGATACAACACTTCTCAGACGGCAAGAGAACTTTCCAATGTCCAGCCGGGTCAGCGGTGTTTCTACTTAGCGAAAAACTTTGTCCATTTGTCGAAGGAGAGACAACAAGACTGCGAGCTCCCGTGGATGTGATAAAAAAGGTATCATCTGGCCGTCGAGGAAAACGGCGAATGCATTTGTACTGGCAAAGCAGCAGACTGTATCAGTTATTGTCCGCCATGTATGTCGCGGACTCAACGTCTAGGTCCAGAGTATATAAAGTCACCAAAAAGGAATGGACAATGAAGGTGAAGGCAAAAGAGTGAGGAGTGTCTTGACCAGATATCTAGATCCCTAGTTTGATTGATGTCAAATGTTCTTCATCACATTGTTTCCGTGTCTAATAAAGATGTGATTAATGTATGATGTCTCAGGTGTGATTCACTACCATAGGGCACCACAGCACACTGGATTCCAGTTCATTGAAATACCACAACACTGGATATGGTTCAGATAAGTTGCATTTAAGAACTTGCACACAAAGCAACACTGGAGGTGACTATGACGTGGGCATTTTCCGCGCATGCGTACTAGGTCGTGGGGGTCTTAAAAGGTAGCATTGTTGTGTGTGGACACGGATAAGGTTATGTGTGATTTACCCTGGGTAACCTAAGGTCCCTTCTACACTAAGGTTATCCAGGGTAAATCCCACCTAACCTTATCCTTGTCCACACACACACAATGGTCGTTTAAGACCCCACTCCCCCACTCCGGCCATTGGCACAACGCGACCTAGTACGCATGCGTGGAAAATGCACACGTCATAGTCACCTCCAGTGTTGCTTTGTGTGCAAGTTCTTAAATGTAACTTATCTGAACAATATCCAGTGTTGTGGTATTTCAATGAACTGGCATCCAGTGTGCTGTGGGGCCCTATTGTAGTGAATCACACCTGAGACATCAAAAACTTATCAAATATTTATTAGACACGTAAACAATGTGATAAAGAACATTTGACATCAATCAAACTAGGGATCTAGATATCTGGTTAGGACAACTCCTGACTCTTTTGCCTTCACCTTCATTGTCCATACCTTTTTGGTGACTTTATATACTCTGGACCTAGACGTTGAGTCCGCAACATACATGGCGGACAATATCTGATACAGTCTGCTTTGCCAGTCCGAGTGCATTTGATGTTTTCCGTAGTCTTCCCTCGACGGCCAGGTAATACAAAGCACACGCTACCTTTTTTTAAATCACATCCACGGGAGCCCGCATTCTCGTTGATTCTCCTTCGACAAATGGACAAAGTTTTTCGGTAAGTAGAATCACAGCTGACCCGGACATTGGAAAGTTCTCTTGCCGTCTGAGAAGTGTTGTATCCCAAATAGCTGCAATGGCTTTCTCTTTAGGTTTTCATGAGTGATTTCCACGAGCGTCTATACATGTAGAAGAAGGAGAAACACGGGCATGTCTGGATGACTCGCCTCCATATTTCTAGTGTTTACTTCCTAGTGGAAACAGGTTGTTATGAAGCTGGCTGTGGCGCGTTCTTTCTGATGTCACTTCCTGTGTGGGGTGCAGTCTTTCTGGCGTCACTTCCTCTCTGAACTCAGTTTGTAAAGGATCAATGATTCAAGAAATACACGGCGGATTTACCCGTCAAAATTTGTCAGAGGAGGGGAACCTTAAACGCTGGTTTAGTGTGGCTGAAACGGGGTTTAGGCTAAATAGTTATTCGTTTAAGGAGTTATCCGGCTTAATGTAGACAGGGCGTAAAACATAAACCAATACAGAGTTGACATCTTTTGAGTTGGTACTTCTACTGTGTGCTGGTCTCTGCTGCACTCGGAGGAAGCAATCAATATAATAAAAAGCAGATATTTCTTGGCCCACATGAAGCAAGAAAGTGCAAGAACACGCTGCTGCAATTAATCTTCAGCAAGTGATCCAATTATCCAATTGAAGCTATAATTTATGGACATGCGGCTCGTCCCGTGCTAAGAAAAAAACCTCCGATTTCTTCCTCAAGACCAATGAGATGATTCCTTAAATGTTATTATCCTTGTTGGGAGATTGTTTCTTCCCAGGGATTTTCCTCTCTGTGCGTTCCAAAGCTTCTCGTGCATCCCTGCTACGACAAAGATAATTTTGTGCTCTTTAATTCCACGCTTCTCTCGTGGTGGGCCGACTTAGACTAAGACCCTTAAGGACGGCTGTCCCTTTTGCCTTTTTGGATCTTTTCAGGATTCATGCAGTGGATGATACACCAAACTGTGTAGAAATTTTTTTTTTTTTTTTTTTTTAAATGCTTTGTTTAGCTCAGGGGTCGGCAACCTTTACCACTCAAAGAGCCATTTTGGCAAGTTTCACAAATTAAAGAAAGTGATCGGAGCCACAAAAAAAAAATTACAATTTAAAATGAAAAACACCGCATACAGAGCTTAAATGCTTTGTGCTATATTATCCAGGGGTCTCCGACACACGCACCGGCACGCACCTTAATGTGGACATTTGATGTTAGTGCAGCCCGCGAGTTTTGAACGAATGACGCTTGATGGCGTCATACTTGCCAATCCTCTCATTTTTCCCAGGAGACTCCCGAATATCAGACGTGATGACACTGCATTTGGCGCCCTCTACAGGCTGGCCTAACAGTGTACCTGCTTGACCACACGTAGAATGGAATTTCAGCTTGTTCACGTAAGTGACAGCAAGGCGTACTAAATCAGCAGCCATACATCTTACACTGACGGTACCAATACCCAGAATCCCATGCAGCACTAACTCTTCCGTACTAGCTCAGCAGCCACACATCTTACACTGACGGTACCAATACACATCTTACACTGACGGTACCAATACACATCTTACACTGACGGTACCAATACCCAGAATCCCATGCAGCACTAACTCTTCCGCTCAACCAACGCAAGGAGAGGAGGGGGGGTTGATGTGTGGGGGGGTTGTGGTAGCGGGGGTGTATAATCTAGACCGGAAGAGTTAGGGCTGCATGGGATTCTGGGTAATGGTTGTGTTGTGTTTATGTTGTGTTACAGTGCAGATGTTCTCCAGAAATGTGTTTTTCATTCTTTTTTGGTGTGGGTTCACAGTGTGGCGCATATTTGTAACGTAACAATGTTAAAGTTGTTTGATACGGCTACCGTCAGTGTAAGCTGTGTGGCTGATGAGTAAGTATGCTTTGCTGTCTCCTGTGTGTGCAAGTAATAAAAAGTATGTAGCTGAGCCGCGGGTTGCCGACCCCTGGTTTAGCTGAACTCCATTATCTGTTAGCTTCTGTGCTAACTGAAGTCTGATAAATGTACTTGATTTCATATGAAGACTCCCTTAATTCTGTTTTTTAGCACACCTGGGTTTGTGTTTTTCAGTTGCCATGGGTGCTGATTATTTTCACCTGCCTCTGATTAGTGTTCGGAATGCTCACCTGCTCCCGGGCACTAATCAAAGAGCTATTTATTCCTGCTTTTCACCACACTCAGTCTGGCTGTCTTGTTTGCGCTATGCAACAAGTTACGTGGGCATACTTTTTTATTCCTGATTCCATGCTAAGTTTTCCCGTTAGCTATTTATTTAGCTTCCCGGGCAATCGGCACGGTTTTCTGTATTTTTGTATTTTGCCTTATTTATGAAGAATAAATCATTCTCCGACCTGCACGCTGCCTCCGGAGTTCCGTCCGCATCCTGGGAAAACGATTTGTGCATTAACATGCCACCCCGACGTGACATATTTGGCACGATGTAAAGCACAGGTGTCAAACTCAAGGCCAGGGGGCCAAATCTGGCCCGCCACATTATTTTATGTGGCCCGCGAAAGCCTGTAAATAATATGCATTAATAAAATGCTTCATCTTTTCTTACTCAATGTATTTGTTCTTTCCCTTTTGACATTAAATATCTTGTACTGCATGCAATTGCATATCTTTAAAAATTCAATATTATCAAAATGTAAATATTATATTATCATGTATTCCAAAAAATTGTTTTGTTAAAATACAGATACTGTACTTAAATATCTGCTTGAATTATGATTTCAAAACAAATTATCAATCAAATTGTAGATTGTAAAATTGACAATAGATTTTACGGTTAAATGGCGCAGACTGAGTTTTTTTTTTTACCGTAAAATCAACTTTGGTACTGTTTTTTTCCATATACAGTAAGACACTAAAACATAAAAAATACAAACAAAAAAACATTAAAACAAGATTTTACAGTAAAAACAAACAAACTGGCAACTCTGTTGCTTGAATTTTACCGCTAAAAAACAGTGGTGTTGTTTCTCCATTCCATTCCATTTATACATTTTTTGTATATGCTGTAAAAAAAAACTACTGCTTTTACTGTAAAATTCTGGTGACTGAGCTGCCAGTTTTTAAAGTAAAATTTTAATATTTTTTTGCAGTTTATGTAAAAAAATACATTGTTAATGTATTATATATATACATATATATATATATTCAGTAACACTTTAGTATGGGGAACATATTCAACATTAATTAGTTGCCTATTAACAGGTTAGGGTTAGGGTTAGGGTTGGGACTAGGGTTAGGGTTAGGGTTGGGGTTGGGATTGGGGTTGGGGTTAGGGTTAGGGTTAGGGTTGGGGTTGTAGTTGGGGTTGGGGTTAGGGTTAGAGGCTTAGGGTTAAGACTAACTAAGACTCTTAGATAATGGCTTACTGGTTGTATAATAAGGCCATGCAGAATAAGGCATTAATAAGTACTTAATAATGACGGGGGGTTGGGATTGGGGTTGGGGTTAGGGTTAGGGTTAGGGTTGGGGTTGTAGTTGGGGTTGGGGTTAGGGTTAGGGTTAGAGGGTAAGGGTTAAGACTAACTAAGATTCTTAGATAATGGCTTACTGGTTGTATAATAAGGCCATGCAGAATAAGGCATTAATAAGTACTTAATAATGACGGGGGGTTGGGATTGGGGTTGGGGTTAGGGTTAGGGTTAGGGTTGGGGTTGTAGTTGGGGTTGGGGTAAGGGTTAGGGTTAGAGGCTTAGGGTTAAGACTAACTAAGACTCTTAGATAATGGCTTACTGGTTGTATAATAAGGCCATGCAGAATAAGGCATTAATAAGTACTTAATAATGACGGGGGATTGGGATTGGGGTTGGGGTTAGGGTTAGGGTTAGGGTTGGGGTTTTAGTTGGGGCTGGGGTTAGGGTTAGAGGCTTAGGGTTAAGACTAACTAAGACTCTTAGATAATGGCTTACTGGTTGTATAATAAGGCCATGCAGAATAAGGCATTAATAAGTACTTAATAATGACTAATTAAGAGCCATTATGTTTCTAATTTTCATGTTAATAGGCAACTAATTAATGGTCTATATGTTCCCCATACTAAAGTGTTACCGTATATTCATATATTACTCATTGTTAAAAGCGGCCCTCTGAGAGCAACCAATACTGCCATGTGGCCCTCAATGAAAACCAGTTTGACCCCCCCGAAGTAAAGGTTTGCAAACCCCAAATGTCG
This sequence comes from Entelurus aequoreus, assembly GCF_033978785.1. Taxonomy (NCBI): domain Eukaryota; kingdom Metazoa; phylum Chordata; class Actinopteri; order Syngnathiformes; family Syngnathidae; genus Entelurus; species Entelurus aequoreus. The sequence goes on from NC_084731.1 coordinate 10,235,967, forward strand.
CACATAGAGGCGTTTGTAAATCGAGGTTCCGCTTTATTTCTCATCGGAAAAATTGCTTTGGTTTTTGTCAGACCTTTTGGAATGGATTATTCGCAAAAAGTGTCATAAAAGTGTCATGATCTGTGGTCTGGATTATGTTTTTTGTTATTTTTTGTTAGTTTTGGAGTCATTAAGTTCCTGTTTGTGCTCCCTTGTTTCTTTAGTTACCATGGCGACTTATTAGTTTCACCTGCCTCATGTGTTCGAAACACGCACCTGTTTTCATAACGGGGGGGGGGGGGGGGGGGTCGCATCTTACTGCGAGGTTTGTTTTCCCGGGAAGCAATCGGACTATTCCGGTCAAGGCGTGAAGGTAGGAACATATTTAATTATTCAAAACTCGAAAGGGTACAAAAAACAGAAAACAACCCGAAGGCAAGCATGCCTATCACACGCGGAAGCTAAGGCAAAAACTTAGGACATGAAACAACTAACCAAACTATGGCATAGAACAAACAAGACTTACTGATGATTGGAGGATGCGGGAAGAACTGTGGACACTTTGTGATTTTGGATCACATCGGACTGTCTACCCCGCAGGTTTGAGGACCAGTCATAGACAATTTAGAGTGAAAAGCAAATTTTATTTTCACTCATATACAAAACATTCTAACTTGGATTGTTTCCCTGACTTGGAGACTCTCCTGAAGGACAGTGCAGCGAAGACACAACAAACTCCCTTCTTGTCTCTCATGGACACACAGTTGTTGTTGTTGACTTTGGACTAGCGACTGCACGACATCAAGGCTGCGGAACAGAGACACACTGCAGGTTTACACACAAACATGCATCCACAAAAATATACAACAAACACATACAACGCCCTCGACGCAAATCCCATAGGGGTGATGAAAGGATGATCAGCGCCTGAGAGCTGCGGCCCACCACCATGACCCCGCACTCCCTTCCCTCTGTTGCTAGATATCTCGAGATGTATGTTGTAATATGTATATGTGCTTCGCTATGGAGGTTTTTTTTCCCACTCCAGACTGGGCCCCTTTAGGAGCCCAGTCTGGAGTGTATTTTTTTACTCATCCTTCCCCAGCGTTTTACCTTTTTCCCCATCTTTTACCCATCAGCGTTCCTGTTCTGTAACCCTGTACACTGTTTGTTTGTCTAATCTTGAACGGGTTTGTGCTGAAAACAAAGTTTTGTTGTACTTGTGCAATGACAAGAAAGACCTATCCTATCCTATCCCCATCCTTAGTGTGGCATGAAACAAATAACTAGCAAAAACTTGGAGTCGGACATAGAACGAGCATAATGAATTAAGCATGAAACAAGCAAGTCTTGTTTGTTCTATGCCATAGTTTGGTTAGTTGTTTCATGTCTATAGTTTCATGTCCTAAGTTTTTGCCTTAGCTTCCGCGTGCGATAGGCATGCTTGCCTTCGGATTGTTTTCTGTTTTTTGTACCGTTTTGAGTTTTGAATAATTAAATATGTTCCTACCTTCACGCCTTGTCCGGAATAGTCTGATTGCAACCCGGGAGAACAAACCTCGCAGTAAGTTGCGACACCCCCCCGTTATAAAAACAGGTGCGTGTCCCGAACACATGAGACAGGTGAAACTAATAAGTCGCCATGGTAAATAAACAAACAAGGGAGCTCAAACAGGAACTAAAAGAATGAATGAATGATCTTTATTGTCATTGTGCATGTACAGGTACAGGTCCAACGAAATTTAGGTTGCTTCCCTAAGGTGCTTTGCATTTAAAAAAAAAGAAGAAACCACACAATATACAAAAACAACACAATATACACAATATGCAATATGGCCTAAGACCACTCTAAGAGGCAATGTAGAAAAAACGAGACAGTAAAAAGTATAAAGTGACTAGTGAACTGACTAGAGAGGAGTAATGCTGGTTCCCAGTGTGCTGAGGGGGTGGGAGTCAGCATTTCCTACCTCCTATGCTGTGCAGGCATTTTATTTTGGATTACATATGTAAATAAATATGATAACTAGAGGTATATGCGTTAAAATGCATTATGGGAAATTATCAGTATCGTTTTTTTTTTTTTTTTTTTTTTTTTTTTTTTTAAATTAAATCAACATAAAAAACACAAGATACACTTACAATTAGTGCACCAACCCAAAAAACCTCCCTCCCCCATTTACACTCATTCACACAAAAGGGTTGTTTCTTTCTCTTATTAATATTCTGGTTCCTACATTATATATCAATATATATCAATACAGTCTGCAAGGGATACAGTCCGTAAGCACACATGATTGTGCGTGCTGCTGCTCCACTAATAGTACTAACCTTTAACAGTTAATTTTACTCATTTTCATTCATTACTAGTTTCTATGTAACTGTTTTTATATTGTTGTACTTTCTTTTTTATTCAAGAAAATGTTTTTAATTTATTTATCTTATTTTACTAATTTTTTTAAAAAGCACCTTATCTTCACCATACATGGTTGTCCAAATTAGGCATAATAATGTGTTAATTCCACGACTGCATATATCGGTTGATATCGGTATCGGTAATTAAAGAGTTGGACAATATCGGAATATCGGATATCGGCAAAAAGCCATTATCGGACATCCCTAATGATAACTATTGTCCTGTTGCCGTGTAATCGCTGATTGCACAGTCCCGGATCGTCCAAAGGTCCAAAACTAACAAAAAACTAACAAAAACATAATCCAGAGCACAGATCATGACAAAAAGTGAGGATCCACTGCATGAAGAGACACCATTAAACTAAGTCCTGATAGGTTGTGTGTGTGCCTGCGAGTCTTTGTTTGGTTGGTTGCAACATGAACTCCTCTTACCACTTGGAAAAGGAAAGAAAACAGAAAACAAATAGTGGAAAAAGCACAAAAAGGATTGCAAAGTGATGAAAAGGAGGTTATTTGCTTGGTCGCGGTCGGAGCCCATTTGCGCCCATTTGCATCTGGGCTGAAACCTGCAGCTGAGAGCATCTCAGCGACGTATAATGACCGGTTGTCACAACAACACGGGAGGTGGCCCCGCCGGCAAAATGACAGCCCTGTCACTCCTCCGCAGAGACAGAGTGCTGGCAACCTGTAATTCCGCTCCCCGGCGCGGCCTCCTTCCTGCCCGCCGCCTGGTTAAATGGCACCTTTTGAAGGAAGTAAATCTGCAAAGTTGTGTTTAATAACATTGGCAGAGGCGAATGCGCGAGGTGTATTTGTGGAGGTGGGCGTCGGGTAAGCGTATCCCAGGGTTAAGAGGGATTTGTCATTTGTTTGTGAGCGCGGCGCCTAATCTGTTCATTGAAACGTCCCATCTTTTCAGCTGAAGTCAATGAAAAACAATTATGGCGCGTGTGTGAGGTGCCTGGTCCTTAATGTCTTCCCGCGCATGTTGTGAAGCCACTCATGCTGCTCCAGTGTTAACTGAGAGGATCACAACATAATTATGTGCCGCCTCTGGAGCTTGAATTAGCACTTGACCTTTGACCCCCCACCCCCAAGACTTGTAATGTACAAAAAAATCATACACACAAATACAGTACATACCTACACACTCAATGTTCGTGCATCCACACGCACATCCACTGTACAAACATACATATACACATACATGTACATATACATTCACTGTATAAACATACATATACACATACATGTACATATACATTCACTGTATAAAAACATACATATACACATACATGTACACTACCGTTCAAAAGTTTGGGGTCACCCAAACAATTTTGTGGAATAGCCTTCATTCCTAAGAACAAGAATAGACTGTCGGGTTTCAGATGAAAGTTCTCTTCTTCTGGCCATTTTGAGCGTTTAATTGACCCCACAAATGTGATGCTCCAGAAACTCAATCTGCTCAAAGGAAGGTCAGTTTTGTAGCTTCTGTAACGAGCTGAACTGTTTTCAGATGTGTGAACATGATTGCACAAGGGTTTTCTAATCATCAATTAGCCTTCTGAGCCAATGAGCAAACACATTGTACCATTAGAACACTGGAGTGATAGTTGCTGGAAATGGGCCTCTATACACCTATGTGGATATTGCACCAAAAACCAGACATTTGCAGCTAGAATAGTCATTTACCACATTAGCAATGGATAGAGTGTATTTCTTTCAAGTTAAGACTAGTTTAAAGTTATCTTCATTGAAAAGTACAGTGCTTTTCCTTCAAAAATAAGGACATTTCAATGTGACCCCAAACTTTTGAACGGTAGTGTATATATACATTCACTGTACAAACACTTTGAGAGAGTTTAAAGGCCTACTGAAATGAATTTTTTTTTATTTAAACGGGGATAGCAGATCCATTCTGTGTCATACTTGATAATTTCGCGATATTGCCATATTTTTGCTGAAAGGATTTAGTAGAGAACAACGACGATAAAGTTCGCAATTTTTGGTTGCTGATAAAAAAAAAGCCTTGCCCCTACCGGAAGTAGCGTGACGTCACAGGCTGGAGGGCTGCTCACATTTCAATATTGTTTACAATGGAGCGAGAGCAATTCGGACCGAGAAAGCGACGATTACCCCATTAATTTGAGCGAGGATGAAAGATTCGTGGATGAGGAACGTTAGAGTGAAGGACTAGAATGCAGTGCAGGACGTATCTTTTTTCGCTCTGACCGTAACTTAGGTACAAGCTGGTTCATTGGATTCCACACTTTCTCCTTTTTCTATTGTGGATCAGGGATTTGTATTTTAAACCACCTCGGATACTATATCCTCTTGAAAATGAGAGTCGAGAACGCGAAATGGACATTCACAGTGACTTTCATCTCCACGACAATACATCGGTGAAGCTCTTTAGCTACTGAGCCTACCGTGATAGCATCGGGCTCAAATGCAGATAGAAACAAAATAAATAAACCACTGACTGGAAGGATAGACAGAAGATCAACAATACTATTAAACCGTGGACATGTAAATACACGGTTAATAATTTCCAGCTTGGCGAAGCTTAAAAATGCTGTTGCTAACGACGCCATTGAAGCTAACTTAGCAACGGGACCTCACAGAGCTATGATAAAAACATTAGCGCTCCACCTATGCCAGCCAGCCCTCATCTGCTCATCAACACCCGTGCTCACCTGTGTTCCAGCGATCGACGGAAGTACGAAGGACTTCACCCGATCATCCGTGCGGTCGCCGGCTAGCGTCGGCTAGCGCGTCTGCTATCCAAGTCAAAGTCCTCCGCTAATACACCGATCCCACCTACAACTTTCTTCTTTGCAGTCTTCATTGTTCATTAAACAAATTGCAAAAGATTCACCAACACAGATGTCCAGAATACTGTGGAATTTTGCGATGAAAACAGAGCTGTTTGTATTGGATACAATGGTGTCCGAATACTTCCATTTAACTATTGACGTCACGCGCATACGTCATCATATATAGACGTTTTCAACCGGAAGTGTGGTGGGAAATTTAAAATGTCACTTTATAAGTTAACCCGGCCGTATTGGCATGTGTTGCAATGTGAAGATTTCATCATTGATATATAAACTATCAGACTGCGTGGTCGGTAGTAGTGGCTTTTAGTAGGCCTTTAAGTCCATTTTAAAAGATGGAGAAACCAGTTCTCTTGGGAAATGTACTTGCTTTGAAGTTGAATGATTACTTCATCGTTTTAAATTATGTTTGACCTGTTGTGGTGTGACTGCTGTTGATCTGTTGTATTGTCTCGGTGTCATTATTACTATTGGAACTTTTGTTTGTGGCGCCCTCTTTGTCAGGTCGCGCTTGAAAAAGAGATTTTACCTGGTTAAATAAAGGAAATTGATTGATGGATTGATTGGTTTGGCCGTACTTTTTGACACCCCTGCCGTAGGGTAAACTGGGTACAACACACGGCACACTGACAAAGCTTAACCTATTATTACTATAACAATCTACAAGGTTCAAATTGTTGGCTTCCTTTTCCTCCCCTCCATGTATCTGCTTTCTTTTGAGTTTCAAGTTATCATATACATATATGTATTGTTGCATTTGAAACAGTTTCATTGTTGATAATAGAGGTAAATTATTTTCATTATTCATTATCAATAGAGCTATTTCTATTGGTATTTGTATTGCTCCATTTGTAGTGTACTAATGCTCATTGTCATTTCTGTATTATTAATATTTATTTCACTAACTGCTTCTTTGCTACCACTTTTACCATCATATTTGTACATATTCTATTTGCTGATGTTGTTCTATTGGTTTTGTTGTTGTTGTTATTGTCTCTCTGTCTTATCCCCCTCTTATCCCCTCAATTTCCCCCTCAGTCTCCCTTTTCCCCTCTTTCTATCCCCTCCTGCTGCACCAAATAATAATATAAATCAATTTAATAAAGTCCAATACAAATAAGGCAACAAGAGAAATATCCTACACTTCTCTTTTGTAAAGTAAATGTGTACAGCCGATATGGGCATCTACATCAACTATATGATTTAGATCAGTGTACCCCAACCACCGGGCCGCGGCCGCGCAATAAATAAAAAATAAAATATATATATATACACTACCGTTCAAAAGTTTGGGGTCACATTGAAATGTCCTTATTTTTTAAGGAAAAGCACTGTACTTTTCAATGCAGATAACTTTAAACTAGTCTTAACTTGAAAGAAATACACTCTATACATTGCTAATGTGGTAAATTACTATTCTAGCTGCAAATGTCTGCTTTTTGGTGCAATATCTACATAGGTGTATAGAGGCCCATTTCCAGAAACTATCACTCCAGTGTTCTAATGGTACAATGTGTTTGCTCATTGGCTCAGAAGACTAATTGATGATTAGAAAACCCTTGTGCAATCATGTTCACACATCTGAAAACAGTTTAGCTCGTTACAGAAGCTACAAAACTGACCTTCCTTTGAGCAGATTGAGTTTCTGGAGCATCACATTTGTGGGGTCAATTAAACGCTCAAAATGGCCAGAAAAAGAGAACTTTCATCTGAAACTCGACAGTCTATTCTTGTTCTTAGAAATGAAGGCTATTCCACAAAATTGTTTGGGTGACCCCAAACTTTTGAGTGGTAGTGTATATATATTTTTATTTTTTTTATTTTTATTAAATCAACATTAAAAAACACAATATATACATTATATAGCAATATAGATCAATACAGTCTGCAGGGATACAGTCCGTAAGCACACATGATTGTATTTCTTTAAGAAAAAAAAAAAAAAAAAAAAAAAATCCCCCCTTCGGGTCAATTTTCAAGCGTTGGCCGGTCCGCAGCTACAAAAAGGTTGGGGACCACTGGTTTAGATGAGAAGCAGGACAGGACAAAAAAAAAGAAAAAAAAAAAGAATAAAAAAAAAAAAAAAAAAAAAAAAAAAATCATCTCCTTCTGTCTTTTTGGAAAAACTTTGCCTGCGACGAATCCAAAATGCCAGTGACTCGCTCGGCTGCCTCTGCAGATGCCAGATTGTTGTGCAGGCAGCAAAGAAAGACATGTGAACCTGTGCAGAGACAAAGTCGAAGAAGCGTCAGGGAAATTAGCGAGAAAAGCATTATAATTTGTCACTGTTGCATAAATCTTGCTGACGTGCTCTGTCACGTTAATGGCTGCCTCAGTGCGAGGCTGTGCAAAGTTGCGCGGTTGCAGAAAAAAAACTATATGTTCCGACATCACCTTATTTGCATAATTTACCAAAAGCCAATGAGGCAGCTCAAGGAGTGCGGCTGATAGTAATAAGTGTTTGGGAAAGGCAGAAAGATCACTAATGGTTTGCCTATGGGGATTTCTTCACGCCATGGGGGAGGAAAATGAGAAATATTTTTCAAACAGCGGGGGTAAAGGTTTTAAAACGGCGAGCACATGGGGAGATAAAGATGTTGCTGCCACGGGGTGCTTCGGGGGGGGGGAAACGCAAAGGCGAGGATGACAAAAAGAATGCCCCCGTAATTTTGGCATTAAGAGGTAATAATCATGTTTCAGCGGCGATATTAAACATGGCAACCCGCGACGCCGCCATAAAATAAATATATAAATGGAAAGTGGCGGGCGAGGAGGAGGAGGAGTAGGAGGAGGAGGAGGAGGGGGCGGGTGTGGGGGGCCCATCAGGTAGAGAGGTAATGAGGTGGCGTCTGGCGGCGCGCAGATGGAGGGGGATGCTGGTTGTGGGCTCGGTGCGAGAGTAAACAAAGAGCGACGTGAGGAGAGTTGTGGGATCATGTCGGTGTTAGAGATCTCCGGCCTCCCGCTGGGAGGGATCGTCATTAAAGGGCCTAAAAGAGATGCCATGCAACGTCTTCGAGGCTGAGGCTGCTTGTTTATACTTATTCATTTATACATACTGCGGAGAATGCATATATATATGCAGAAGAGTTACTTCTTTATTCGTAGTCATGTTTGAAGCAGCTAGGGTTTTTCCATTTGTACTCTTTCATACTTTCATTTTATGACCGCGAGTAAACTGTGTGTGTTACCTTGAAGACTTGGAATGTAGGAGTTGGAGTACTCCCTTATATCTTATCTGTAGTCGAACAATGAGCCTGTATTCCTTTCTGGAGAGGGTGGGGGCTGTTTGCGGATTCAAGAAGTAGTCTCTTTCCGTTTGAATGCCGGATCAACTAGAGCAGCCGATACGAATGTATTAATAAAGTTGGTCTCCCAAAGCTTTGGAATAAACTAGAAAATATTCCAATTCTGTCTTGATGGTCCTTCTTACTCAGCATATATGTCATCGAAAGAATTTGGGATTGACCAATAACTTAGATTCTCTTGGAGGAAGAACTGGTCCGACGCAACAATACACATATATATATATATATATATATATATATATATATATATATATATGGCCACAGTAATGAAGAGATGTTCTAAAAACGTTTGGATAACGTATTTGTTACGCATATTTTGGGGCGCCGTATAAGGGGGCAAATTAGGACAATTCTAAGGGTCTACATGAATCTGTTTTATTGAGGGAGGGGCTTGCTGTCATGACAGGTCGGACTTGTGTTTGTTTTCTGGTACCTTATTTCCTTTTTTCCTTTGCCACCGCTTTAGTCAGAGTGCTGTCTCCCTCACCTGCCCCATGATAGGCAATCGGGACCATGCTTGCCAACCCTCCCGATTTCCCCGGGCGACTCCCGAATTTCAGTGCCCCTCCCGAAAATCTCCTGGGGAAACCATTCTCCCGAATTTCTCCCAAATTTCTCCCGATTCCCACCCAGACAACAGTATTGGGAACAAGCCTTTAACGCGCCACACTGTGAACCCACACCAAACAAGAATGACAAACATATTTTGGGAGAACATCCGCACCGTAACACAACATAAACACAACAGAACAAATACCCATAACCCCTTGCAGCATTAACTCTTCCGGGACGCTACAATATACACCCCCCCAGCTATCACCAAACCCCGCCCCCCCAAAACTCATTTGTATACTCTAGCCTTTAAATAAACCCCCCTTTTAGACCAGTTGATCTGCCGTTTCTTTTCTGCTCTGCCCCCCTCTCCCTCGTGGAGGTTCTGTGGCCACGGATGAAGCGCTGGCTGTCCAAAGTCGGGACCCGGGGTGGACCGCTCGTCTGTGCATCGGTTGGGGACGTCTCTACGCTGCTGACCCGTCTCCGCTCGGGATGGTCTCCTGCTGGCCCCACTATGGACTGGACTCTCACTATTATGTTAGATCCACTATGGACTGGACTCTCACACTATTAAGTTAGATCCACTATGGACTGGACTCTCACACTATTATGCTAGATCCACTATGGACTGGACTCTCACTATTATGTTAGATCCACTACGGACTGGACTCTCACTATTATGTTAGATCCACTATGGACTGGACTCTCACACTATTATGTTAGATCTACTATGGACTGGACTCTCACACTATTATGTTAGATCCACTATGGACTGGACTCCCACACTATTATGCTAGATCCACTATGGACGGGACTCCCTCTATTATGCTTGATCCACTATGGACTGGACTCACACTATTATGTTAGATCCACTATGGACTGGACTCTCACTATTATGTTAGATCCACTACGGACTGGACTCTCACTATTATGTTAGATCTACTATGGACTGGACTCTCACACTATTATGTTAGATCCACTATGGACTGGACTCCCACACTATTATGCTAGATCCACTATGGACGGGACTCTCACTATTATGTTAGATCCACTACGGACTGGATTCTCACACTATTATGTTAGATAAACTATGGACTGGACTGTCACAATATTATGTTAGATCCACTATGGACTGGACTCTCACTATTATGTTAGATCCACTATGGACTGGACTCTCAAACTATTATGTTAGATCCACTATGGACTGGACTCTCGCTATTATGTTAAATCCACTATGGACTGAACTCTCACACTATTATGTTAGATCCACTATGGACTGAACTCTCACACTAATATGTTAGATCCACTATGGACTGGACTCTCACACTATTATGTTAGATCCACTATGGACTGGACTCTCACACTATTATGTTAGATCCACTATGGACTGAACTCTCACACTATTATGTTAGATCCACTATGGACTGAACTCTCACACTATTATGTTAGATCCACTATGGACTGAACTCTCACAATATTATGTTAGATCCACTATGGACTGAACTCTCACACTATTATGTTAGATCCACTATGGACTGAACTCTCACAATATTATGTTAGATCCACTATGGACTGAACTCTCACACTATTATGTTAGATCCACTATGGACTGGACTCTCACAATATTATGCTAGATCCACTCAACGTCCATTGCATAAACATTGATTGATTGATTGATTGATTGATTGATTGATTCAGTGGAACACAACTTGATTCCTCTTTTCCAGCATTGGTATTGATTGTTAATGCATCTTATCAGCAATGACTCTCTTGAGGTTTGTGGTTAAAACATGCTTTGCTTTGTCGTGTGCTTAGTTGTGTTGCATACTTCTCTTAAGGAAGTACAATGGGTTAACGTGCAGAGCCCTGAAATACTAAAGGAAGTGTTCAAAAAGTGTCTCTATAATATATTTATTCAATCAACCGACTGTATCGGATTAGTCTTTCCACTGCCGACATTAAGCCGAGTGCAAACAAATGTTTGAGCTCCAAACTCCAGCGCAAACTCTCGGACTAACAAGAGCCTCGGCGAGGCTGCTGTGAATGTCAGCGGGCGTCTGCCTTCCACTTCCCACGAAGGAGCCGATAAGCGGGCGCTGGCTGAGACGAGCGGCCAGGGCGACGCATTGCGATAATGACATTTGGGGAGGGGATGGCGTTGGAAGCTGTTAAGCTCTCTCTTTGCAGCAAGAAGATTAGTGCACGAGATGGGACTGAATGACGGTGAAGGTAGCGTCCCTAGCCGGGCGGATTTGGCATGCAGAGGTCCGCTAAAAGCCAAGCGCTCACTTTCCACCGAGGAACAATCGTCCTTCACGCGTCGAGAGTAAAGACAATCTTGGTCGCCACTTGCTACTAATGTATGGCTTTACCTTTTGCACTGTGGTACGCAGTCCACTGTGAGACGCTGATAAACCTTTTTTGTATTTCTTAACGTTTTGGCAATAGAAATTATTGCCCTGACAGAACCTTTAAGGCAGGGGTCGGCAACAATGTCTCATTAGCACCCCTGCTGGTGACATCTGTCTAAATTATGGTCGTCCCAAAAAGGAGGGATTTTTTCAAATTGACTGTGTGTCGCTTTTAAAAGTGCTCCCCCTCTGGTCAACATATGAAATAACAAGTGTGTGTAAGATATTGAAATGTGCCCCCTTTGGCCAAAATTAATTTAAAAATTAAATATGTATATAGAGACATACTGTAATAATTTGAAGTAAATAATGAAGATTAAAAACCAATTACAGACAAAAAAATAAAAAATAAAAATAAATGAACTAAAAGCAGTCTTTTTCTCACACTGTCGACTTTTTTCTTATAAAATTGGGAAAAATTTCTCATATTCTTTCTGTTTCTGTAATATTGCAATATTTTCTCGTAAAATTATTACTTTTTCATAAAAAATGGTGACATTTGTCATATAAAATTCTCGTAAAATATTGAAATTTTTTGACTAAAAATATGACTTTTGTCATAATTTTGCGAAGTGAATGTCCGATTTTTATTATAATATTGCCAACATTTTACAGTTTTCTTATAAAATTGTGACTTTTGTCGAGTAAAATTACGACTCTTTTCATAAAATTGTTAAAATTTTAAGCTTTTCTTGTAAAATTGCGAACGTTATTGAGTAAAATTCAAATTTTTATCATAATGTTGCGCAAATGTTCAGTTTTTCTTGTAACATTTTGACTTGCGTTGAGTAAAATTACAACAAATTACAACAAATTTCCATACTTCTATTAGCCCCGGGTCCAGTGGACCCAGACATCTTATATGTATTCTGATATATGTTCTTCACAGAAAATGAGCCAAAGTCAGTGAGTCTCAGTTTGAAAAATTCATTAATTGTAGGGATGTCCAATAATGGCTTTTTGCCGATATCCGATATTCCGATATTGTCCAACTCTTTAATTACCGATACCGATATCAACCGATACCGATATCAACCGATATATGCAGTCGTGGAATTAACACATTATTATGCCTAATTTGGACAACCAGGTAGGGTGAAGATAAGGTACTTTTTAAAAAAATTTGTAAAATAAGATAAATAAATTAAAAACATTTTCTTGAATAAAAAAGAAAGTACAACAATATAAAAACAGTTACATAGAAACTAGTAATTAATGATTATTTGTAAAATTAACTGTTAAAGGTTAGTACTATTAGTGGAGCAGCAGCACGCACAATCATGTGTGCTTACGGACTGTATCCCTTGCAGACTGTATTGATATATATTGATATATAATGTAGGAACTAGGGATGTCCGATAATGGCTTTTTGCCGATATCCGATATGCTGATATTGTCCAACTCTTTAATTACCGATACCGATATCAACCGATACCGATATCAACCGATATATGCAGTCGTGGAATTAACACATTATTATGCCTAATTTGGACAACCAGGTATGGTGAAGATAAGGTACTTTTTTTAAAAAAATGAATCAAATAAAATAAGATAAATAAATTAAAAACATTTTCTTGAATAAAAAAGAAAGTAAAACAATATAAAAACAGTTACATAGAAACTAGTAATTAATGATTATTTGTAAAATTAACTGTTTAAAGGTTAGTACTATTAGTGGACCAGCAGCACGCACAATCATGTGTGCTTACGGACTGTATCCCTTGCAGACTGTATTGATATATATTGATATATAATGTAGGAACCAGAATATTAATAACAGAAAGAAACAACCCTTTTTGTGTGAATGAGTGTAAATGGGGGAGTGAGGTTTTTTGGGTTGGTGCACTAATTGTTAGTGTATCTTGTGTTTTTTATGTGGATTTAATAAAAAAAACAAAAAAAACCGATACTGATAATAAAAAAAACGATACCGATAATTTCCGGTATTACATTTTAACGCATTTATCGGCCGATAATATCGGCAGACCGATATTATCGGACATCTCTAGTAGGAACCAGAATATTAATAACAGAAAGAAACAACCCTTTTGTGTGAATGAGAGTAAATGGGGGAGGGAGGTTTTTTGGGTTGGTGCACTAATAGTAAGTATCTTGTGTTTTTTATGTTGATTTAATTTAAAAAAAAATAAATTAAAAAAAAACAAAAAAAAACTATACAGATAATAAAAAAACCGATACCGATAATTTCCGATATTACATTTTAACGCATATATCGGCCGATGATATCGGCCATCTCTAATTAATTGTATCATTTTTCTTTTAATAATTAAAAATGAAAACGTGTCCCACAGACCTGAACACCACACACGATCTACCCACTAAAAAGTTTCGGCCGTACAACAGCAGCCACGGACAACTTTCTCCGATGCGTCGCCCACCGGCCTTCACGTACCTTAAACTCTTCTGTGTGTGTTCGCCTTCAGGGAGCGTGTATTCACCCAGATTTTTGTCCAGCTCTTGATGTCCCCTCCTGCCCACACACCACTCATTTTTATTCATTATCCTCTCTGACAGCGCAGGAACGTAATGGAAAGCGCTTTGTCATTTCTTTAGCGTCTGACAGCGTGCATGAAGATCAGCGTGAAGAATGCGAGCGTGTCCGGATGACGAAGCCACCGGAGGATTCATCCCGTGTCAGAAGACGGTCGGCGTTTAGGTGGGACGGGGGAGGGGCCGTAACAGCGCGCGTTGACCTCCAGCACATGCCCGCGGTTCCCTGGCGGCGTGGCGGCGGCATGGAAACTGAGTGCAACGCGATGAAAGAAAAAAGGGTGCCGGAGTGACAGGGAAGTCATCTCGAGAGAGAGGAGATTGGTCTCGAAACCGGCAACTTCAGTCAGGCCTGTCAGCTTTCCCTTCTGACCACCCCCCCACCTTGTCATCACTTTTTCAATAAAAATAACCAACGGTACAAAAAGCAGCACTTGAGACTAGAGATGTCCGATAATATCGGCCTGCCGATATTATCGGCCGATATATGCGTTAAAATGTAATATCAAAAATTACCGGTATCGTTTTTTTTTTATTATCGGCATCGTTTTTTTTTTAATTTTTTTTTTTTTTAATTAAATCAACATAAAAAACACAAGATACACTTACAATTAGTGCACCAACCAAAAAAACGTCCCTTCCCCATTCACACTCATTCACACATTGTTTCTTTCTGTTATTAATATTTCTGGTTCCTACATGATATATCAATATATATCAATACAGTCTGCAAGGGATACAGTCCGTAAGCACACATGATTGTGCGTGCTGCTGGTCCACTAATAGTACTAACCTTTAACAGTTAATTTTACAAATTTTAATTCATTACTAGTTTCTATGTAACTGTTTTTATATTGTTGTACTTTCTTTTTTATTCAAGAAAATGTTTTTAAGTTATTTATCTTGTTTTACTAATTTTTTTAAAAAAGTACCTTATCTTCACCATACCTGGTTGTCCAAATTAGGCATTATAATGTGTTAATTCCACAACTGTATATATCGGTTGATATCGGATTCGGTTGATATCGGTATCGGTAATTAAAGAGTTGGACAATATCGGCATATCGGATATCGGCAAAAAGCCATTATCGGACATCCCTAGTTCCTACATTATATATCAATATATATCAATACAGTCTGCAAGGGATACAGTCCGTAAGCACACATGATTGTGCGTGCTGCTGCTCCACTAATAGTACTAACCTTTAAACAGTTAATTTTACAAATAATCATTCATTGCTAGTTTCTATGTAACTGTTTTTATATTGTTGTACTTTCTTTTTTATTCAAGAAAATGTTTTTAAGTTATTTATCTTATTTTACTAATTTTTTTTAAAAGTACCTCATCTTCACCATACCTGGTTGTCCAAATTAGGCATAATAATGTGTTAATTCCACGACTGCATATATCGGTTGATATCGGTATCGGTTGATATCGGTATCGGTAATTAAAGAGTTGGACAATATCGGAATATCGGATATCGGCAAAAAGCCATTATCGGACATCCCTACTTGAGACTTTTAAACAGGGCGACATCGGAAATATTGATTCGCAATAAAATGCGATGTTTTTATTTTACTTAAAGGCCTACTGAAATGAAATGTTCTTATTTATTCTATTCTATCCATTCTATGTGTCATACTTGATCATTTCGCGATATTGCCATATTTTTGCTGAAAGGATTTAGTAGAGAACATCGACGATAAAGTTCGCAACTTTTGGTCGCTGATTAAAAAAAAGCCTTGCCTGTACCGGAAGTAGCGTGACGTCACAGGTTGAAAGGCTCCTCACATTTCCGATTGCGATTCGGGCCGAGAAAGCGACGATTACCCCATTAATTTGAAAGATGAAAGATTCGTGGATGAGGAACGTGAGAGTGAAGGACTAGAGTGCAGTGCAGGACGTATCTTTTTTCGCTCTGACCATAAACAAGCTGGCTCATTGGATTCCACACTTTCTCCTTTTTCTATTGTGGATCACGGATTTGTATTTTAAACCACCTCGGATACTATATCCTCTTGAAAATGAGAGTCCAGAACGCGAAATGGACATTCACAGTGACTTTTATCTCCACGACAATACATCGGTGAAGCACTTTAGCTACGGAGCTAACGTGATAGCATCGTGCTTAAATGCAGATAGAAACAAAATAAATAAACCCCTGACTGGAAGGATAGACAGAAGATCAACAATACTATTAAACCATGGACATGTAACTACACGGTTAATGCTTTCCAGCCTGGCGAAGCTTAACAATGCTGTTGCTAACGACGCCATTGAAGCTAACTTAGCCACGGGACCTCGTCAGAGCTATGATAAAAACATTAGCTCTCCACCTACGCCAGCCAGCCCTCATCTGCTCATCAACACCCGTGCTCACCTGCGTTCCAGCGATCGACGGTGCGACGAAGGACTTCACCCGATCATCGATGCGGTCGGCGGCTAGCGTCAGCTAGCGCGTCTGCTATCCAAGTCAAAGTCCTCCTGGTTGTGTTGCTGCAGCCAGCTGCTAATACACCGATCCCACCTACAGCTTTCTTCTTTGCAGTCTTCATTGTTCATTAAACAAATTGCAAAAGATTCACCAACACAGATGTCCAGAATACTGTGGAATTTTGCGATGAAAACCGAGCTTTTTGTATTGGATTCAATGGTGTCCGAATACTTCCGTTTCAACAATTGACGTCACGCGCATACGTCATCATACATAGACGTTTTTAACCGGAAATTTAGCGGGAAATTTAAAATGTCACTTTATAAGTTAACCCGGCCGTATTGGCATGTGTTGCAATGTTAAGATTTCATCATTGATATATAAACTATCAGACTGCGTGGTCGCTAGTAGTGGCTTTCAGTAGGCCTTTAACCTCTGGAGGCCCAAGCTGTTTGTTTACATGTTTTTTTTATTTATCTTTGCTATTTGGGCTTATTGGACCCTAATTAGAATAAAAACTAAGAATCATTTTTCATATAATGTACTTAGTCCATAAGTACACAAACGTGTACTTCATGTTTAGTGACATGCTAATTCTTATTTTTACACTTTACTTTCCAAATTCCATTGTATGTTATACTCTTCTGACACCACCAGATGGCAGTATAAGTGTCCACATAAGCGGCCATAAGACCCCAATTCAGTAGTGTACACAATTTAATTTTCACAATTTAGAGGTTAAAGGCCTACTGAAAGCCACTACTAGCGACCACGCAGTCTGATAGTTTATATATCAATGATGAAATCTTAACATTGCAACACATGCCAATACGGCCGGGTTAACTTATAAAGTGACATTTTAAATTTCCCGCTAAACTTCCGGTTGAAAACGTCTATGTATGATGACGTATGCGCTCCGTAGCTAAAGTGTTTCGCCGATGTATTGTCGTGGAGATAAAAGTCACTGTGAATGTCCATTTTGCGTTCTGGACTCTCATTTTCAAGAGGATATAGTATCCGAGGTGGTTTAAAATACAAATCCGTGATCCACAATAGAAAAAGGAGAAAGTGTGGAATCCAATGAGCCAGCTTGTACCTAAGTTACGGTCAGAGCAAAAAAAAAGATGCGTCCTGCACTGCACTCTAGTCCTTCACTCTCACTTTCCTCATCCACGAATCTTTCATCCTGGCTCAAATTAATGGGGTAATCGTCGCTTTCTCGGTCCGAATCTCTCTCGCTGCTGGTGTAAACAATGGGGAAATGTGAGGAGCCTTTCAACCTGGGACGTCACGCTACTTCCGGTACAGGCAAGGCTTTTTTTATCAGCGAACTTTATCGTCGATGTTCTCTACTAAATCCTTTCAGCAAAAATATGGCAATATCGCGAAATGATCAAGTACAGGGGTCACCAACGCGGTGCCCGCGGGCACTAGGTAGCCCGTAAGGACCAGATGAGTAGCCCGCTGGCCTGTTCTAAAAATAGCTCAAATAGCAGCACTTACCAGTGAGCTACCTCTATTTTTTAAATTTTATTTACTAGCAAGCTGGTCTCGCTTTGCTCGACATTTTTAATTCTAAGAGAGACAAAACTCAAATAGAATTTGAAAATCCAAGAAAATATTTTAGAGACTTGGTCTTCACTTGTTTAAATAAATTCATTAATTTTTTAAATTTGCTTCTTATAACTTTCAGAAAGACAATTTTAGAGAAAAAATACAACCTTAAAAATGATTTTAGGATTTTTAAACACACATACCTTTTTACCTTTTAAATTCCTTCCTCTTCTTTCCTGAAAATTTAAATCCATGTTCAAGTAAGTTTTTTTTTTTTATTGTAAAGAATAATAAATACATTTTAATTTGATTCTTCATTTTAGCTTCTGTTTTTTCGACGAAGAATATTTGTGAAATATTTCTTCAAACTTATTATGATTAAAATTCAAAAATATTATTCTGGCAAATCTAGAAAATCTGTCGAATCAAATTTAAATCTTATTTCTAAGTCTTTTGAATTTTTTTTTTAATTTTTGTTCTGGAAAATCTAGAAGAAATAATGATTTGTCTTTGTTAGAAATATAGCTTGGTCCAATTTTGTTATGTATTCTAACAAAGTGTAGATTGGATTTTAACCTATTTAAAACATGTCATCAAAATTCTAAAATTAATCTTAATCAGGAAAAATTACTAATGATGTTCCATACATTTTTTTTTAATTTTTTCAAAAAGATTCGAATTAGCTAGTTTTTCTCTTCTTTTTTTCGGTTGAATTTTGAATTTTAAAGAGTCGAAATTGAAGATAAACTATGTTTCAAAATTTAATTGTCATTTTTTTTCCTGTTTTCTCCTCTTTTAAACCGTTCAATTAAGTGTAAATATCATTAATTATTAATAATAACATAGAGTTAAAGGTAAATTGAGCAAATTGGCTATTTCTGGCAATTTATTTAAGTGTGCATCAAACTGGTAGCCCTTCGCATTAATCACTACCCAAGAAGTAGCTCTTGCTTTCAAAAAGGTTGGTGACCCCTGATCAAGTATGACACATAGAATGGATCTGCTATCCCCGTTTAAATAAAAAAAAACATTTCAGTAGACCTTTAAATTTGGCACAAACTGCGTACAAGCCCTGATTATGGCAGATCCATTACTTTTTACGCATGCAGGGTAGGAAAAAAGTAGCAGCTTATAGTCTGGAAAATACGGTAACTCACAAAGTGTGTTGTACAGATAGATAAATATTATCTAGTTAAATATTAATTCAATTCAGGGGGGTCGCAGTAAAATGATTGTCCCCCAGGAGGGTCGTGACAGAAAGTAATGGAGAAGATTGTTACAAAGCTTGTGTTCAGGGTGTAATTGATGATTTATGATCAACCAAGGAGTGATATGTTGTTACTGTGAACATTACAGTGTTATATTCGTGGAGAATAACAGAAGAATCAGACTGCAGGATATTCAAGCGACCACCTCCCGACTGCAGAGGCTGGTAGGTGTTTGTGTTCGCTCTTTGGAGATCACATCTGTCTCGGCTGATGTTTTGTCACGGACCTTGTCTGAATTCCCAGGTGTGGCCTCACGCTGGGGTGGAGGTCCAAATGGCGCCGGGCGTCCGAGTAGGGGAAGAATGGGAGGGGAGCGTGTGCATGTTTGTGTTTGCTGTAATGTACAGTGGTGGTCAAAAGTGGACATACACTTGTAAAGGACATCATGTCATGGCTGTCTGGAGTTGCCAATCATTTCTACAACTCTTATTTTGTGTTTGGAGCACATACTTGTTGGTCACAAAAAAACATTCATGAAGTTTGCTTCTTTTATGAATTTATTATGGGTCTACTGAAAATGTGAGGGTCAAAAGTATACCTACAGCAATGTTAATATTTGCTTACATGTCCCTTGGCAAGTTTACCTGCAATAAGGCGCTTTTGGTAGCCATCCACAAGCTTCTGCTGGAATTTTTGACCACTCCTCTTGACAAAATTGGTGCAGTTCAGCTACATTTGTTGGTTTTCTGACATGGACTTGTTTGCCATGGTATTGTGACCAAACAGCCCAATTTTTGTTTCATCTTACATCACATGGACAAAGATAAGACCATCCATCCATCCATCTTCTTCCGCTAATCCGAGGTCGGGTTGCGGGGGCAGCAGCCTAAGCAGGGAAGCCCAGATTTCCCTCTCCCGAGCCACTTCGTCCAGCTCTTCCCGGGGGATCCCGAGGCGTTCCCAGGCCAGCCGGGAGACATAGTCTTCCCAACGTGTCCTGGGTCTGCCCCGTGGCCTCCTACCGGTCGGACGTGCCCTAAACACCTCCCTAGGGAGGCGTTCGGGTGGCATCCTGACCAGATGCCCGAACCACCTCATCTGGCTCCTCTCGATGTGGAGGAGCAGCGGCTTTACTTTGAGCTCCCCCCGGATGGCAGAGCTTCTCACCCTATCTCTAAGGGAGAGCCCCGCCACCCGGCCGCTTGTACCCGTGATCTTGTACTTTCGGTCATAACCCAAAGCTCATGACCATAGGTGAGGGTGGGAACGTAGATCGGCCGGTAAATTGAGAGCTTTGCCTTCCGGCTCAGCTCCTTCTTCACCACAACGGATCGATACAGCGTCCGCATTACTGAAGACGCCGCACCGATCCGCCTGTCGATCTCACGCTCCACTCTTCCCTCACTCGTGAACAAGACTCCGAGGTACTTGAACTCCTCCATATGTGGCAGGGTCTCCTCCGCAACCCGGAGATGGCACTCCACCCTTTTCCGGGCGAGAACCATGGACTCGGATTTGGAGGTGCTGATTCTCATCCCAGTCGCTTCACACTCGGCTGCGAACCGATCCAGTGAGAGCTGAAGATCCTGGCCGGATGAAGCCATCAGGACCACATCATCTGCAAAAAGCAAAGACCTAATCCTGCAGCCACCAAACCAGATCCCCTCAACGCCTTGACTGCGCCTAGAAATTCTGTCCATAAAAGTTAAGACCTTCTGGAGGAAAGTTCTGTGGTCAGATGAAACAACAATTGAGATATTTGGCCACAATACCCAGCAATATGTTTGGAGGAGAAAAGGTGAGGCCTTTAATCCCAGGAACATCACCCTACCGTCAAGCATGGTGGTGGTAGTATTATGCTCTGGGCCTGTTTTGCTGCCAATGGAACTAGTGCTTTAAATGGGACAATGAAAAAGGAGAATTACCTCCAAATTCTTCAGGACAACCTAAAATCATCAGCCCGGAGGTTGGGTCTTTGGCGCATTTCGGTGTTCCAACAGGACAATGACCCCAAACACAAAGTGGTAAAGGAATGGCTAAATCAGGCTAGCATTAAGGTTTTAGAATGGTCTTCCCAAAGTCCTGACTTAAACGTGTGGACAATGCTGAAGAAACAAGTCCATCTGCCCCCTCGCTGGGTTATTCCGGTTCCGGTGACCATGGATGAGGTGCTGGCTGTCCAGAGTTGAGACGTCTCTGCGCTACTGACCTGTCTCCGCTCTGGATGGTCTCCTGCTGGCCCCACTATGGACTGGACTCTCACTGTTATGTTGGATCCACTAGGGACTGTACTTAGAGGGGGGGTTATCCACATATGCGATCCTCCCCAAGGTTTCTCATTGTCATTCACATCGACGTCCCTTGTGTGGGCTCTGTGCCGAGGACGTCGTTGTGGCTTGTGCAGCCCTTTGAGACTTTTGTGATTTAGGGCTATATAAATAAACATTGATTGATTGATTGATGTTAGAAAACCAACAAATTTAGTTGAACTGCACCAATTTTGTCAAGAGGAGTGGTCAAAAATTCAAGCAGAAGCTTGTGGATGGCTACCAAAAGCGCCTTATTGCAGTGAAACTTGCCAAGGGACATGTACGCAAATTAATGGACTTGTTTCTTCAGCATTGTAGGTCAACAACAGAACTTTGTTTTCACCACAAACCCGTTCAAGATTAGACAAACAAACAGTGTACAGGGTTACGGAACAGGAACGCTGATGGGTCGCCACAAGGCGCCCCGTAAAAGATGGGAAAAAGGTCAATGCTGGGGAAGGATGAGTAAAAAAATACAATCTAGACTGGGAAGAAAACCTCCGTAGCAAAGCACATAGACATATTACAACGTACATCTCCAGATATCTGGCAACAGAGGGGAGGGAGTGGGAAGGCCATGGTGGCAGGCTGCAGCTCTTTTGCGTCAAGGGCGTTGGATTGGGAGTGGGGTATGTGTGTGTTGTTCACACGTTTAAGTCAGGACTTTGGGAAGGCCATTCTAAAACCTTCATTCTCGCCTGATTTAGCCATTCCTTTACCACTTTTGACGTGCGTTTGGGGGTCATTGTCCTGTTGGAACACCCAACTGCGCCCAAGGCCCAACCTCCGGGCTGATGATTTTAGCTTGTCCTGAAGAATTTGGAGGTAATCCTCCTTTTTCCTTGTCACATTTAAAGCACTAGTTCCATTGGCAGCAAATTGGTAATCCAAATATTAACATTGCTGTATGTGTCATGATCCGTGGTCCGGATCATGTTTTGTATTTTCTGTTAGTTTTGGACTCCTTTAGTTCCTGTTTGTGCACCTCTGAGTTTGTTTTGGTTGCCATGGTTGCTCATTGTGTTTCACCTGTCTCTGATTAGTGCTCGCCCGCTCACCTGCTTCCCGAGCACTAATCAGAGGCATTATTTAAGCTTGCCTTTGCCAGTCAGTCAGCCTGGCGTTTGTTTGCTTCATGCAACCTTGTCAACGTAAGTTTTGCTTGTCTCCTAGCCAATGCTAAGTGGTAGCCTTGTCTACGTGAGTTTTGCTTGTTTCTAGTCCATGCTAAGTGGTAGCTTAGCTTCGAGTGCGATCAGCACATTATTCCTTTTGCTTGTTTTCTGTTTTTGGTACTTTGCATTATTTTTGAGAATAAATCATGTTCTTACCTGCACGCTTTGTCCGGAGTGGTCCGTCTGCATTCCTTGGGAGAATGACCCCACGGTAAGCTGCGAAAACCCCCACGTGACAGTACCTATACTTTTGACCCGGCAGATTTGGTCACATTTTCAGTAGACTGTGGAGGATGCATATATGTTTAAGAGTTATTTCTTTATTCATAGCCATGTTTGGAGCAGCTAGTACTTTTCCTTTGTATATTCTACCAGTCTCTCTTTGTCTTCAGATTGTCTTTTTAGTGTCTTAAACCATCAGGAATGTGAAACCAAACCCCCAAATCTTCCTTATCAGTGTTGCGAGGGGGTTTTCTTTGTGTGCGATGAGTTGGCTTTTCCGTTTGAATGTCAGATCAACTAGGGCAATGGTTCTTAACCTGGGTTCGATAGAACCCTAGGGGTTTGGTGAGTCGGCCTCAGGGGTTCGGCAGAGCCTCCGCCGCGAAGGTCAAGACACGCCCGACTCATCGTGTAAATAAAAACTTCTCCCTATCAGCGTATTATGGATACCCCCAAACAATGTTCCCTCTAATTTTCCATATGTGTGAGCAAACGCAAAAACTCCTTGAGCATTCGGTGGAGCACATGTGGTCACACCTGCAGCACACCTGTCCCAAACCTGACTAAATAACAAGTTAAAGGTTTTATTATTGTAATCAAATGACAACAGTCATTTCCATGAGATTATTTTCTATAATAAGTGTTTTGGCCCCCTTACAATGACTATAACATATTGTTTTTCATGAGCTGTGTACTAGTATTTTATGTCTGGGTGGGGGGGGTCCTACTTTGGAAATAATGTGTACCCCTTTCAGATATCGCATTTAGTTTCTACTAAAACATTCACATGTTGCACAATGAGATGTAAACATGGGATTATGTGTACATTCCTGTATCTTTCTGTTTGTAAAATATATATCTATTATTATTTCTTTACTGCGATGAGGTGGCAACTTGTCTAGGGTGTACCCCACCTTCCGCCCGATTGTAGCTGAGATAGGCTCCAGCGACCCCCGCGACCCCGAAGGGAATAAGCGGTAGAAAATGGATGGATTCCCTTCGGGGTCGCGGTGGGCGCTGGAGCCTATCTCAGCTACAATCGGGCGGAAGGCGGGGTACACCCTGGACAAGTCGCCACTTCATCGCAGGGCCAACACATATAGATGCATGTCTTTGGAGGTGGGAGGAAGCCGGAGTACCCGGAGGGAACCCACGCAGTCACGGGGAGAACATGCAAACTCCACACAGAAAGATCCTGAGGCCGGGATTGAACTCACGACTACTCAGGACCTTCGTATTGTGAGGCAGACGCACTAACTCTTCTGCCACTTTCTTTAATATAATAACATCATTTTATGTTTACGGTTCGGGTTCGGTGAATGCGCATTTGAAATTGGTGGGGTTCGGTACCTCCAACAAGGTTAAGAACCACTGAACTAGAGTAGCCGATATGAATGTATTGGTTAAGTCGATCTCCTAAAGCTTTAGTAAAACTTGAAAATATTCCAATTCTGTCTTGATGGTCCTTCTTACTCAGCATATATATATGCATATATTGGTGGGGTTCGGTACCTCCAACAAGGTTAAGAACCACTGAACTAGAGTAGCCGATATGAATGTATTGGTTAAGTCGATCTCCTAAAGCTTTAGTAAAACTTGAAAATATTCCAATTCTGTCTTGATGGTCCTTCTTACTCAGCATATATATATATGCATATATTGGTGGGGTTCGGTACCTCCAACAAGGTTAAGAACCACTGAACTAGAGTAGCCGATATGAATGTATTGGTTAAGTCAATCTCCTAAAGCTTTAGTAAAACTTGAAAATATTCCAATTCTGTCTTGATGGTCCTTCTTACTCAGCATATATGTCATCAAAAGAACTTGGGATTGACCAGCAACTTAGATTCTCTCGGAGGAAGACCCATAATAAATTCATAAAAGAGCCAAACTTCATGAATGTTTTTTGTGACCAACAAGTATGTGCTCCAATCACAAAAAAACAAGAGTTGTAGAAATTATTGAAAACTGAAGACAGCCATGACATGATGTTCTTCACAAGTGTATGTGAACTTTTGACCACGACTGTAAGTTTTGCACAATACTTTTTGTCGGCTGGCATCTCCTCTGCAGTGTTTCATAGGAGAAGACTTGGAATCAGCACTTCCCCAAAAACGCAGCCGTCTCCTGGCGTAATTTGTGGCCTCAGTGGGCTTTTTGTCTTCTCACTTTCATGATGTTTATTCGCGCGAGCGCCGCAAACAGATTCCGCGAGCGGCGGCAGCCGTGAGAAGCATGGACGAGCACAGCAGGTACTCCTGAGCCCGCACTGTAACAAATACCTCTTAAAGACTCTTATTTAAATGCCCCATCTGCTTTGACAGGTGCTGTTTGAAATCTAACCCCACGGGGGACAGCCTTGTAACTTTTTACGCGCCTCTTTGTAACCGCGCGAGCAGAAACGGCGGGAGGCAGACTCTCTTGTCAACCCGCCGCACTTTGAAAAAGAATATTGTAGGAATAAAAAATACACAAAAAAAAAGGGTGGGGGGTGTGTGAGGCATACTGATGCTTTAGCAAACTTTGACTCAAAGATTCTTCTTCTTGTGGCGCATTCTTGCAGCTCCAGTTTTGATGCCCTGCACATATTGTGTGGGGGGGGGGGGGGGGGGGGGGGGGTCGACCCCAACAGTAAAAATGTAAGGATATACACATACATGTACGTATACATTCACTGTACAAACATACATATACACATATATGTATATATACAGTCACTGTACAAACATACATATACACATACATGTACGAATACATTCACTGTACAAACATACATATACACATACATGTACATATACATTCACTGTACAAACATACATATATACATACATGTACATATACATTCACTGTACAAACATACATATATACATACATGTACATATACATTCACTGTACAAACATACATATACACATACATGTACATATACATTCACTGTACAAACATACATATACACATATATGTCCATATACAGTCACTGTACAAACATACATATACACATTTTGTACATATACATTCACTGTACAAACATACATATACACATACGGTACATATGCATTCACTGTACAAACATACATATACACATACATGTACATATACATTCACTGTACAAACATACATATACACATACATGTACATATACATTCACTGCACAAACATACATATACACATACATGTACATATACATTCACTGTACAAACATACATATACACATACATGTACATATACATTCACTGCACAAACATACATATACACATACATGTACATATACATTCACTGCACAAACATACATATACACATACATGTACATATACATTCACTGTACAAACATACATATACACATACATGTACATATACATTCACTGTACAAACATACATATACACATATATGTCCATATACAGTCACTGTACAAACATACATATACACATTTTGTACATATACATTCACTGTACAAACATACATATACACATACGGTACATATGCATTCACTGTACAAACATACATATACACATACATGTACATATACATTCACTGTACAAACATACATATACACATACATGTACATATACATTCACTGCACAAACATACATATACACATACATGTACATATACATTCACTGTACAAACATACATATACACATACATGTACATATACATTCACTGCACAAACATACATATACACATACATGTACATATACATTCACTGCACAAACATACATATACACATACATGTACATATACATTCACTGTACAAACATACATATACACATACATGTACATATACATTCACTGTACAAACATACATATACACATATATGTCCATATACAGTCACTGTACAAACATACATATACACATTTTGTACATATACATTCACTGTACAAACATACATATACACATACGGTACATATGCATTCACTGTACAAACATACATATACACATACATGTACATATACATTCACTGTACAAACATACATATACACATACATGTACATATACATTCACTGCACAAACATACATATACACATACATGTACATATACATTCACTGTACAAACATACATATACACATACATGTACATATACATTCACTGCACAAACATACATATACACATACATGTACATATACATTCACTGTACAAACATACATGTACATATACATTCACTGTACAAACATACATATACACATACATGTACATATACATTCACTGTACAAACATACATATACACCTACATGTACATATACATTCACTGTACAAACGTACATATACACATACAGTACATGTACATATACATACATGTACTCATGCATATAATTCATCAAACATATATTAAACGTTGTTGCCCTAGGGGAAACTGGGCAACACACCTATTGTTACTATAACAATCTACAAGGTTAATAGAGTTCTCTTCTCCTTCTCCCCCTCCATGCATCTGCTTTCTTTTGTAACTCAAGTTATCATGACATGTATGTATTGTTGCATTTGACACAATTGTATCGTTGACAACAGAGGTAATTATTGTTGTTGTTCATTATCATTAACTACTTCTATCGGCATTGGTATCGCTCCATTTCTCTGTGTTTCTGCTAGCGCCGTTGTCATTTCTCCCGATTTGATAAAGCCTCCCGTTTTGATTAGGACTAATAAAGCGGCCCTACCTGCTCTCCTCTGCCGCGGCCATGAAGATGAATTACCCTTTTAATAAATAATGACATGCTGTGAGCAATGACAATTACCTGACTTATTTTCCATTTGGCTAGTGCGGGGGGGTGGGGGGGGTTTGCTGCACACGGGGCGGCGGCGGAAGACACCTTACGCCGTCACGGCCGGCGGAGCGTAAACTGCGAGCCTTAATTACCTTGTTGTTTTTGTCCCTCAATCACGCCGGCCCCTGCACTCCATCACGGCGCTGTCAGGGCTCGACTCAGCACACCCCAAACGCCCCACTTGCCTTAGCAACACATTAAGAATACATTAATAAATAACATCTATTTCTTTGCCCCCTTTGTCCTTCCCTTTCTCACTACACCCGCTTTCTTCTCTTTTATGTATTCAATTGCCTTGTTGTCGCCTGTCGTCGGGCCAAGACTCACAAAAATGTGTACCTCCTGTAAGATAATTGCTATCAGTGTAATCATCACAGCACTTTCATGTATCGGGCTGTCTTCCACATACGTGTCATTAAGAGCAAGGTTTCCTTTGTTGGTGCTTGGACATAGGCCAAAACACACACACACACAAACACACACACACACACACACACACACACACACACACACACACACACACACACACACACACACACACACACACACACACACACACACACACACACACACACACACACACACATACACACACATTCTTGTATTTCTTACCTTCTTGAGACCTCCGAAAAATGCATACCTCTTTAGGACCACCCTTTCTAGATATATAAAAAGGTGTATTTACAATATTAATAATATTTACAAACTATGTTAATATAAAAAAGCTTGTTGTGAAAAATGAGTTGGAATTTCACAAAAAAAAGTTCAAAATTTCACAAGAAAAACTTTGAATTTTGGCAGTATTATAATAAATACTAATTTTAGTACGTAATTTTACTCAATGCAGGTCAAAATGTTACAAGAAAAACTGATTATTTGCGCAATATCATGATAAAAGTTGGAATTTTACTCAATAACAGTCGCAATTTTACAAGAAAAGCTTACAATTTGGGGAATTTTATGAAAAGAGTCGTAATTTTACTCGACAGAAGTCACAATTTTATAAAAAAAAACGGTAAAATGTTGTCAATATTATAATACAAATCGGACTTCACTTGGCAAAATTATGACAAAAGTCATTCATTTTACTCAAAAAATGTCACTATTTTACGAGAACAACAACAACAATTGGCAATATTGTGATACAAGTCGGAATTTTATATGACAAATGTCACCATTTTGCATGAAAAAGTAATACTTTTACATGAAAAATTAATAATTTTACGAGGAAATATTGCAATATTACAGAAACAGAAAGAATATGAGAAATTGTTCCCAATTTTATAAGAAAAAAGTCGACACATCGTGAGAAATTTTTTTTTTTTTAATTTTTTGTCTGTACTTTGTTTTTAATCTTCATTATTTACTTCAAGTTATTACAGTATGTCTCTCTCTCTCTCTCTCTCTCTCTCTCTCTCTCTCTCTCTCTCTCTCTCTCTCTCTCTATATATATATATATATATATATATATATATATTTATATATATATATATATATATATATATATATATATATATATATATATATATATATATATATATATATATATATATATATATATATATATATATATATATATATATATATATATATATATATATTAGAATACATTTTGGCCATAGGGGGCGCAATTCAATTTCTTACACACACTTGTTGTTTCATATGTTGACCAGAGGGGGAGCACTTTTAAAACCGACACACAGTCAAAATCCCTCCTTTTTGGGATCACCCTCATTTCACCAGCAGGGGTGCAAATGAGACATTGTCTATTAGATGCAATGTTATTGGGACCATGATTTATGTCATCACTTGTTCACACCTCCTCATATGGAAGATACTTTTCCTTGTTGATGTCTCAAGAAGGGTAGAAAAACAATAACACACACACACCCAAACTCTCACAAACACACACACAAACACACACACACAAAAAACACACACACACACACACACATGATTTGTATTTACAACATTAATAATATATACAAACGATGTTAATATGAAAAAGCTTGCTGTGAAAAATGAGTTGGAATTTCACAAAAAAAAAAGTTCAAAATTTCACAAGAAAAACTTATAATTTTGTCAGTATTATAATAAAAGTTATAATTTTACTCAACGCAAGTCAAAATGTTACAAGAAAAACTGAACATGTGCGCAATATTATGATAAAAGTTGGAACTTTACTCAATAACGTTCGCAATTTTACAAGAAAAGCTTAAAATTTTGGCAATTTTGTGAAAAGAGGCGTAATTTTATGCGACAGAAGTCACAATTTTATAAAAAAAAAACTGTAAAATGTTGTCAATATTATAATAAAAATCGGACATTCACTTGGCAAAATTATAACAAAAGTCATAATTTTAGTCAAAAAATGTCACTATCTTACGAGAACAACAACAACAATTGGCAACATTGTGATTAAAGTCAAAATTTTATATGACAAATGTCACCATTTTGCATTAAAAAGTAATACTTTTACTTGAAAAAGTACTAATTTTACGAGAAATTATTGCAATATTACAGAAACAAAAATTGTTCCCAATTTATGAGAAAAAAGTCGACACATTGTGAGAAAAAGAGTGCTTTTAGTTACTTTTTTTTGTTGTTGAATTTTTTGTCTGTATTTGGTTTTTAATCTTCATTATTTACTTCAAGTTATTACAGTATGTCTCTATATACATTTTTTTCCTGATTTTTTTAAATACATTTAGGCCATAGGGGGCGCATTTCAATTTCTTACACACACTTGTTATTTTATATGTTGGCCAGAGGGGGAGCCCTTTAATTTTTTAAACACACTTGTTATTTCATATGTTGACCATAGGGGGAGCACTTTTAAAACCGACACACATTCAATTTGAAAAAAAATCCCTCCTTTTTGGGACCACCCTCATTTCAACAGCAGGGGTGCTAATGAGACATTCTCTATTAGATGCAATGTTATTGGGACTATGATTTATGTCATCACTTGTTCACACCTCCTCATATGGAAGATACTTTTCCTTCTTCATGTCTCAAGAAGGGTAGAACTACAAGAACACACACACACACACAAACACCATACACACAAACACTCTTGTATTTGTTACCTTCTTGAGACCTCCGAAAAATGCATACCTCTTTAGGACCACCCTTTCTAGATATATAAAAAGGTGTATTTACAATATTAATAATATATACAAATTATGTTAATATAAAAAAGCTTGTTGTGAAAAATGAGTTGGAATTTCACAAAAACATTTTAAAAATTTCACAAGAAAAACTTATAATTTTGTCAGTATTGTAATAAAAGGCGTAATTTTACTCAATGCAAGTCAAAATGTTACAAGAAAAACGGAACATGTGCGCAATATTATGATAAAAGTTGGAATTTTACTCAATAACAGTCGCAATTTTACAAGAAAAGCTTAACATTTGGGGAATTTTATGAAAAGAGTCATAATTTTACTTGACAGAAGTCACAATTGTATTAAAAAACCTGTAAAATGTTGTCAATATTATAATAAAAATCGGACATTCACTTGGCAAAATTATAACAAAAGTCATCATTTTAGTCAAAAAATGTCACTATTTTACAAGAACAACAACAACAATTGGCAATATTGTGATACAAGTCAGAATTTTATATGACAAATGTCACTATTTTGCATGAAAAAGTAATAATTTTACATGAAAAATGTATAATTTTACGAGGAAATATTGCAATATTACAGAAACAGAAAGAATATGAGAAATTGTTCCCAATTTTATAAAAAAAAGTCGACACATCGTGAGAAATTTTTTTTATTTTTTATTTTTTGTCTGTAATTGGTTTTTAATCTTCATTATTTACTTCAAGTTATTACAGTATGTCTCTCTCTCTCTCTCTCTCTCTCTCTCTCTCTCTCTCTCTCTCTCTCTCTCTCTCTCTCTCTCTATATATATATATATATATATATATATATATATATATATATATATATATATATATATATATATATATATATATATATATATATATATATATATATATATATTTTAGAATACATTTTGGCCATAGGGGGCGCATTTCATTTTCTTACACACACTTGTTGTTTCATATGTTGACCAGAGGGGGAACACTTTTAAAACCGACACACAGTCAAAATCCCTCCTTTTTGGGATCACCCTCATTTAACCAGCAGGGGTGCTAATGAGACATTGTCTATTAGATGCAATGTTATTGGGGCCATGATTTATGTCATCACTTGTTCACACCTCCTCATATGGAAGGTACTTTTCCTTGTTGATGTCTCAAGTAGGGTAGAAATACAAGAACATACACACACACACACACACACACACACACACACACACACACACACACACACACACACACACACACACACACACACACACACACACACACACACACACACACACACACACACACACACACACACACACACACAATTTGTATTTACAACATTAATAATATATACAAACTATGTTAATATGAAAAAGCTTGTTGTGAAAAATGAGTTGAAATTTCACAAGAAAAACTTAGAATTTTGTCAGTATTATAATAAAAGTTGTAATTTTACTCAACGCAAGTCAAAATGTTAAAAGAAAAACTGAACATGTGCGCAATATTATGATGAACGTTGGAATTTTACTCAATAACAGTCGCAATTTTACAAGAAAAGCTTAACATTTTGGCAATTTTATTAAAAGAGTCGTAATTTTACTCGACAAAAGTCACAGTTTTATAAGAAATCTGCAAAATGTTGTCAATATTATAATAAAAATCAGACATTCACTTGTCAAAATTATTACAAAAGTCATAATTTTACTCAAAAAATGTCACTATTGTACGAGAACATCAACAACAATTGGCAATATTGTGATAAAAGTCAGAATTTTACATGACAAATGTCACAATTTTTTATGAAAAAGTAATAATTTTACGAGAAAATATTGCAATATTACAGAAACAGAAAGAATATGAGAAATTGTTCCCAATTTTATAAGAAAAAAGTCGACACATTGTGAGAAAAAGACATTTATTTTTTTAATAATATTTTGTCTGTAATTGGTTTTTAATCTTCATTATTTACTTCAAATTATTACAGTATGTCTCTATATACATATGTTATTTTTTAAATAATTTTTGGCCAAAGGGATCGCACTTCAATATCTTACACACACTTGTTATTTCATATGTTGACCAGAGGGGGGAGCACTTTTAAAAGCGACACAGTCAATTTGAAAAATCCCTCCTTTTTGGGACCACCCTCATGTTGATAGATGTCACCAGCAGGGGTGCTAATGAGACATTGTCTATTAGATGCAATGTTATTGGGACCATGATTTATGTCATCACTTGATCACACCTCCTCATATGGAAGATACTTTTCCTTCTTCATGTCTCAAGAAGGGTAGAAATACAAGAACACACACACACAATTTGTATTTACAACATTAATAATATATACAAACTATGTTAATATGAAAAACTTGTTGTGAAAAATGAGTTGGAATTTCACAAGAAAAAGTTCACAATTTCACAAGAAAAACTTTGAATTTTGGCAGTATTATCATAAAAGTTGTAATTTTACTCAACGCAAGTCAAAATGTTACAAGAAAAACTGAACATTTGCGCAATATTATGATAAAAGTTGGAATTTTACTCAATAACAGTCACAATTTTACAAGAAAAGCTTAACATTTTGGCAATTTTATTAAAAGAGTCGTAATTTTACTCGACAAAAGTCACAATTTTATAAGAAAACTGCAAAATGTTGGCAATATTATAATAAAAATCGGACATTCACTTTGCAAAATTAAGACAAAAGTCATCATTTTACTCAAAAAAAAACAATTGGAAATATTGCGTTAAAAGCCAGAATTTTATATGACAAATGTCACCATTTTGCATTAAAAAGTAATAATTTTACATGAAAAAGTAACAAGTTTATGATAAAATATTCTAATATTACAGAAACAGAAAGAATATGAGAAATTGTTCCCAATTTTTTGAGAAAAAAGTTGACACATTGTGAGAAAAAGACTGCTTTTAGTACATTTTTGTCTGTAATTGTTTTTTAATCTTCATTATTTACTTCAAATTATTGCAGTATGTTAAGTTAAAGTTAAAGTACCAATTATCGTCACACACACACTAGGTCTCTCTCTCTCTCTCTCTCTGTATATATATATATATATATATATATATATATATATATATATATATATATATATATATATATATATATATATATATATATATATATATATATATATATTAGGGATGTCCGATAATGGCTTTTTGTCGATATCCGATATTCCGATATTGTCCAACTCTTTAATTACCGATACCGATATCAACTGATACCGATATCAACCGATATATGCAGTCCTGAAATTAACACATTATAATGCCTAATTCGGACGACCAGGTATGGTGGTGATAAGGTACTTTTTAAAAAAAATAATAAAATAAGATAAATTAATTAAAAACATTTTCTTGAATAAAAAATAAAGTAAAACAATATAAAAACAGTTACATAGAAACTAGTAATTAACGAAAATGAGTCAAATTAACTGTTAAAGGTTAGTACTATTAGTGGACCAGCAGCACGCACAATCATGTGTGCTTACGGACTGTATCCCTTGCAGACTGTATTGATATATATTGATATATAATGTAGGAAGCAGAATATTAATAACAGAAAGAAACAACCCTTTTATGTGAGTGAGTGTGAATGGGGGAGGGAGGTTTTTTGGGTTGGTGCACTAATTGTAAGTGTATCTTGTGTTTTTTATGTTGATTTAATTAAAAAAAAACCAAAAAAAAAAAACGATACAGATAATTAAAAAAAACGATACCGATAATTTCCGATATTACATTTTAACGCATTTATCGGCCGATAATATCGGCCTGCCGATATTATCGGACATCTCTAATATATATATATATATATATATATATATATATATATATATATATATATATATATATATATATATATATATATATATATATATATATATATATTAATAATATATACATACTATGCATATAAAACAAGGTAAGCTTTTTATAAATTTTGGGGGAGGGGGGAAATTTTGTCTGTAATTAGTTTTTAATCTTCATCATTCAAGTTATTACAGTATGTCTCTATATACATATAAACCGATTAAAAAAAAAACAAAAACATTTGGCCAAAGGTGACACATTTCAATTTCTTACACACACTTGTTATTTCATATGTTGGCCAGAGGGGGAGCACTTCACATTTTTACACACACACTTGTTGTTTCATATGTTGACCAGAAAATGGGAGCACTTTTAAAAGCGCCACACAGTCAATTAGAAAAATCCCTCCTTTTTGGGACCACCCTCATGTCACCAGCAGGGGTGCTGTGGAAGCTACTTTTCCTTGTTGATGTCTCAAGAAGGGTAGAAATACAAGAACAGACACACACACATATATACACACACACCCACTCACTTCGCCTGAACACATTTGAAATAAGCAAAGCTATTCTCTTTGGGTGATGCTAAAAGAAACATGGCCTGTTTCATCTCATGAGCGGCGCAGGCCTGCAAGGTAGCGTCAATAATTCATGGCGTCGTTGTCGAGGCCGACATCTGAGAGACCGTTACCGCGGCGAATTAAAATCAATTACACCGTGGTGCTCACAGCCCTCCCCGAGTCAGATAGGTGCGATTCTTGTGGGGTTTTTTTTGAGTCCGGAAGAAGTCGCTGCTGTGTAATTTCCCGACAGTAGAAAATGTGGGAGCTTTCAGAGAAAACAAAAGTGAGCATGCAGAAACAAATTGGCAGACATCTTGGCATCAGCTACTGCTCACTACTTCCAGTGTGATTTCCTCCCGTGTGTTTCAGACCTGTCTATCACTTTTCCCGCTGGAAACTAACCACACAATTATCCATTTTGACCACATTTTACTTATTTTCTTCTTCCTTTTCTATGCACACACACACAAAAGCAACAATGTCCAGGGCCCCGTTTCTGTATGTTGGCTCCACTTCCCCTCCGATAAGACTCAGGTGTTTCTTTCTGCCGCCTAATAAGAATAATAATAGCCATGTTTAGTCTGCGTCGGCCCCAGAACACAATCCAGTCCGGTGGTTGACAATAAAGCAGGAACCATCCTTGCGACCTGGTTGCTGATAACCGTCTCCACGGTAATGGCCTTTCATTGTTGTACGCACACAATGGCGGCCGTGGCCGTGCCACCCTGTTGGGGCTTTTTGAAGTGTCGCTCGCGCCCGCGGTGCCACCGGCATGAATGATTGACCGGTGACGCAAATGGGAGACCACGGCCCTAATGGAATGTATGCTTCGGCGCTGGCAAAGAGGCTCCATTCTTACATTCAAGCAGCCAGTAGTTGATTGATGATTAATGAACAACCAATCATTCTTTATTATTTTGTATTACCTCTTTAGGACCACCCTTTCTAGATATATAAAGATTTGTATTTACAATATTAATAATGTTTACATACTATGCATATAGAAAAAACTTATTTTTTTCGTTTGTAGTTGTTTTTCAATCTTCATTATTTACTTCAAGTTATTACAGTACAGGTATATCTCTATATACAGTTTTTCCCCCCGATTTTTTAAAATATATTTTGGCCAAAAGGGGCGCCTTTCAATTTCTTACACACACTTGTTATTTCATATGTTGGCCAGAAGGGGAGCAGTTCAAATTTTTACACACACATGTTGTTTCATATGTTGACCAGAGGGGGAGCACTTTTAAAAGCGACACACAGTCAATTTGAAAAAGCCCTCCTTTTTGGGACCACCCTAATTTGTATTTACAACATTAATAATATATACAAACTATGATAATATAAAAAAGCTTGTTGTGAAAAATTTCACAAAAAAAACTCAGAATTTTTCAGTATTATAATAAAAGTTGTAATTTTACTCAACGCAAGTCAAAATGTTACAAGAAAAATGGAAATTTGCGCAACATTATGATAAAAGTTGGAATTGTACTCAATAACAGTCGCAACTTTACAAAAAAAGCTTAAGATGTTGTAAATTTTATGAAAAGAGTCGTCATTTTACTCGACAAAAGTCACCATTTTATAAGAAAACTGCAAAATGTTGTCAATATTATAATAAAAGTCGGACGTTCACTTGGCAAAATTAAGACAAAAGTCAAAATTTTACACACTTGTTATTTCATATGTTGACCAGAAGGGGAGCACTTCAAATTTTTACACACACTTGTTGTTTCATATGTTGACCAGAGGGGGAGCACTTTTAAAAGCGACACACAGTCAAATTGAAAAAGCCCTCCTTTTTGGGACCACCCTAATTTGTATTTACAACATTAATAATATATACAAACTATGTTAATATAAAAAAGCTTGTTGTGAAAAATTTCACAAAAAAAACTTAGAATTTTTCAGTATTATAATAAAAGTTGTAATTTTACTCAACGCAAGTCAAAATGTTACAAGAAAAATGGAAATTTGCGCAACATTATGATAAAAGTTGGAATTGAACTCAATAACAGTCGCAACTTTACAAAAAAAGCTTAAAATGTTGTAAATTTTATGAAAAGAGTCGTCATTTTACTCGACAAAAGTCACCATTTTATAAGAAAACTGCAAAATGTTGTCAATATTATAATAAAAGTCGGACGTTCACTTGGCAAAATTAAGACAAAAGTCAAAATTTTACACACTTGTTATTTCATATGTTGACCAGAAGGGGAGCACTTCAAATTTTTACACACACTTGTTGTTTCATATGTTGACCAGAGGGGGAGCACTTTTAAAAGCGACACACAGTCAAATTGAAAAAGCCCTCCTTTTTGGGACCACCCTAATTCACACACACACAATTTGTATTTACAACATTAATAATATATACAAACTATGTTAATATAAAAAAGCTTGTTGTGAGAAATTTCACAAGAAAAACTTAGAATTTTGTCAGTATTATAATAAAAGTTGTAATTTTACTCAACGCAAGTCAAAATGTTACAAGAAAAACTGAAAATTTGCGCAACATTATGGTAAAAGTTGGAATTGTACTCAATAACAGTCGCAACTTTACAAAAAAAGCTTAAAATGTTGTAAATTTTATGAAAAGAGTCGTCATTTTACTCGACAAAAGTCACAATTTTATAAGAAAACTGCAAAATGTTGTCAATATTATAATAAAATCGGACATTCACTTGGCAAAATTAAGACAAAAGTCAAAATTTTACACACTAGTTATTTCATATGTTGACCAGAAGGGGAGCACTTCAAATTTTTACACACACTTGTTGTTTAATATGTTGACCAGAGGGGGAGCACTTTTAAAAGCGACACACAGTCAATTTGAAAAAGCCCTCCTTTTTGGGACCACCCTAATTCACACACACACACAATTTGTATTTACAACATTAATAATATATACAAACTATGTTAATGTAAAAAAGCTTGTTGTGAAAAATTTCACAAGAAAAACTTAGAATTTTGTCAGTATTATAATAAAAGTTGTAATTTTACTCAACGCAAGTCAAAATGTTACAAGAAAAACCGAAAATGTGCGCAACATTATGATAAAAGTTGGAATTGCACTCAATAACGGTCGCAACTTTAAAAAAAAGGTTAAAATGTTGTAAATTTTATGAAACGAGTCGTCATTTTACTCGACAAAAGTCACAATTTTATAAGAAAACTGCAAAATGTTGTCAATATTATAATAAAAGTCGGACATTCACTTGGCAAAATTAAGACAAAAGTCAAAATTGTACACACTTGTTATTTCATATGTTGAGCAGAAGGGGAGCACTTCAAATTTTTACCCACACTTGTTGTTTCATATGTTGACCAGAGGGGGAGCACTTTTAAAAGCGACACATTCAATTTGAAAAAGCCCTCCTTTTTGGGACCACCCTAATTCACACACACACAATTTGTATTTACAACATTAATAATATATACAAACTATGTTAATATGAAAAAGCTTGTTGTGAAAAATGAGTTGGATTTTCACAATAAAAAGGTCACAATTTCACAAGAAAAACTTAGAATTTTGGCAGTATTATAATACAAGTCATAATGTTAGTCAACACAAGTCAAAATGTTACAAGAAAAACTGAACATTTGCGCAATATTATGTATTATTGGAATTTTACTCAGTAACAGTCACAATTTTACAAGAAAAGCTGAACATTTTGGGATTTTTTTGAAAAGAGTCGTAATTTTACTCGACAAAAGTCACAATTTTATAAAAAACTGTAAAATGTTGTCAATGTTAGAATAAAAATCGGACATTCACTTCGCAAAATAATGACAAAAGTCATTATTTTACTCAAAAAAGTCACTATTTTACAAGAACAACAACAATTGGCAATATTGTGATAAAAGTCTGAATTTTATATGACAAATGTCACCATTTTGCATTAAAAAATTAATAATTTTACATGAAAAAGAAACAGAAACAGAAATTGTTCCCAATTTTATGAGAAAAAAGTCGACACATTGTGAGAAAAAGACTGCTTTTAGTTCATTTTTTTGTTGTTGATTTTTTTGTCTGTAATTATTTTTTAATCTTCATTATTTACTTCAAGTTATTACAGTATGTCTCTATATACACACATATTTTAATTTAAAAAAAATTAATTTTGGCCGAAGGGGGCGCATTTCAATTTCTTACACACACTTGTTATTTCATATGTTGGCCAGAGGGGGAGCGCTTCAAATTTTTACCCACACACTTGTTATTTCATATGTTGACCAGAGGGGGAACACTTTTAAAAGCGACACAGTCAATTTGAAAAATCCCTCCTTTTTGGGACCAACCCAATTTTGATAGATGTCACCAGCAGGGGTGCT
Source organism: Entelurus aequoreus (assembly GCF_033978785.1). Classification (NCBI taxonomy): domain Eukaryota; kingdom Metazoa; phylum Chordata; class Actinopteri; order Syngnathiformes; family Syngnathidae; genus Entelurus; species Entelurus aequoreus. The sequence goes on from NC_084731.1 coordinate 10,275,484, forward strand.
AATGAGACATTCTTTCTTTCTTTGTTTCTTTCTTTCTTTCTTTCTTTCTTTCTTTCTTTCTTTCTTTCTTTCTTTCTTTCTTTCTTTCTTTCTTTCTTTCTTTCTTTCTTTTTTTCTTTCTTTCTTTCTTTATTGGGACCATGCTGTATGTCCTAATGGAATTTATGGTTGGGCGCTGGCGAGGAGGCTCCGTTCTTACATTCACGCAGCCAATAGTTGATTGCTGATTAATGAACAACCAATCATTATTTATTATTTTCATTGTGTGCATTCTGAAAAGCAATTATTTTTGGACAAAAATGACTAAAATTCTATGAATTCCACTTTGTTTCCCCCAGTCGAAATGATAGAAACTTCCAAATGTCCAGTTGAGTTATTTTGTGTGAATATTTTTGGATTGCATTAGTTTTTTGTACGATTCAGTCGTCATTGCATGTTTTGGAAATAATTAGTGAATTGTATTTATATAGCGCTTTTCTCTAGTGACTCAAAGCGCTTTTACATAGTGAAACCTAATATCTAAGTTACATTTTTAAAGCAGTGTGGGTGGCACTGGGAGCAGGTGGGTAAAGTGTCTTGCCCAAGGACACAACGGCAGTGACTAGGATGGCGGAAGCGGGGATCGAACCTGGTAAGAAAACAGTACTTTTTTTACTGTAATAAACTGTGGCGCCGTTTTGGCATTTCCAGTAATACACCGAAAAATCTACACTTGATGATTTGCGGTAAAAAAAACTAATAAAAAAACAACAACTGGCAGCTCAGGTGCCAAAATGTTACTGTAATATTGCAGTACTTTTTTAAATTTACAGTACAAAAACAAATGTACATTTTACAGTCAAAATCTGGCAATGAGCAGCCTTTTTTTAAAAAAATTTTTTCATTTTTTTTAACCAAAAAAACAGCAATACTTTTATTAAATGTACAGTAATATACACTCCATTTTGAGGTGAAAATATTTCCATATTTTTTTACATTTTAGTTAAAAAAAATCTACTAAGAAAATGCATTAAAGAAATGGTGTAATAATAGTATTCACTGTTAGAAGCGGCAATGTGGCCCTCGGTGAAAACCACTTACACCATCTTCCAGGGACTTAACAGTTAAAATAAAAAGTTAAAAGTTAAAGTACCCATGATTGTCACACACACACTAGGTGTGGCAAAATTATTCCCTGCATTTGACCCATCACCCTTGATCACCCCTTGGGAGTTCAGGGGAGCAGTGAGCAGCAGCGGTGGCCACGCCCGGGAATAATTTCTGGTGATTTAACCCCCAATTCCAACCCTTGATGCCGAGTGCCAAGCAGGGAGGTGATGGGTCTCATTTTTATAGTCTTTGGTATGACTCGGCCTGGGTTTGATAACATGAAATTGTCATGATCCGAGGTCCGGACCATGTTTTTGTTATGTTCTGTTTTTTTTGGACATCTGGAATCTGTCCTTGAGGACTGGCTGCTGTCATGATCCGTGGTCTGGATCATGTTTTTGTTATGTTCTGTTAGTTTTGGACTCTTTTAGTTCCAGTTTGCCTCATGCCTGGACTACGTAAGTCTTGTTTATTTCATGCCACAGTTTCATAAGTTCTCTATGTCCATAGTCGATGCTAAGTGTTAGCTTTTGGCTCCAAGTGCGATCAGCGCATTGTGCCTGCGCCTTGTTTTCCGTTTTTTTGTACCCTTTGAGTTTTTGAGAAATAAATATGTTCCTACCTGCACGCCTTGTCCGGAATCGTCCGTTTGCATCCTGGGAGAACAAACCTGGCAGTAAGCTGCGAAAACCATGTCGTGACAGAAATTGATTCCAAAGTTCTCACAATCAATTTTCAATGATCCTCTGCATTTAACCCATCACCCTTGATCAATCCCCTCGGAGGTGAGGGGAGCAGTGAGCAGCAGCGCCCGGGAATAATCTTTGGTGATTTAACCCCCAATTCCAACCCTTGATGCTGAGTGCCAAGCAGGGAGGTGATGGGTCCCATTTTTATAGTCTTTGGTATGACTCGGACGGGGTTTGATAACATGAAATTGTCATGATCCGTGGTCCCGACCAAGTTTTTGTTATGTTCTGGTTTTTTTGGACATCTGGAATCTGTCCTTGAGGAGGGGTACTGTCATGATTTGTAGTCTGGATCATGTTTTTGTTATGTTCTGTTCGTTTTGTACTCTTTTAGTTCATGTTTGCCTTTACGCCTGGACTACGTAAGTCTTGTTTATTTCATGCCACAGTTTCATAAGTTCTGTATGTCCATAGTCGATGCTAAGTGTTAGCTTTTGGCTCCAAGTGCGCCTTGTTTTCCGTTTTTTTGTACCCTTTGAGTTTTGAGAAATAAATATGTTCCTACCTGCACGCCTTGTCCGGAATCGTCCGTTTGCATCCTGGGAGAACAAACCTGGCAGTAAGCTGCGAAAACCATGTCGTGACAGAAATTGATTCCAAAGTTCACACAATCCAATTTTTAATGATCCCTTTTTTAAACGACATGGCAAAAACCGCTTTTTGGAATGCAGGCGCGGCGTCGATGCTTTTGTCAGGACTCTGAAAAGTCCCAAGACGCCGGGAGTCCCAAAGACCCCCAGTGTGACTGACAGTGTAAGGACATGGAGTCACGTCTTTTTGGTACCTCTTGAGCGCCGTTGACGTGACAGCAGAGGGACTTCTGGGGGCCGGATGGCGTCCATTGTTAAGTTGACAGCCTGCTTGCCAGAAGACGTCACAGTTTATCCACGCATTTACCGCCACTGCTCGCTGCCTTATCAAGCAAATGGCCGCGTAACAGGAATGAACAAACAGAGCGCAGATCTGATTCTCTTCGATTGGAAACAGAGTGTTCAGGCCGCAGTGAGTCATTGCACGTGGCCCCACTTCCTTTTGATCTGCGCCACAGAAATGATACAAATCACATTTGGCCCCGGCGAAACACAATAAGCGTGATGGAGAACATATTCATTTATTTGCAAGGAGCTTTACGCGCGGCGCGGGTCCCGCCCTTATCTGATGGCGAGACATCGACTTCCTCTTCCAGGCAAAATGCGGAGACGCAGCAGCGACGATGGCGATGCGCGATGGCCGCGGCGACTCGAAAGTGGTCGGATTTACAGACGCGCTGATTCCATCAAGATGTGGATTACCCCAGGAAATAAGATGGCGTGATGTTTATCTGAACTGTGATGATGGACAGACCTTTTTGTCTGGATCACATTGCTCAGAAGTTGCGTTTTGTGTCATTTCAAGTTTAAAGCAGGACAAATTACAGTGCCCCGCAAGCCCCTAAGGGACAAGCGGTAGAAAATGGATGGAAATTGCAGTATTTGTGTTGTCCGTCAGTGTCCATCAGTCCCCTGGAATGGAGCCATTACCGAAGGCAGTAGGCCAGCAAGAGTCATCGTTGTGGCAGCATTAATGTTGCGGCTGCTATAGTAGTTATTATTATTATTAGCTTGTTGACAATGAGTCAGACCTTCGAATTTTATAAAGGTAATGATCAGACATTACTTTAGTATACGGGAGTATCATAACTTTGGAGGTGGTGACGCCCCTGACAAGCACTAGATCTATCGTATTACCGTTGCGATGCGTGATTTCATTTATGATTTGTGTAAGACCACAGCTATCAATTATAGTCTGGAGCGCCACGCACGGAGGGTCCGATGGGGTATTCATATGGATATTAAAGTCCCCCATTATGACTATATTGTCGCCGTGCGTCACTAGATCAGCAACGAACTCTGAGAATTCACTGATAAAGTCCGAATAGGGCCCTGGGGGGGCGGTAGATAACAGCCAGGTAGAGAGGCAGCGGTGTGACAGACCTCATAGTAAGCACCTCAAACGAGTTATATTTATTATTTAGGTTAGGGGTAAAGTTAAAGTTTTCATTGTATATTAGTGCGACCACCCCACCTTTTTTAAGGGGACGGACAATATGCGCATTCGTATAGTTAGGAGGAATGTGTAATGTTCATATTGTTGTTACTCAGCCAGCGTTTGTGGGTCTGATGGACCCGTTGCATTTTGTGGCTTTTAATGCCTCACAATCAAACACTTGTATGTTAAAATACTGAACAGGTGTTTATTGGGACACGGTAAACATACAAGTGTTTGATTGTGTGTGTGTGTGTGTGTGTGTGTGTGTGTGTGTGTGTGTGTGTGTGTGTGTGTGTGTGTGTGTGTGTGTGTGTGTGTGTGTGTGTGTGTGTGTGTGTGTGTGTGCGTGTGGGTGTGGTACACAGAACATCAATTTCCACACTTCTGTTAGCCCCGGGTCCAGTGGCCCTGGACATCTTATATGTAATAGAAATGTGTAGGGGGTGTGTATGGTGTGTGGTCATTAAATATGTATTCTGATATATGTTCTTCAAAGAAAATGAGCCAAAATCAGTGAGTCTCAGTTTGAAAAATGTATTAATTGTATAATTTTTATTTTAGTAAAAAATGAAAACGGGTCCCACAGACCCGAACACCACACACTTAAGTGTACTACGCTACTGTATTCTAATGTTGGTCATGATGCTCGTACTTATTGCAACAAATATTACAGTATATTATCATACTTTCCAAATCTTTTTTGTCTAAATAAAAATAAATACTTAAATATCTGCTTGACTTATGATTTTACAGCAAACCACCTATCACATGAATAAAAATGACAATTAATGCTACTGTGTTCTTTACAGCATAATACTGTAAATTGAAAAAAAAACTACCATTTATTTGTGCTTTATTTTCTTTACATAGGATGTGGACAAAACTTAAACGACAAAAAGTAAGCGAAGGAAATCTTCTAAGTGTCAACACATAAAAGAGTTGATCTAAATCAATGGTGTCAAACTCAAGGCCCAGGGGCCAGATCTGGCCCGCCACATCATTTTATCTGGCTTGCAAACACCTGGAAATATGTGTCAATAAAGTACTTCATATTTTCTCACTAAATGTAATGGATTTTTTTCATTTTGACAGAAAACATGTGTACTGCTTGAAATTGCATACCTTTTAAACTTTAATAGTATCCAATACTTCAACAAATATTACAGTATATTATCATACTTTCCAAACCTTTCCTGTCTAAATAAAAATAAATACTTAAATATCAGCTTGACTTATGATTTTAAAGCAAACTACCCATAAAATGAATAAAAATGACAATCAATTCTACGGTGTTCTTTACAGCATAATACTGTAAATTGAAAAAAAACTACCATTTATTTGCATTAAAATTCTGTTGACTGAGCTGCCATATTTTTACTGTAAAATCTCGTTTTTAACGGTGTGTTACTGTAAATGGAAAGACGTTACATTTGTTTTTACGGTAGAAAAACTGGCAGCTAAGTTGCCAGAATAAAAAAAATAACTTGTACTGTTTTTCCATGAACAATATCATGTTGTAAAAACAAATGTCAATTTAACACAAAAATTCTGGCAACTAAGCTGCCAGCTTTTTCTGCAAAAATCCCCCAAAAAACAGTTTTTCCATTTACCGTAAAATGTTGTATAAAATAAAAAAAAACCCACTATATTTTACAGTAACATTTTGTAAATGTAAAGTATACTTAAAACAATTTATATAATTAGTAATGAAATCCAGAGGCAAATTCATACTGTGGAGGGAGGCGTGGCCAGCGCGCCTGCAGGCGCAAAGGTCACCGCCTCTGTCTATGGTGCTGAGGACGAGCACCGTCGGATAGGGGCGGGGCATGGGCATGACGGCGAGACACAACTGGCAGGTGATTAGATTTCACAGGTGGTACGTAATAATCTAATCATCTGTTGTCTTTAACAGTAAGCGGCCGGGAGCAGGAGGGGAGAGAGGATACGGACGTGGCCGAAAAGTTGCGTCCTGCTAGAGAGAAAACTTGTGACAAAACAAATTAGTTATATTTCAGTGTTTCCCTGGACTCCGGGTAGCAGAGAAGACAGGCAAGTGCAGGAAAGAAGCACCAGGGAAACACCAGTGACACAAACACGTGGAAAGCTGATGTTCAAACACATTGAGGCACAAACAAAATGACCCGGCCTCTACTAAACTAATAATAACTGTCATGTGAGATCATGACATTAGTGAAGTTCTTGTCAAACAACTAAATCATATCCCCACATGACAGTTATTATTATTTTCTGGTATTTTGTATTAGTTGCCTCCATTTGCCACTCTTCTTCTGGTCTGAGCGCTGGCAGCTGTCCCGGATCGGTTGCCAATCAGGATGCTTTTTATGCCAGCCCTGTCCTCTGGATGGGCCCGGGTCATTTTGTTCGTACCTCAACGCGTTCATACACCAGTTTTCCATTTTGTGTACTTCCCCGTTGCACATATTTGTTTCTGCGTTACCTGAATTTCTCTAATAACATGACATTTTGTCATTTAAGTTTGGTCCACATTCTATGTAAAGAAAATAAAGCACGGTGAAAAGAAAGCTATATAAACATTTTTAATAAATAAAGACAATTGTAATAAGAGTAAAAAAAATAGGAATCAATGGACAATAATACATATATTATGAATATGGCAGAATAAGTAGATACATAAAATATAAATTAAATAATCTATTGGTGATGATCAATTGAATGTTGCATTATCTATCATTGTAATGTTATAGTTATGTGTGTTGTGTCTTATTTTGTTTTGTAGATGAGATTTAATATTGTTCAGGTCCTTGATCTTAACATTTGACAACCAAACAATTACACAAGGAGACTCGGTAAAGAATCTGGGTATTATCTTCGACCCAACTCTCTCGTTTGAGTCACACATTAAGAGTGTTACTAAAAGGGCCTTCTTTCATCTCCGTAATATCGCTAAAATTCGTTCCATCTTGTCCACTAGCGACGCTGAGATCATTATTCATGCGTTCGTTACGTCTCGTCTCGATTACTGTAACGTATTATTTTCGGGCCTCCCTATGTCTAGCATTAAAAGATTACAGTTGGTACAAAATGCGGCTGCAAGGCTTCTGACAAAAACAAGAAAGTTTGATCATATTACGCCTATACTGGCTCACCTGCACTGGCTTCCTGTGCACTTAAGATGCGACTTTAAGGTTTTACTACTTACGTATAAAATACTACACGGTTTAGCTCCAGCCTATCTCGCCGATTGTATTGTACCATATGTCCCGACAAGAAATCTGCGTTCAAAGAACTCCGGCTTATTAGTGATTCCCAGAGCCAAAAAAAAGTCTGCGGGCTATAGAGCGTTTTCTATTCAGGCTCCAGTACTCTGCAATGCCCTCCCGGTAACAGTTAGAGATGCTACCTCAGTAGAAGCATTTAAGTCCCATCTTAAAACTCATTTGTATAATCTAGCCTTTAAATAGACCCCCCTTTTTTAGACCAGTTGATCTGCCGTTCCTTTTCTTCTCTCCTCTTCTCCCCTGTCCCTTGCGAGGGGGAGTTGCATAGGTCCGGTGGCCATGGATGAAGTGCTGGCTGTCCAGAGTCGGGACCCCAGGTGGACCACTAGCCTGTGCATCGGTTGGGGACATCTCTGTGCTGCTGACCCGTCTCCGCTCGGGATGGTTTCCTGTTGGCCCCGCTGTGGACTGGACTCTCGCTGATGTGTTGGATCCACTGTGGACTGGACTTTCACAATGTTATGTCGGACCCACTCGACATCCATTGCTTTCGGTCTCCCCTAGAGGGGGGGGGGGGGGGGGGGGGTTTACCCACATATGCGGTCCTCTCCAAGGTTTCTCATAGTCATTCACCGACGTCCCACTGGGGTGAGTTTTTCCTTGCCCGTATGTGGGCTCTGTACCGAGGATGTCGTTGTGGCTTGTACAGCCCTTTGAGACACTTGTGATTTAGGGCTATATAAATAAACATTGATTGATTGATTGATTGATTGATGGCTTTGACAAAAAGCACTTTAAAGGCCTACTGAAAGCCACTACTAGCGACCACGCAGTCTGATAGTTTATATATCAATGATGAAATCTTAACATTGCAACACATGCCAATACGGCCGGGTTAACTTATAAAGTGCAATTTTAAATTTCCCGCTAAACTTCCGGTTGGAAACGTCTATGTATGATGACGTATGCGCGTGACGTCACTAGTTAAACGGAAGTATTCCTACCCAATGTGTCGCCATACAAACTGCTCTGTTTTCATCGAACAAATCCACAGTATTCTGGACATCTGTGTTGGTGAATCTTTTGCAATTTGTTTAATGAACAATGGAGACTGTAAATAAGAAAGTTGTAGGTGCGATCGGTGTATTAGCGGCGGACTACAGCAACACAATCAGGAGGTTGTGTTGTGTTTGAGCAGGATAGCAGACGCGCTACGGTGAGTACAGCTTTGGCTTCCAAACATTTGATCGCTTGCCTGTACGTACGTGTCGCTATGTGCATGTCACGTACGTAACTTTGGGGAAATATATGTTTCTTGCCGACTCTGAGGGCGGCCGGGGTGTCGTCGAAAGCTACAACGCCCGCCGCCGCTCCGTAGCTAAGTTAGCTTCAATTGTTAAGCTTCGCCAAGCTGGAAATTATTAACCGTGTATTTACATGTTCATGGTTTAATAGTATTGTTGATCTTCTGTCTATCCTTCCAGTCAGGGTTTTTTTAAATTTTGTTTCTATCTGCATTTGAGCCTGATGCTATCACGTTAGCTCCGTAGCTAAGTTAGCTTCAATTGTTAAGCTTCGCCAAGCTGGAAATTATTAACCGTGTATTTACATGTTCATGGTTTAATAGTATTGTTGATCTTCTGTCTATCCTTCCAGTCAGGGATTTTTTAAATTTTGTTTCTATCTGCATTTGAGCCTGATGCTATCACGTTAGCTCCGTAGCTAAGTTAGCTTCAATTGTTAAGCTTCGCCAAGCTGGAAATTATTAACCGTGTATTTACATGTTCATGGTTTAATAGTATTGTTGATCTTCTGTCTATCCTTCCAGTCAGGGTTTTTTAAAAATTTTGTTTCTATCTACATTTGAGCCTGATGCTATCATGTTATCTCCGTAGCTAAGTTAGCTTCAATTGTTAAGCTTCGCCAAGCTGGAAATTATTAACCGTGTATTTACATGTTCATGGTTTAATAGTATTGTTGATCTTCTGTCTATCCTTCCAGTCAGGGATTTTTTAAATTTTGTTTCTATCTGCATTTGAGCCCGATGCTATCATATTAGCTCCGTAGCTAAAGTGCGTCAACGATGTATTGTCGTGGAGATAAAAGTCACTGTGAATGTCCATTTCGCGTTCTGAACTCTCATTTTCAAGAGGATATAGTATCCGAGGTGGTTTAAAATACAAATCCGTGATCCACAATAGAAAAAGGAGAGAGTGTGGAATCCAATGAACCCTTGTACCTAAGTTACGGTCAGAGCGAAAAAAGATACACCCTGCACTGCCTCTCTAGTCCTTCACTCTAACGTTCCTCATCCACAAATCTTTCATCCTCGCTCAAATTAATGGGGTAATCGTCGCTTTCTCGGTCCGAATCTCTCTCGCTCCATTGTAAACAACGGGGAATTGTGAGGAATACTAGCTCCTGTGACGTCACGCTACTTCCGGTACAGGCAAGGCTTTTTTTTATCAGCGACCAAAAGTTGCGAACTTTATCGTCGCTGTTCTCTACTAAATCCTTTCAGCAAAAATATGGCAATATCGCGAAATGATCAAGTATGACACGTTTAAATAAAAAAAAATAATTTCTGTAGGCCTTTAACCTCCATGTAGATTTTGCATATAATTCTCCAAAAAATGCCTTGAAATTTCCCCCGCTTTCTTGCCGATGCCAACGCTTTCACAATTGACACGGCAACATGTTTATTTCAACTCACATATGGCCGAGTGTCACGTTGCCGTGGCAACCCCCGTGCACTGCAAATGAAATAAAGAATAATTGAGTTGAGGAGTGTGTGGAAGTATTTTGTAACTGCAGGGATTCAAAAGTATCAAATTAAGGGCATAATTATAGTTTAGTAATGTTATTAACTTTAAAGTGATGGTATGATTCTTTTAAGGACGGGGACATTTTGTCTTCGGTTGTCTCTTATGTAACAAAAACTACAAAGTGACTAAATACGTAACTAATTAATACCCGGAGCTTAAAATGTAGATACTGTGACATTAATAACGAGGTCATGTCAACATGAAGGTTGCATGCACGTATTTATAGCCAAAAGGTTGTATTTGTATTTGTCCCAATACCTTTGACTCATTAGTGCATTGTTTTTCAAACTTTTTTGAGCCAAGGCACATTTTTTTGCGTTGAAAAAATGCGGAGGCACTCCACCAGCAGAAATCATTAAAAAACGAAACTCAGTTGACAGTAAAAAGTCGTTGTCGCAATTGTTGGATATGACTTTAAAGCAGGGGTCACCAACGCGGTGCCCGCGGGCACCAGGTAGCCCGTAAAGGACCAGATGAGTAGCCCGCTGGCCTGTTCTAAAAATAGCTCAAATAGCAGCACTTACCAGTCAGCTGCCTCTATTTTTTTAAATTGTATTTATTTACTAGCAAGCTGGTCTCGCTTTGCTCAACATTTTTTATTCTAAGAGAGACAAAACTCAAATAGAATTTGAAAATCCAAGAAAATATTTTAAAGACTTGGTCTTCACTTGTTTAAATAAATTCATTATTTTTTTACTTTGCTTCTTATAACTTTCAGAAAGACAATTTTAGAGAAAAAATACAACCTTAAAAATGATTTTAGGATTTTTAAACACATATACCTTTTTACCTTTTAAATTCCTTCCTCTTCTTTCCTGACAATTTAAACCAATGTTCAAGTAAATTTATTTTTTATTGTAAAGAATAATAAATACATTTTAATTTAATTCTTCATTTTAGCTTCTGTTTTTTCGACAAAGAATATTTGTGAAATATTTCTTCAAACTTATTATGATTAAAATAAAAAAAAAAATATTCTGGCAAATCTAGAAAATCTGTAGAATCAAATTTAAATCTTATTTCAAAGTATTTTGAATTTCTTTGAAAAATGTTTGTTCTGGAAAATCTAGAAGAAATAATGATTTGTCTTTGTTAGAAATATAGCTTGGTCCAATTTGTTATATATTCTAACAAAGTGCAGATTGGATTTTAACCTATTTAAAACATGTCATCAAAATTCTAAAATTAATCTTAATCAGGAAAAATTACTAATGATGTTCCATAAATTATTTTTTAAATTTTTTTCAAAAAGATTCGAATTAGCTAGTTTTTCTCTTCTTTTTTTCGGTTGAATTTTGAATTTTAAAGAGTCGAAATTGAAGATAAACTTTGTTTCAAAATGTAATTGTCATTTTTGTGTGTTTTCTCCTCTTTTAAACCATTCAATTAAGTGTAAATATCATTAATTATTAATAATAACATAGAGTTAAAGGTAAATTGAGCAAATTGGCTATTTCTGGCAATTTATTTAAGTGTGTATCAAACTGGTAGCCCTTCGCATTAATCAGTACCCAAGAAGTAGCTCTTGCTTTCAAAAAAGTTGGTGACCCCTGCTTTAAAGCATAACCAAGCATGCATCAATATAGCTCTTGTCTCAAAGTAGGTGTACTGTCACCACCTGTCACATCACATCATGACTTATTTAGAGTTTATTGCTGTTTTCCTGTGTGTAGAGTTTTACTTCTTGTCTTGCGCTCCTATTTTGGTGGCTTTTTCTCTTTTTTTGGTATTTTCCTTTAGCAGTTTCATGTCTTCCTTTGAGCGATATTTCCCGCATCTGCTTTGTTTTAGCCATCAAGAATATTTCAGTTGTTTTTAGCCTTCTTTGTGGGGACATTGTTGATTGTCATGTCATGTTCGGATGTACATTGTGGACGCCGTCTTTGCTCCACAGTAAGTCTTTGCTGTCGTCCAGCATTCTGTTTTTGTTTAATTTGTAGCCAATTCGGTTTTAGATTTGTTCTGCATAGCCTTCTCTAAGCTTCAATGCCTTTTCTAAGGGGCACTCACCTTTTGTTTATTTTTGGTTTAAGAATTAGACACCTTTTTACCTGCACCCTGCCTCCTGCTGTTTCCGACATCTACAAAGCAATTAGCTACCGGCTGCCACCTACGGATATGGAAGAGTATTACACGGTTACTCTGCCGAGCTCTAGACAGCACCGACACTCAGCAAAAACACATAATTTGCAGACTATAATTACTGGTTTGCAAAACATATTTTTAACCCAAATAGGTGAAATTAGATCATCTCCCACGGCACACCAGACTGTATCAGGGGTTGAAAAACACTGCATTAGTGTATGTTCCCATTACCGATCAAACGTTCATGTTGCAAAGAAAAAATCTGCATAAAGCGCTCAAGACAGCAGGCAGCTTGCAGGTAAGAAGAGTTTTATCCAAAAAACCAGAAGGCAAAAAGTACAAACTCTTGTAGCCGGGCTAACCAAAGCCTAGCATAGCAAAGTAAACTTAGCATAGCTTAAAGAGGGGACGGAAACGTTAGCACATAACCAACACCAACATTACAGTCTGGTGTAGCAAACATCGGACCAGCAAGGAAGGCAGGGTGAACTGGACAGATATAGGGGAGTCATTAGTGGCTACGACAGGTGGGGACACTAATCAATAAACAGATACAGGTGCGTGAGCTCCGACACAACAAAGGAGGAGGAGGATTGCTGGCAACATAAATAAATATATACTAACACTATTGGGAGAACAACAAAGGACATGAGACCACAATTCCAACCATGTTTAAAGAGCGGATTTAATTATTTATGTACCAATTTTTAATCTTTTTTATTATACTGTTTTGTATGCACGTTTCTCACTGCGAGGCAAATGTACCTGTGGGCACAAATCAAGAAATCTAATCTAATTTTTTTTCCTGCTTTGTTTGCAATGCTTAGTAATTAAGACCAAAATCAATAGATGGAAAACTCCCGCTGACTTGAAACATTTCCCCGTCTTGTTGTGGTCATTGAAGAAGTGTCATTAAGAGAGTCACAGCTGATACCCTCCTGAGAACCAGCGTCCTCTGCAGTGGACATTTGTGTTCTGCACATGAGAAGTCTACGTAAAATAGACCAACAATAAATGTCCACCGCAGTGGACGTTGGTCCTCAGGGGGGATATATGCACTTCTTTAATGTGAGAGAACAGACTAGCAGGTTTTTGGGTGGTGAATGACTGTCTTTGATTCCGTCCATTCATTCGTTTTCTACCGCTTGTCCCTGTGTGAGGGGATATATATATATATATATATATATATATATATATATATATATATATATATATATATATATATATATATATATATATATATATATATATATATATATATATATATATATGTATATATATATATGTATATATGTGTGTATATACATGTATATGTGTTTATACATGTATGTATGTATATATATATATATATACATATATATATGTATATATATATATATATATATATATATATATATATATATATATATATATATATATATATATGTATATATATACTGTATATACATGTATATATACATATATATACTGTATATACATATACATATATGTATATATGTACATATATATACATATATATATATATATATATATATATATATATATATATATATATATATATATATATATATATATATATATATATATATATATATATATATATATATATATATATATATAAATGTATATACATATATATATATATGACTGTTGTCTGTCCCGCGATGAAGTGGCGACTTGTCCAGGGTGTACCCTGCCTTCCGCCCGATTGTAGCTGAGATAGGCTCCAGCGCCCCCCGCGACCCCGAAGGGAATAAGCGGTAGAAAATGGATGGATGGATGGATATACATATATGTATGTGTATATATGTGTATATATATATATGTGTGTGTATATATATATATATATATATATATATATATATATATTTATATATATATATATATATATATATATATATATATATATATATATATATATATATATATATATATATATATATATATATATATATATATATATATATGTATATATATTTATATATATATATATATATATATATATGTATGTGTATATATGTGTATATATATATATGTGTGTATATATATATATATATATATATTTATATATATATATATATATATATATATATATATATATATATATATATATATATATATATTTATATATATATATATATATGTATGTGTATATATGTGTATATATATATATATATATATATATATATATATATATATATATATATATATATATATATATATATATATATATATATATATATATATGTATGTATGTGTGTGTGTGTGTGTGTGTGTGTGTGTGTGTGTGTGTGTGTGTGTGTGTGTGTGTGTGTGCATAGTTAGGAATAGGGGTGTCATTCTTTATTTTTTTTCATTATTTTTTTTAATCCCTTTTTACATTTTTTACTGCACCGCGGCCACATACTTTCCCCATCCCCTATTCCATCCTAGAAGGTGCACGCCTGCACATTTGCCACAGCACAACATCAAAACCAACAACATTTTGTCGCCATGAAAGGTTTATAAACACGATACATTGTTGCACATTTCTCACGACACAAACGCTGAAGTCGGTTTCTGAAAGTCGTCACTGGGGTTTTCTAGAAGTCCAGTTTTCAAGGACAAAAAAACAACAACTTTTGCATGTGGACAAAAGGCCAAAATGCATTTTTTAAAACCAACATTTAAAATCATGCATGTGGACATGGCCCAAGTGGCAGCAGTTTTTCCCCTTACACAACCTAAAACTGAATAAGGCCCTTGTGTGTGTTGTGTGCTGCTCATCCAACAGGAAGCCCATCGTGACCCCAGGCCAGCGCTCATAGAGCAGCAGATGTCACTCCTTTACCCTCGTCCCCACTTTATAATTATCTTATTCCATTTTAGCCGCGTGCACGCCGTCTGAAGGGAATCCATTTGTACGGAAAACCCTGTAATTAAGTGTACTGCTTTGCCCTCTGCTTTGCTAATGGCTTTATTTTGACAGTGTTAATTGTCATAATTGTCAGAACGGTACCTCTGACACTCGGTGAGGAACCGTTGTGTGCTGATGAAAGTGTTGTCATACATACTTCATCTCAGCCAGCTAATGCGGGCTAAGGCTTTCCTCCCTCTCACTGAGTCTTATGGGACGTCGCAGCGTCGCTTCTCTAATTGCCTCTAATGAAACACCAGCCAGGGAGGTGATCCACTCTTATTTAGATCTCCTACGGAAGGACAAACTGGTAAAAAATGGAGAGGAGATGGAAGGCATGCAGGGAACACCCCATATTTACATTAGATTGCCTCATTGTAGATGCAACCTTAAAACTGATGCATTCATTATTTTATTTATTTATCTATTTTTTAATAAAAAAAATAAAATAAAAACAAATGGTGCATTCTAATCAAAACTTATTTAGATCTCGATTTTCAAGAGATACGGAAGGACAAACTGGTAAAAAAAAATGGAGAGGAGATGGAAGGCATGCAGGGAACACCCCATATTTACATTAGATTGCCTCATTCTAGATGCAAACTTAAAACTGATGCATTCTTTATTTATTTTCTTTTTTTTCTGGAATTAATTAAAAAAAAAAAAAAAAAATTGTGCATTCTAATCAAAATTTATTTAGATCTCCTTCTTTTCAAGAGATATGAAAGGACAAAAAGGGGTACAAATTGGAGAGGAGACACCCCATATTTACATTGAATTGCCTCATTTTTTATTAATTAAAAAACAACAACTGGTGCATTCTTTATTTATTTTTCTTACAAAAAAAACTGGTGCATTCTCATCAAAACGTATTTAGATCTCCTTTTCAAGAGATATGTAAGGACAAACAGGGGTAAACAATGGAGAGGAGATGGAAGGCATGCAGGGAACACCCCATATTTACATTCAATTGCCTCATTCTAGATGCAACCTTAAAACTCATGCACTCTTTTTTTTTTTATTAATTAAAAAAAACAAAAAAAACTGGTGCATTCTCATCAAAACATATTTAGATCTCCTTTTCAAGAGATATGTAAGGACAAACAGGGGTAAAAATGGAGAGGAGATGGAAGGCATGCAGAGAACACCCCATATTTACATTCAATTGCCTCATTCTAGATGCAAACTTAAAACTGATGCATTCTTTATTTATTTTCTTCTTCTTTTTTAATTTATTAAAAAAAAACAAAAAAAAAACTGGTGCATTCTAATCAAAATTTATTTAGATCTTCTTTTCAAGAGATATGAAAGGACAGAAAGGGGTAAAAATTAGAGAGGAGATGGTAGGCATGCAGGGAACACCCCATATTTACATTAAATTGCCTCATTTTTTTATTAATTAAAAAAAACAACTGGTGCATTCTTTATTTATTTTTCTTTATTTCTTTATTTATTATTATTTTTTTAAATTAATTAAAAAAAACTAAAAAAAACTGATGCATTCTTTATTTATTTTTCTTTATTTATTTCTTTATTATTATTTTTTTTTAAATAATAAAAAAAAAAATAAAAAAAAAAATGGTGCATTGTAATCATATTTACATTCAATTGCCTCCTTCTAGATGCGACCTTAAAACTGATGCACTCTTTTTTTTTAATAAATTAAAAAAAACACAAAAAAAACTGGTGCATTCTCATCAAAACATATTTAGATCTCCTTTTCAAGAGATACAGAAGGACAAACAGGGGTGAAAATGGAGAGGAGATGGAAGGCATGCAGGGAACACCCCATATTTACATTCAATTGCCTCATTCTAGATGCAAACTTAAAACTCATGCACTCTTTTTTTTTTATTAATTAAAAAACAAAAGAAAAAAACTGGTGCATTCTAATCAAAACTTATTTAGACTTCCTTCTTTTCAAGAGATATGTAAGGACAAACAGGGGTAAAAATGAAGAGGGGATGGAAGGCATGCAGGGAACACCCCATATTTACATTCAATTGCCTCATTCTAGATGCAACCTTAAAACTCATGCACTCTTTTTTTTTATTAATTAAAAAACAAAACAAAAATCTGGTGCATTCTAATCAAAACATATTTAGACCTCCTTCTTTTCAAGAGATATGTAAGGACAAACAGGGGTAAAAAAAATGGAGAGGAGATGGAAGGCATGCAGGGAACACCCCATATTTACATTCAATTGCCTCATTCTAGATGCAACCTTAAAACTCATGCACTCTTTTTTTTTATTAATTAAAATACACAAAAAAAACGGGTCAAAACGTATTTAGATCTCCTTTTCAAGAGATATGGAAGGACAAACAGGGGTAAAAAAAAAAGGACAGGAGATGGAAGGCATGCAGGGAACACCCCATATTTACATGCAACCTTAAAACTGATGCATCCTTTATTTTATTTTTATTTTTTAAATTAATTTAAAAAAAAAACTAAAAAAAATGGTGCATTCTAATCAAAACTTATTTAGAGCTCCTTTTCAAGAGACATGTAAGGACAAACAGGGGTACAAATGAAGAGGAGATGGAAGGCATGCAGGGAACACCCCATATTTACATTCACTTGCCTCATTCTAGATGCAACCTTAAAACTGATGCATTCTTTTTTTTGTAATTAATACAGAAAAAAAACTGGTGCATTCTAATCAAAACTTATTTAGATCTCCTTCTTTTCAAGAGATACGGAAGGACAAATAGGGGTACAAAAAATGGAGAGGAGATGGAAGGCATGCAGGGAACACCCCATATTTACATTAAATTGACTCATTCTAGATGCAAACTTAAAACTGATGCACTCTTTTTTTTTTAATTAATTAAAAAAAAACACAAAAAAAACTGGTGCATTCTCATCAAAACATATTTAGATCTCCTTTTCAAGAGATACGGAAGGACACACAGGGGTGAAAATGGAGAGGAGATAGAAGGCATGCAGGGAACACCCCATATTTACATGCAACCTTAAAACTGATGCATTCTTTATTATTATTATTTTTTTAATTAATTAAAATAAAACCAAAAAAACTGGTGCATTCTAATCAAAACTTATTTAGATCTCCTTCTTTTCAAGATATACGGAAGGACAAACAGGGGTAAAAGTGGAGAGGAGATGGAAGGCATGCAGGGAACACCCCATATTTACAATACATTGGCTCATTCTAGATGCAAACTTAAAACTGATGCTTTTTTTTTTATTTTTTATTAATTAAAAAAAATAATAAAAAATGGTGCATTTTAATCAAAACTTATTTAGATCTCCTTCTTTTCAAGAGATACGGAAGGACAAACAGGGGTAAACATGGAGAGGAGATAGATGGCATGCAGGGAATACCC
Organism: Entelurus aequoreus; assembly: GCF_033978785.1. NCBI lineage: Eukaryota > Metazoa > Chordata > Actinopteri > Syngnathiformes > Syngnathidae > Entelurus > Entelurus aequoreus. The sequence goes on from NC_084731.1 coordinate 10,293,703, forward strand.
TATATTTAAATTAAATTATCTCATTTTTCTTTATTAATTAAAAAAAAACAAAAAAAACTGGTGCATTCTTTATTTATTTTATTTCATTTTTTTTAAATTTAAATTAATTAAAAAAATAAATAAAAAAACTGGTGCATTGTAATCAAGACTTATTTAGATCTCCTTCTTTTTAAGAGATATGTAAGGACAAACAGGGGTAAAAATGGAGAGGAGGTGGAAGGCATGCAGGGAACACCCCATATTTACATTCAATTGCCTCATTTTTTTTTTATTAATTAAAAAACAAAACGAAAAAAAACAAAAACTGGTGCATTCTAATCAAAACGTATTTAGATCTCCTTCTTTTTAAGAGATACGGAAGGACAACAGGAGTAAAAAATGGAGAGGAGATGGAAGGCATGCAGGGAACACCCCATATTTACATTCAATTACCTCATTGAAAGGGACAAGCTGTAGAAAATGGATGGATGGATAGATCCAACCTTAAAACTGATGCATTCTTTTTATTTTTATTTTTTAATTTTTTTTATTAATTAATAATACAAATAAATAATGGTGCATTCTAATCCAAACTGAAAACTATCTGATTGCATATAATGAATGCATGGCTGTGCATGTTGTTGGCACGACAGTGCTCATGTGTGAACAGCAGATGGTGCTATACCAAGCCTTCTTTTCAGGCCTTTCTCAGAGAAGCAGGACAACATGTTGGACTCCCAACAATACGTTAGACGCATGTGACACCGTGAACTTGATAGCTGAGCGCAACTTGTTTTCTGCCATAGAACCCAGAGGAAGAATAATCCAACTGCAATTATTGCTGCAGCAGCAACAACAACAACAACAACAACAACAGGGTCACAGAACAGATAACTACGGCAAGTTCAAAGGCACTGATTTAGATGTGTGTGTGTGTGTGAGTGTGTGTGTGTGTGTGTGTGGGTGTGTGTTCTTGTATTTCTACCCTTCTTGAGACATGAAGAAGGAAAAGTAGCTTCCATATGAGGAGGTGTGAACAAGTGTTGACATAAATCATGGTCCCAATAACATTGCATCTTATAAACAATGTCTCATTAGCACCCCTGCTGGTGACATCTATCAACATGAAGGTGGTCCCAAAAAGGAGGGATGTTTCAAATTGACTGTGTGTCGCTTTTAAAAGTGCTCCCCCTCTAATCAACATATGAAATAACAAGTGTGTGTAAGAAATTTAAATGCGCCCCCTTTGGCCAAAATTAATAAATAAAAAAAACGTATATAGATACATATTGTCATAGCTTGAAGTAAATAATGAAGATTAAAAGCCAATTACAAACAAGACATTAAAAAAATGCCTTTAAATATTTTTCTCACAATGTGTCGACTTTTTTCCTGTTAAAATTGGGAACAATTTCTCATATTCTTTCCGTTTCTGTAATATTGCAATATTTTCTCGTAAAATTATGACTTTTTTATGTAAAATTATGACTTTTTAATGCAAAATGGTGACATTTGTCGTACAAAATTCTGACTTTTATCACAACGTTGCCAATGTTTTTGTTGTTCTTGTAAAAAAAGTTTTTTGGGAGTAAAATTATGACTTTTGTCATAATTTTGCCGAGTAGAAATTCATATTATTATTATAATATTGCCGAAATATGGAAGTTTTCTTATAAAATTGTGACTTTCGTCCAGTAAAAATTACGACTCTTCATAAAATTGCGAGTCTTTCTTGTGAAAGTGCGACTGCTATTGAGTAAAATTCCAGCTTTTATCATAATATTGCACAAATGTTCCGTTTTTCTTGTAAAATTTTGAGTAAAATGACGACTTTTATTATAATACTGCCAAAAATCAAAGTTTTTCTTGAAAAATTGTGACCTTTTTCTTGTAAAATTCCAACTCATTGTTCACAACAAGCTTTTCTATATTTGCATAGTTTGTATATGTTATTAATGTTGTAAATACAAATCTTTATATATCTAGAAAGGCTGGTCCTAAAGACGGAGTTTTGTATTTGACTGTGTGTCGGTTTTAAAAGTGCTCCCCCTCTGGTCAACATATGAAATAACAAGTGTGTGTAAGAAATTGAAATGTGCCCCCTTTGGCCAAAATTAATATACAAAAAAAAATGTATATAGATACATATTGTCATAACTTGAAGTAAATAATGAAGATTAAAAACCAATTACAAACAAGAAAAATCTGTCAACTTTTTTCCTATTAAAATTGCGAACAATTTCTCATATTCTTTCCGTTTCTGTAATATTGCAATATTTTCTCGTAAAATTATTACTTTTTCATGTAAAATTATTACTTAACGCAAAACGGTGAAATTTGTCGTACAAAATCTGACTTCTATCACAATGTAGCCGGGTTTTTGTTGTTCTTATAAAACAGTGACGTTTTTTTAAACAAAATGATGGCTTTTGTCATAATTTTGCCCGGTAAAAATTCAGATTATTATTATAATATTGCCCAAATTTGTAAGTTTTCTTATAAAATTCTGACTTTTGTCGACTAAAATTTACGACTCTTCATAAAATTGCCAACATTTTAAGTCTTTCTTGTGAAAGTGCGACTGTGATTGAGTAAAATTAAAAATTGTATCATAATATTTATTAATTTATCATAACTATTGATTGATTGATTGATTGATAATATTGCACAAATGTTCCGTTTTTCTTGTAAAATTTTGAGTAAAATGAGGACTTTTATTATAATACTGCCAAAAATCAAAGTTTTTCTTGAAAAATTGTGACCTTTTTGTGAAGATTAAAAAACAATTACAAACAAGAAAAAAATAAAAATAAAAAATCACTAAAAGCAGTCTTTTTCTCAAAATCTGTCAACTTTTTTCCTATTAAAATTGGGAACAATTTCTCATATTCTTTCCGTTTCTGTAATATTGCAATATTTTCTCGTAAAATTATGACTTTTTTATGTCAAATTATGACTTTTTAATGCAAAATGGTGACATTTGTCGTACAAAATTCTGACTTTTATCACAACGTTACCAATGTTTTTGTTGTTCTTGTAAAACAGTGACGTTTTTTGGGAGTAAAATTATGACTTTTGTCATAATTTTGCCAAGTAGAAATTCATATTATTATTATAACATTGCCGAAATGTGTTAGTTTTCTTATAAAAGTGTGACTTTCGTCGAGTAAAAATTACGACTCTTCATAAACTTGCGAGTCTTTCTTGTAAAAGTGCGACTGTTATTGAGTAAAATTCCAACTTTTATCATAATATTGCACAAATGTTCCGTTCTTCTTGTAAAATTTTGAGTAAAATGACGACTTTTATTATAATACTGCCAAAAATCAAAGTTCTTCTTGAAAAATTGTGACCTTTTTCTTGTAAAATTCCAAATCATTGTTCACAACAAGCTTTTCTATATTTGCATAGTTTGTATATGTTATTAATGTTGTAAATACAAATCTTAATATATCTATAAAGGCTGGTCCTAAAGAGGGATTTTTCAAATTGACTGTGTGTCGCTTTTAAAAGTGCTCCCCCTCTGGTCAACATATGAAATAACAAGTGTGTGTAAGAAATTGAAATGCGCCCCATTTGGCCAAAATTAATATTTAAAAAAAACTGTATATAGATACATATTGTCATAATGTGAAGTAAATAATGACGATTAAAAAACAATTACAAACAAGACATTTAAACATTTTTTAAAAGTATTTTTCTCACAATGTGTCGACTTTTTTTTAAAATAAAATTGGGAACAATTTCTCATATTCTTTCCGTTTCTGTAATATTGCAATATTTTTTCGTGAAATTATTACTTTTTTATGTAAAATTATTACTTTTTTATGTAAAATTATTACTTTTTAATGCAAAATGGGGACATTTGTCGTACAAAATTCTGACTTTTATCACAATGTTGCCAATTGTTGTTCTTGTAAAACATTGAAGTTTTTTTGAGTAAAATTATGACTTTTGTCATAATTTTGCCAAGTAAAAATTTAGATTATTATTATATTGCCCAAATTTTTAAGTTTTCTAATAAAATTGTGACTTTTGTTGAGTAAAAATTACGACTCTTCATAAAATTGCCAACATTTTAAGTCCTTCTGTAAGATTGCGACTTTTATTGAGTAAAATTCCAACTTTTATCATAATATTGCACAAATGTTCAGTTTTCCTTTTAAAATTTTGAGTAAAATGACGACTTTTATTATAATACTGCCAAAATTAATCGTTTTTCTTGTGAGATTGTGACCTTTTTCATGTAAAATTCCAACTCATTGTTTACCAAAAGCTTTTTTATATTTACATAGTAGGTATATATTATTAATGTTGTAAATACAAATCTTAATATATCTAGAAAGGCTGGTCCTAAAGAGGGATTTTTTAAATTGACTGTGTGTCGCTTTTAAAAGTGCTCCCCCTCTGGTCAACATATGAAACAACAAGTGTGTGTAAGAAATTGAAATGCGCCCCATTTGGCCAAAATTAATATTAAAAAAAAAAAAAGTATATAGATACATATTGTCATAACGTGAAGTAAATAATGAAGATTAAAAAACAATTACAAACAAGACATTAAAACATTTTTTTAAAGTATTTTTCTCACAATGTGTCGACTTTTTTTTTTTTATAAAATTGGGAACAATTTCTCATATTCTTTCCGTTTCTGTAATATTGCAATATTTTCTCGTGAAATTATTACTTATTTATGTAAAATTATTACTTTTTAATGCAAAATGGGGACATTTGTCGTACAAAATTCTGACTTTTATCCCAATGTTGCCAATTGTTGTTCTTGTAAAACATTGAAGTTTTTTTTGAGTAAAATTATGACTTTTGTCATAATTTTGCCAAGTAAAAATTTAAGTTATTATTATATTGCCCGAATTTGTAAGTTTTCTTATAAAATTGTGACTTTTGTTGAGTAAAAATTACGACTCTTCATAAAATTGCCAACATTTTAAGTCCTTCTGTAAAATTGCGACTGTTATTGAGTAAAATTCCAACTTTTATCATAATATTGCAGAAATGTTCAGTTTTTCTTGTAAAATTTTGAGTAAAATGATGACTTTTATTATAATACTGCCAAAATTAAACGTTTTTCTTGTGAGATTGTGACCTTTTTCTTGTAAAATTCCAACTCATTGTTTACCAAAAGCTTTATAATATATTTACATAGTATGTATGTATTATTAATGTTGTAAATACAAATCTTAATATATCTAGAAAGGCTGGTCCTAAAGAGGGATTTTTCAATTGACTGTGTGTCGCTTTTAAAAGTGCTCCCCCTCTGGTCAACATATGAAATAACAAGTGTGTGTAAGAAATTGAAATGCGCCCCATTTGGCCAAAATTAATATTTAATTTTTTTTTTTATATAGATACATATTGTCATAACGTGAAGTAAATAATGAAGATTAAAAAGCAATTACAAACAAGACATTAAAACATTTTTTTAAAGTATTTTTCTCACAATGTGTCGACTTTTTTTTTTATAAAATTGGAACAATTTCTCATATTCTTTCCGTTTCTGTAATATTGCAATATTTTCTCGTGCAATTATTACTTTTTTATGTAAAATTATTACTTTTTAATGCAAAATGGGGACATTTGTCCTACAAAATTCTGACTTTTATCACAATGTTGCCAATGTTTTTGTTGTAAAATATTGAAGTTTTTTGGAGTAAAATTATGACTTTTGTCATAATTTTGCCAAGTAAAAATTCAGATGATTATTATATTGCCCGAATTTGTAAGTTTTCTTATAAAATTGTGACTTTTGTTGAGTAAAAATTACGACTCTTCATAAAGTTGCCAACATTTTAAGTCCTTCTGAAAAACTGCGACTGTTATTGAGTAAAATTCCAACTTTTATCATAATATTGCACAAATTTTCAGTTTTCCTTGTAAAATTTTGAGTAAAATGACGACTTTTATTATAATACTGCCAAAATTTAACGTTTTTCTTGTGAGATTGTGACCTTTTTCTTGTAAAATTCCAACTCATTGTTTACCACAAGCTTTTTTATATTTACATAGTATGTATATACTATTAATGTTGTAAATACAAATCTTTATATATCTAGAAAGGCTGGTCCTAAAGAGGGAGTTTTCAAATTGACTGTGTGTCGCTTTTAAAAGTGCTCCCCCTCTGGTCAACATATGAAATAACAAGTGTGTGTAAGAAATTGAAATGCGCCCCATTTGGCCAAAATTAATATTAAAAAAAAAATGTATATAGATACATATTGTCATAACGTGATGTAAATAATGAAGATTAAGAAACAATTACAAACAAGACATTAAAACATTTTTAAAATATTTTTCTCACAATGTGTCGACTTTTTTTTAAAATAAAATTGGGAACAATTTCTCATGTTCTTTCCGTTTCTGTAATAACGCAATATTTTCTCGTGAAATTATTACTTTTTTATGTAAAATTATTACTTTTTAATGCAAAATGGGGACATTTGTCGTACAAAATTCTGACTTTTATCACAATGTTGCCAATTTTTGTTCTTGTAAAACAACAAGTTTTTTGAGTAAAATTACGACTTTTGTCATAATTTTGCCAAGTAAAAATTCAGATTATTATTATATTGCCCGAATTTGTAAGTTTTCTTATAAAATTGTGAGTTTTGTTGAGTAAAAATTACGACTCTTCATAAAATTGCCAACATTTTAAGTCCAAATTTTATCATATTATTGCAGAAATTGTCAG
>NC_084731.1:10305407-10367907 GCF_033978785.1 Entelurus aequoreus
TTAGTTGAGAAGAAATGTTGTACATTCTTTGGTAGCAGGTTATAGTTTGCTTTGTACATCATTTTAGCTGTTTGCGATTTTACCAAATCACCAAACTTTAATATTTTTGACTTTCTCTTTTGTAAAGTAAATCTGAACAGCCTATATGGGCATCTACATCAACTATATCATTTGCCTGAGAAGCTGTACAGGACAAAAAAAAAAAAAAAAAAAAAAAAAAAAAATATATATATATATATATATATATATATATATATATATATATATATATATATATATAATATATATATATATATATATATATATATATATATAATATATATATATATATATATATATATATATATATATGTGTATTTTATTATATATATAAAAACAAATACTTGAATTTCAGTGTTCATTTATTTACACACATACACACATAACACTCCTCTCTACTCATTGTTGTATTTGAAAGTGCAATGCTTTGCAGCCAGTAGCACAGCCTTTGAAGGAGCATAGGTATGTGCAGTGTAATATTCTGGGTTGGAGTCAATAACCAGGCGAGGTGACGAAGTTACGTCTCTTTACTTCATACTTCAGAACCGACTCCCACACTTGCCGTCAGGGTGCGCAATACAACGTAAACCGTTGGCCAACCAAAAAGTAACCACAGAACACTATAGTGTTCTGTGGTTACTTTTTGGTTGGCCAAGCAGACGTGACGACAGGATGTCCTCACTCAGGTCCGCACGGACCTGGAGGGGGCGTGCCTTAAGTCCGGCTGGAAATCGGGAGAAATTCGGGAGAATGGTTGTCCCGGGAGATTTTCGGGAGAGGCACTGAAATTCGGGAGTCTCCCGGGAAATTCGGGAGAGTTGGCAAGTATGATGAAGAGTGGAGTACCCGAGGACCCTCGCATACACTGGGTGTGTTGGGAGGATGTTCCAAGATGGGGGACGTGCCAACGAAGCCTCTAGTCCAGACCTGGGCAAACTAAGGCCCAGGGGCCACATGCGGCCCGTTAAGCTTTTCAATCTGGCCCGCCGGACATCCCCCAATAATTTTTTTAGATGTTTAAGATGGAAAGTGTAGCTGCCATTATGATGTGCAGTGAGTGCGGTCTAAAGTCTGGCAGCCGCATTTTGTACCATCTGAAGTCTCTTTAGCGTTGACTTGTTGAAAAGAGTGAAGAGAGAATTGCAATAGTCAATGCGAGACGAAATGAATGCGTGAATGATCATTTCCAGATCCAATTTTGACAACACATTTCTCACTTTAGAAATATTTCTGAGATGATAAAAACAGTTTTTGGTCAGTTGACGACAGAGACCTTCCAAAGACATGGACTGATCAAAGACAACCCCAAGGTTTCTGAGGCTGCTTTTAACAGATCAGCACCAAGGGAGTTCTTGATCAGGGGGATCTTCTTATCGGGGGCAATTATCAGAGTTTCCGACCAGCCACTTCTACACACAGCCACAAAAGTAAAACAACAACAACAAAATAAACATATACACTGTGGTGGCCTCGGCGGTGTTCCACGCCATCGTCTGCTGGGGTGAGGGGAACATGGCCGGAGACAGTAGCAGACCCAACAAAACAACCAAGAGCGCCGACTCCACCCTCGGCCGCCCACCAACTCTCGGCCAGTGTCCAGTCCGCATGGATGAGCGAGGATGACTTGACCTTTGAGGCTCAAATAAAACAAGACCTCCTTCTACCACCTCAGGAACATTGCTAAACTCAGCCCCTCACTCACTCTCTCTGATGCCGAGAGGCTCTTGTCGGGATACCCAGCCTGAACATCCAGAAGCTGCAATACATACAGAATAGTGCTGCTAGGATCCTGATGAGAGTGTGGAAATATGACCATATCACACCAACTCTCAAATCCCTTCACTGGCTTCCTGTTCCACTCAGGATTGAATTCAAAGTCTCCCTACTAACCCACCAGTGCCTCCATGGAAATGCCCCCCTCTACCTCAAAGAACTACTCACCCTCAAATCCTCCACACGACAACTCCGCTCCGGACAGGCTAACCTCCTCCAACCTCTGAGGACAAAGCTACGAACAATGGGAGACTTGGCTTTCTGCTCCGCCGCTCCCAGTCTGTGGAACGCTCTCCCTGACCACCTGAGGGCACCACAGACTGTGGATACCTGCTCATTCAGCCAAGACACTGTGAAACTCGTCCGTCCCGGCGCTCGGCACCAGCTCCGCAGTCCTGTCTCTTCATATAGGAATAAGTATGAATAGGAATAAAGATGGCAGTGACCCACCTGGTGTGAGAGTAGTTTTGCAGGGACCCACAGAAAAGTAACTTCTCACCAAGATGGCATTTACTCTCCCTGCCCACTATCCCCCCGCCCCCAAACCCCCGAGCTCCAGCCTCCCTGTGTACTCCTGACAGATGATGTGAAAGGGAAGCTAAATATAAACCGCCAAAGAAAGCGTCCTCAAAAGCACATTTCACGTGATAGCAGGGGGGGGGGGGTAATGGGAGGTATTCGCTCACCTGATAGAACCGCGATTGTACCCCCTCTTCCCCCAGAGCACGGGGTAGATAAATTTATTCCGAGTAGGAGCACAATGGCGGAGTTGCTTATGTTAATCCAGACACTTCTTTAAAAACGGCGGCAAATAAGATAAGCCGCCGCCTCAAGGTAGCAGAGCAAGGAGGAGTGTGGAGGCAAGGCCCCATCCAGGTTTGTGCCAGAACATTTATTTGCATAATTCACACCTACTCCATGTCCCCCCCCCCAACAATATTCTCCTCCGGCCCCTGCAGGAAGAGGAAACGGGCAAGCAGGCACACTTCCCACAGTAGGAAGTACCTCATTGGTTTAAGCAAATGTTAGTGGGTAGGGCTTATTTAATCTCTCGCTGATTAAAATTAGAAAATCATATTCCATCTTGATGCACAAGCCTTTGCCGTTTCAAACCCTTTTTTTTCTCCTTTATTGGAATGATTTTTATAAAAATAATAATAATAGATTTTATTTGTAAAAAGCACTTTACATTGAGTAAAAAACCTCAAAGTGCTACAGTGTATTAAAAATAAATACAATAAAAAATTAAAAAATAACATAAAAACAATATTTAAAAAAATAAAAATAAAATAAAAATAAAAAGATAATAAAAAAATAAATACAAATAAAAACTACAACAGCCAAGTAGCTAAAACTAGTATGCATATATCTAAAAAAAATATTTTTTTAAAAAGAAGGGTTTTCAAGCCTTTTTTAAAAGCATCCACAGTCTGTGGTACCCTCAGGTGGTCAGGGAGAGCGCTCCACAGACTGGGAGCGGCGGAGCAGAAAGCCCGGTCTCCCACTGTTTGTAGCTTTGTCCTCGGAAGGTTGGATGAGGTTAGCCTGTCCGGAGCGGAGGTGTCGTGTGGAGGATTTGGGGGTGAGTAGTTCTTTGAGGTAGAATGGGGCATTTCCATGGGTGGAACTGGTGGGTTAGTAGGGAGACTTTGAATTAAATCCTGAGTGGAACAGGAAGCCAAAGGTATTTGAGAGTTGGTGTGATATGGTCGTATTTCCGCACTCTCATCACTTTTCACATTTTTACATTGCATTTTACGACACAGTCAATAATTTGTACGTATCCATCAGGGCCGTCCATTCCTGTGAATCCATGCCAACGCTCAAAATAAACTTAAATGTATGTTATTTCCACCCTAAATATGATAATACACACAGGGCCTGATTTACTAAAGGTTTGCGTGTACTAAAACACGTGCAAACTTGCTAGCACACGCAAAGCTGACCCACTAAACGTGGATTGCGTCTGTTAAGTGAGCGGAATAAGGCTCTCTAGGAACTCTCTAATAAGTAAAGTTCCTTGGGTGAATAATGTAAACTCACTACACCGGTATGTTTTAGCGCTTTAATGGCGAGTCTACTGACGGATATAAGTAAGAACTTTATATTAGAAATGGCAACAGCGAAGGATTAATGTCCCTGTGGCAGACTTCCGCTGTCGTCCCGGGTTCCATGGACCACCAAGCACAGACATGACTTAGAGGAATTTTGACTTTGTTTATTTTTCAATAATACACAGTCTCTTCGGGTCGATTTTCAGCTCCTCTTCCTGCTCGCTCTTCGGTTCGCTTTTCAGTTTGCCGCGTCGTCGTCGTCTGCCTCTCGCTCTCTTCCGCGCTGCATCTACTGTTGGCTCTCCAACTCCTTCTGCCTCGACGTTCTCGGCTGCCGCCCTTTTACACCCTGGGAGGAGATTATATAACTGTGCCCAGGTGGGCGATCCAGGCACCTGATATTTGTTTCGGCGTCGATCTCGGCGCGACCCCGCCTCGCCACCATCTCGGGGTTGGCCCCGGCGTGCCCTGCCTCGCTGTCGGTCTGCCGGCCACGCCTCCCAACATTCCCATAACAAGAAGATAGAGAAAAAGAAGAAACTTAACGACTACTGTGTCGGTACAGACTACAAAGATGGAAGCGCGCAATTTTTCAGGATTTATGCAGATCCCAAATACAGATCAGCAGGTACCAGAAGGTAAGAAAAGTTGCTTTTGCATAATATCGTGAAACAAAACGCCAGATAATATGTCTTACCTCATACACACACCATAATAATACTCCTATGTTGAAGCACAGTACAATCCATCAAGCGGTGCAACTTCGTAGCTTACCAAAGTCGTACTAAAACATTTTGATAGATTTTTGAGCGCCGTGTGTAATGTTCTATATTTTCAATGGAACATATAAAATGTTGGTGTTGTTCACTTGAGTCATATAGCCATCGTAGTGCAGTCTACACGTATTTCTTATGTTTGACTGCCATCTACTGCTCCCCCTTATCACGACACCATGTACCAAATAAAATTGCTTCGAGGTCGGTAATTAAAACCAAAATTATTCCGTACATTAGGCGCACCGTGTTATAAGGCGCACTGTCGAGTTTTGAGAGTGCACCTTATAGTCCGGAATATACGGTATGCTGATCATCAAAATGCTCACAATACCGGGAAGAGAAAATGCAAACGCAATTATTCAGCACGGGAAATGGGATTTATCAACACTCATCACCATTTTGCGAGCACTATTTTGCGTTTTATTTAGCACCTGCGGGAAGGACGTGCAAACTGACAGTTCCACACACGGCTGCAGGATCAGTGGTCACGCTGCACGAGAAACTTCCGTCCTACGTGTGTGTGTCAACACTTTGAGGGTCAGAAATATGAACAAATATTGGACATTACACATCTATTCAGCAACATCATTTTATAACTTTATAGCTGCTAGAAAACTTAAATGGCTGATATGAACAAATTCAATTAATTTGTTTTGGTGTCTTTCGTATTTTTTTCCAAATAGAATATATATTATTTCTTTGTATGGAAAAAAATATATTTCAAAGCAAAAAAAATAAAAATAAAAATAAAAAAATAAAACAAATTATATTTCAGAATGAAATTTTTTGCATTTGCAGCTGTAAATTTTTTTTTTTTTTAAATAAATAAAAAAAATAAAAAAATAATTTAAAAAAAATAAATAAATAAATAATAATAATAAAAAAAAGGAGCTTCAATAATACATGTCTCCTGCATATATAAAAACAGCAAAACTCCACAGGTAGGAGCATGACAACATGAATGTGCAGTAAATGAGTGTCTCCATGGTCATACCCCGTATAGAACGACACAATCCTCATTTAAAAGAAGGGCAGTCTACGCCACTTATCAATTGTACACACAGTCTTAGTAAATTGCACGTAACACGCCTACTAATAGTACACGCTATCTTATAGATTAAGTATTTGAATCTTAGTAAATCAGGCCCATAGGGACCTACTTAAAATGTGTAATGTCTCATCTCATGCCACCTTATTTCAGTTTTGACAAGGTTCCAAGGCCGGAGATGACTCATTTGAGTAACAGGAGTGTGTTTTTATAATAGACTGCAAGTGCATTAAGTGAAACCCACATGGCCAATAGTATGTGGACACTAAGCACGTTATGGTGATTAAAAAAAAGGTATATATATATATAAAATGAAAAAGTACAAAAATCAAGATTGCGCTCAGATGTGATCCCCTGTCTTAAAAGTTCAAAGGTTCGCAGTGGATCTGAATGATGCAACTTCCTGTGGACCATGTGACATGTGAGGTGTTTTCAGAGTGGGTAATGGGTTAGGCCGGGGGTCAGAAACCCGCGGCTCTCGAGCCTCATGCGGCTCTCGAGCCTCATGCGGCTCTTTAGTGGCTCCCTGGAGCATTTTTAAAAAAAATTATTTAAAATGCAAAAAGATGATGGGGGGGAATATTTTATTTTGTTTTAGTATGTTTTTTGTTTGAGGACAAACACGACACAAACCTTCCCAATTGTTAGAACCACCACAGTTTAATATGTTTGTGTGTATGCTTCACCGATGACACCATTTGGTGAATATCCTTTTGTCCTGCTAATTTGGGTGGTTCTTGAACTCACCGTAGTGTGGACTGTGACGCAACAGTTTGTTTACATGTAAATTCTTCCACTCCTTCTTTGTCTCATTTTGTCCACCAAAAGTTTTATGCTGTGCGTGAATGCACAGAGGTGAGCTTTGTGGATGTTATTGACCTGTTGGAGTGCTAATCAGGCATATTTGGTCAGTGCATGACTGCAAGCTAATCGATGCTAACATGCTATTTAGGCGAGCTTTATGTACATATTGCATCATTATGCCTCATTTGTAGGTATATTTGAGCTCATTTGATATCCTTTACTTTTATCCTCTTTGTATATAATTAATATTTGCATGTCTCATGACACATTATCTGTATGTAATATTGGATGCATTTCTGATCGTTGTTTGTGTGCCATGTTGTTCCAGACCACAGCAAACATTACCCAGCTTGCAAAGATTGTACTAAATCCATTAGAAGAAGACACCCTGCCGTTTCCTTTAACTTGGACACACACATTTATACCTTTGGCCGTTAAAAGCCAGTCATTTCCAGGAGTTATCTCATCATTTTACCATGAATTGATTAACGTGGAAGTTAAAAACGTATTCGGGTGTTACCATTTAGTGGTCAATTGTACGGAATATGTACTGTACTGTGCAATCTACTAATAAAAGTTTCAATCAATCAATCAATCAAAAAAACCTTCTAAGAAGCCTCTAATTTACTAATGGTTTCTAATGGTGTAAAAATGTGTAAAATAAATATTAAATGTCAACATTTCTGTCAACGAAGATTTGCTTCAGACTGCGACCCATAGTCATTTTGATAGTAGGCTAATATAGCCATCATGTGTTGCCTTAATTATAGGACTTATATACGGCTTTTCATTTTTTGCGGCTCCAGACGGTTTAGATGTTTGTATTTTTGGTCCAATATGGCGCCGTCCTTGTTTTGGGTTGCCGACCCCTGGGTTAAGGTAACAAGTACACTGTGAAAAAAAATTTCTGTAAAAAAACGGTCATCTACTGGCAGCTACGGCTGCCAAATGAAAACCATAAAACTAAAGTAAAACATTGTAAACCAAATAATGATCAAAAACATTATATTTACAGACATTTTCATGAAATGTTTTGCGGAAAAATATCGTCATTTTACAGATTTTTACTAAATTAACAACCACCTTTAATAAAGTGACGATGCAAACAGTTCTGCAGAAAAATACCTTTATTCTACAGAGTTTTTCCAAATTATTACGATCAACCACCTTTAATAAAGTGACGATGCAAACAGTTCTGCAGAAAAATACCTTTATTCTACAGAGTTTTTCCAAATTATTACGATCAACCACCTTTAATAAAGTGACGATGCAAACAGTTCTGCAGAAAAATACCTTTATTCTACAGAGTTTTTCCAAATTATTACGATCAAACACCTTTAATAAAGTGACAATGCTGGCAGTTCCACGGAAAAATACCATTATTTTACGGATTTTTTTCTGAATTGTTAAAATCAACCACCTTTAATAAAGTGACGATGCAAACAATTCTTCAGAAAAATACCTTTATTCTACAGATTGTTAGTATGGACATATACTTTTATATAACAAGCTACATATTTAATGAAAGATAATTACTGTAATTTTACATGAATTTTAAAGTAATTTAAGGAAACAAAAAATGCTATGTATAATTAATTTGATATTTTTCTGTAAAATAAATATAAATATACATAGTTTGTCATTACTGGCATACAGTATTATATAAAACAGGGGTGTCCAAAGTGTGGCCCGGGGGCCATTTGCGGCCCGTAGCTTGTTTTTAATTGGCCCGCGACACCGACAAAATACAATTTGTGCTTAGGAAAAATGGAACCAGACCAAATTCCCCCAAAATGGGACCTGAAAACCAAAATTGTTGTTGACCTGTGCGTCTTTTACAAGGTGTTTGATGAACATATGTACACATTGCTTGCAAGATATGGTAAGATTTTGAGTTTGCGAAAGCAAAATATTAATAATAATAAGTATTAATAAAGACTAACTATAAGATGAATAATTGATTGAACTACTTTGTACTAGTTTTTTGTTACGTTTCGTTTTATGTATGCACTCCGGGATGCAGGGACGGCAGGCAAGTGCAGAAAACAATGGTAATGGTAAGATTTTGAGTGTGCTAAGCCTTATAATGTAA
Organism: Entelurus aequoreus; assembly: GCF_033978785.1. Classification (NCBI taxonomy): domain Eukaryota; kingdom Metazoa; phylum Chordata; class Actinopteri; order Syngnathiformes; family Syngnathidae; genus Entelurus; species Entelurus aequoreus. The sequence continues at coordinate 10,313,994 of NC_084731.1, forward strand.
TAATCATACTAATATTGATAAAGAATAGTAATAAGAATAATTGATTCAACTACATTGTATTAGTTTTTGTTACGTTAGGCACTCCGGGATGCAGAGACGGCAGGCAAGTGCAGTAAACAAGTCTTCTTTACCAGAGAAAGGCAGGTGCACAAATGGAAAAGAGACGCATAAAGTGTAAAGGTACAATGTTGAGGTCCTGAAAAAGGACATGGAACAAAAAATAAGAGCGCTGGACAGGAAATCATGCAAAATAAAAAAATAATAATAATAACTGGCATGTAAGAGGTTTTCGGGTCTTGAATGTACAAAAAAAGTACAAAGTGGCCCCGAGAGCCTTCAACTTTTCTGTATGCGGCCCTTGCTGGAAAAAGTTTGGACACCCCTGACTTAAAATAACAGGAGGATTGTTTATTTACAGATAATTTCTTCAATTATACAGTTTTATAAACTATTTTAAAAAATATAGAAAAATTACAGTAGAAATTTAGAGTGAATTAACCATAAAAATAGGATTTTTTTTTTTACAGTGTAGTAACAAGTCAGAGTGAAAACTGAGAAGTTTGGACTTTTTAAGAAAGCAAACAAAGTATGGTTAGGATACATGGAAACAAGTATGTAACAATTGTAACATTTCTGCATAGTTTAAATGATTATAATGTCAGGAACTGGCATGGCTGCAGTAGTTGTGACCCCAAGATGCAGGAACCAGGAGGACAAAGTGCAGGTAAGTGTCTTTAATATACTCCAAATCGGGAGAAGCAGTCATGCATGCAGAGGTCCCAAACATAATCAACCCTCCAGCACTGAGGAACAGGTGAGGCAGGCATAAACAGCAGCCTGATTGGCAACTGCAAGGCTGCCAATCAGGGACAGGTGAGGGAAACGAACAAAAATAAGAGCGCTGACAGGAAATAAACACCAACCCAGGAAACACAAGCAGACGTGAAGTGACAGATCGTCACACATGCAGTAGAACTTAAAGGCCTACTGAAAGCCACTACTAGCGACCACGCAGTCTGATAGTTTATATATCAATGATGAAATCTTAACATTGCAACACATGCCAATACGGCCGGGTTAACTTATAAAGTGACATTTTAAATTTCCCGCCACACTTCCGGTTGAAAAACTCCTTTGGATATGATTTATGCGCGTGACGTCACAAAATCCACGGAAGTGGTCGGACCCCATCGGACCCGATACAAAAACCTCTTGTTTTCTTCGACAAAATTCCACGGTATTCTGGAGATCTGTGTTGGGGAATCTTTTGCAATTTGTTTAATGAACAATGGAGGCTGCAAAGAAGAACGTTGTAGGTGGGATCGATCGGTGTATTAGCGGCTAAGTACAATACTTACAGCAACACAACAAGGACTACTTACTACGCCTAGCCGATGCTAGCCGCCAAACCCATGGATGAAGTCCTTCGTCGCGCCGTCGATCGCTGGAACGCAGGTGAGCACGGCTGTTGATGGAAGATGAGGGCTGGCTGGCGTAGGTGGAGCGCTAATGTTTTTATCATAGTTCTGTGAGGTACGGTTGCTAAGTTGCTAAATTAGCCTTAGCGTCGTTAGCAACAGCATTGTTAAGCCTTACCAGGCTGAGAATGTTTAACCGTGTAGTTACATGTACATGGTTTAATAGTATTTGTTAGGATCCGCTGCTCGGATCACAGTTTGTTTACTTTTTAGTGTCACGTGTGTTTTCAGCACCTTGTGTTTGTTTCTGTTGCCATGACGGCAGATTGTGCTCACCTGCCTCTGGTTAGCGTTCGGGACGCGCACCTGTTGCCCGAGCGCTAATCAGAGGGCTATTTAGTCTTTGCCCGGGCCTCACTCGGTCTGGCTCGCTAATTTGCTTTTACGCAACAGCTAACGACTACTTTGATTCCTGCTAGTTTTCATGCTATGCTATTTTGCTTGCTAGCTCCCACGCTAGTTCCTTTGTTTTTTGTCTTCCGTGCTGTGAGCACGTTTTTGTTTTTTCTGTCGGATTTATTTGCCTAAATAAATCATTTTCCTACCTGCACGCTGTGTACGAAGCCGTCTGCATTCCTGGGAGAACAACCTCGCACCACGATGCGACCAGGTCGTTACAGCATTGTTGATCTTCTGTCTATCCTTCCAGTCAGGGGTTTATTTGTTTTGTTTCTATCTGCATTTGAGAACGATGATAGCACGTTAGCTCAGTAGCTAAGTGTGTCACCGATGTATTGTCGTGGAGATAAAAGTCACTTTAAATGTCCATTTCGCGTGCTCGACTCTCATTTTCAAGAGGATATAGTTTCCGAGGTGGTTTGAAATACAATTTCGTCATCCACAATAGAAAAAGGAGAGTGTGGAATCCAATGAGCCAGCTTGTACCTAAGTAACGGTCAGAACAAAAAAAGATACGTCCATCACTGCCTCTCTAGTCATTCACTCTAACGTTCCTCATCCACAAATCTTTCATCCTCGCTCAAATTAATGGGGTAATCGTCGCTTTGTCGCTCCGAATCTCTCGCTCCATTGTAAACAACGGGGAATTGTGAGGAATACTAGCTCCTGTGACGTCACGCTACTTCCGGTACAGGCAAGGCTTTTTTTTTAATCAGCGAGCAAAAGTTGCGAACTTTATCGTCGATTTTCTCTACTAAATCCTTTCAGCAAAAATATGGCAATATCGCGAAATGATCAAGTATGACACATAGAATGGATCTGCTATTCCCGTTTAAATAAAAAAAAAATCATTTCAGTAGGCCTTTAAACTAACAAGATTAATTAAAGCTCAAAACAATCGTATCTGAAATCTTTTGATTGATTGATTGAGACTTTTATTAGTAGGTTGCACAGTGAAGTACATATTCCGTACAATTGACCACTAAATGGTAACACCCGAATAAGTTTTTCAACTTGTTTAAGTCGGGGTCCACTTAAATTGACTCATGATACAGATATATACTATCATATATACTATCATCATAATACAGTCATCACACAAGATAATCACATTGAATTATTTACATTATTTACAATCAGGGGTGTGGGGTGTGGGGGGGGGGGGGTGGGGGGGGTATGGACATCAAGTAGTGGACATAGAGAGAGAGAGAGAGAGAGAGAGAGAGAGAGAGAGAGAGAGAGAGAGAGAGAGATCAGAAGGCATAAGAAAAAGAAAACGTATCTGCATTTGATTGTTTACATTTGATTATTAGCTGTCATGTCTGTGTTCATGTTTTTGTTTGGCCATGTGCTGTTTTGTTTTTTGGACACTTCCTTAGTTCCTGGTTTCACTTCCTGGTTTTGTTTGTCACCATAGCAACCATTAGTTTCACCTGTTCCACGTTTGGACTCACACACACCTGTCTCACGTTTTCACAGTCATGTCATGCACCTGTTCACAGTTAGTCACGCACCTGTTTTCACTTTTCATGTCACTATATAGGCTTTTCTGTTTCTGTTGTTCGTCCTGGCGACATCACCCATTCATGCCATGTCCACAGTTCCTTGTCACGTTAGTTCTTGTTTCATCTCTTGTCACGTAAGTTTTTGTTTGTTTAATGTTCATAGTTCTCCGCCATTGTGCGCACCTTTTGTTTTCCTAGTCAAGTTTTTTACCTCCTCTGTGAGCGCCTTTTGTTTGTACCTTTTGTTTGAGTTTATAGTAATAATTAAATATGTCTTTACCTGCACGCCACGTCCGTTCCAATTCTTTTGCACCACGGGAGAGCAAACCACGCCTAAGACCAAGTCTTGACAGATGTCGCCAGCACGAGAGCTCTCCCGCAAAAAAATGGGACAATTTTGACGAGGTAACGTGGGAGGTCCTGCGCGCCATGGAAGCCGAGACACTCCGCCATTCCCCCATGGAGCGCAGGGATCTCATGTGGGGTCCGACCGGCAAACTGGTGCCGATCAGCTCCCTTTGGTCCGAGGATGGCGCTGCGTCACCGCAGTCCCGGAAGCGCCGCTCCCAACGAAGGACGTCAGGGAGGGCTTCCACAAGCATTGGAAAGGACGCATCGTTCCCGCAAGCTCCTCCCCCTCCGGGCGGAAACGAGCTGCAGCCAGCCCGGCTTCCCCAGGACGACGTCACGCCGCTGCCAGTGGGTGACGTCATGGATTTTTTTCCCCTGAACTCTTTTTCTTGTCAGCCACATCCAACCAAAGACTCTAAATCCATGATTAAATATTACCAAGACATGTTTTTAGAAATCAGATCCTGTCAATCACAGTCACCCAATTTTCATGCCCCGCCCCCCAGGACTCATGCCACGCCCAAGTCAGAATTTTTTTTTTCACCCACAAAAGCCCAGGTGGGGGGGAACGAAAGACCTTTTGGACAATTTAGAGGGGAGGATTCTGCCCTCCTCCTGAACCCCCTCCGCCCACCCCAAAAGACGGTTCCAGACCGCGGGGAGCGCGTCTGGGATCCGCTCCTTGAGGGGGGGGCTAGGGCTGGGAATTGTTCAGGTGGGGTGGGTCAGTATCGACCTGCCAAGCCACAGCCACCAGCACGACCCCCACCACCAGTCTTTCGTCACGCCAAGACACAGCCTCCAGCACGACCCCCACCACCTGTCTTTCGACCTACCAAGCCACAGCCACCAGCACGACCCCCACCACCTGTCTTTCGACCTACCAAGCCACAGCCACCAGCACGACCCCCACCACCTGTCTTTCGACCTGCCAAGCCACAGCCACCAGCACGGCCGCCACCACCAGTTTTTCGACCATGCCAAGATCCACCTGCTCCACGCCCAGCTCCACGCCAAGTGCCACCAGTACCTGCTCCACGCCAAGCGCCACCAGTACCTGCTCCACGCCAAGCGCCACCAGTACCTGCTCCACGCCAAGCGCCACCAGTACCTGCTCCACGCCAAGCGCCACCAGTACCTGCTCCACGCCAAGCGCCGCCAGTACCTGCTCCACGCCAAGCGCCGCCAGTACCTGCTCCACGCCAAGCGCCGCCAGTGGCTGCCCCACGACGCCAAGCGCCGCCAGTGGCTGCCCCACGCCGCCAAGCGCCACCAGTACCTGCTCCACGCCAAGTGCCGCCAGTGGCTTCCCCACGCCGCCAAGTGCCGCCCGTGGCTTCCCCACGCCGCCAAGTGCCGCCCGTGGCTTCCCCACGCCGCCAAGTGCCGCCCGTGGCTTCCCCACGCCGCCAAGTGCCGCCCGTGGCTTCCCCACGCCGCCAAGTGCCGCCCGTGGCTTCCCCACGCCGCCAAGTGCCGCCCGTGGCTGCCCCACGCCGCCAAGTGCCGCCCGTGGCTGCCCCACGCCGCCAAGTGCCGCCCGTGGCTGTCCCACGCCAAGACCAAAGCCAAGACCAAGACCCGCCAAGTGACCAAGACCAAGACCCGCCAAGTGACCAAGACCAAGACCCGCCAAGTGACCCAAACCAAAGCCAAGTCCAAGACCAACCATGTCAACACCAAGACCAAGTCCAAGACCAACTACGCCAAGACCAAGACCAACCACGCCGAGTCCAAGACCAAGACCAACCACGCCAAGTCCAAGACCAAGACCAACCACGCCAAGACCAAGTCCAAGACCAAGACCCAGACCCTCGCCAAGACCAAGACCAAGACCCATGCCAAGACCAAGACCCTCGTCAAGACCCGCCACGCCAAGCTTCGCCGCCTGACGCACCACGCCAAGCTTCGCCGCCTGCCACGACAACGCGCCCACCTCCTCGTCGGCCAAGGATGTGGCCTTTCCATGGGCGTCCGCCACGCCAGGTGCGCCGACCTCCTCGTCTGCCACGAATGTGGCCATTCCCAGGTCGCCCACCTCGTCAGGTTCAGCGGCGGTCTACCCGCCGCCGCCACCTGACTCTGCCCCGGTGGATTCGGGGACACCTGGTCTGGCGACCCACCGCCATGTCCCCCTCCCCCCCTCCCATGACTCTTGATCCTGTTTTTTGTTTTTGGACATCTGGGATCTGTCCGTAAGGGGGGGGGTTCTGTCATGTCTGTGTTCATGTTTTTGTTTGGCCATGTGCTGTTTTGTTTTTTGGACACTTCCTTAGTTCCTGGTTTCACTTCCTGGTTTTGTTTGTCACCATAGCAACCATTAGTTTCACCTGTTCCACGTTTGGACTCACACACACCTGTCTCACGTTTTCACAGTCATGTCATGCACCTGTTCACAGTTAGTCACGCACCTGTTTTCACTTTTCATGTCACTATATAGGCTTTTCTGTTTCTGTTGTTCGTCCTGGCGACATCACCCATTCATGCCATGTCCACAGTTCCTTGTCACGTTAGTTCTTGTTTCATCTCTTGTCACGTAAGTTTTTGTTTGTTTAATGTTCATAGTTCTCCGCCATTGTGCGCACCTTTTGTTTTCCTAGTCAAGTTTTTTACCTCCTCTGTGAGCGCCTTTTGTTTTTACCTTTTGTTTGAGTTTATAGTAATAATTAAATATGTCTTTACCTGCACGCCACGTCCGTTCCAATTCTTTTGCACCACGGGAGAGCAAACCCCGCCTAAGACCAAGTCTTGACATTAGCAATCCGGGGAGGGTGTTAGTTTAGGGTTGTAGCTGCCTGGAGGTGAACTTTTATTGCGGTTTTGAAGGAGGATAGAGATGCCCTTTCTTTTATACCTGTTGGGAGCGCATTCCACATTGATGTGGCATAGAAAGAGAATGAGTTAAGACCTTTGTTAGTTCGGAATCTGGGTTTAACGTGGTTAGCGGAGCTCCCCCTGGTGTTGTGGTTATGGCGGTCATTTACGTTAAGGAAGTAGTTTGACATGTACGTCGGCCATTGAAATCAATTAACTGGTGATTGGCCTACGAAAATAGGACAGGCTGTCCTCACTCGGGTCCGGCTGGAAATCGGGAGAAATTCGGGAGAATGGTTGTCCCGGGAGATTTTCGGGAGAGGCACTGAAATTCGGGAGTCTCCCGGAAAATTCGGGAGGGTTGGCATGCAAGTATGCTCGCAGTCCGGAAAATACGGCGCTTTGACGTTTGTGCGAGCTTGCCGGAACGACTGAAACGATGTGACTTCAAATCATTCCACAAACTCAAATCCACGGAAGGAATCATAATAATAAATGCCATGCTAATATTCTCTTTCATAATGAACAGCGGCGAATGAGCGACGTTTAAATCAGCTGTTGGTTGTTCAAACACACACTGTAGTGTTCTCATCACCTTTATTTTTATTTTTTATAGGGATGTCCGATAATGGCTTTTTGCCGATATCTGATATGCCGATATTGTCCAACTCTTTAATTACCGGTACCGATATCAACCGATACCGATTTCAACCGATATATACAGTCGTGGAATTAACACATTATTATGCCTAATTTGGACAACCAGGTATGGTGAAGATAAGGTACTTTTTAAAAAAATGAATCAAATAAAATAAGATAAATAAATTAAAGACATTTTTCTTGAATAAAAAAGAAAGTAAAACAATATAAAAACAGTTACATAGAAACTAGTAATTAATGAAAATGTGTAAAATTAACTGTTAAAGGTTAGTATTATTAGTGGACCAGCAGCACGCACAATCATGTGTGCTTACGGACTGTATCCCTTGCAGACTGTATTGATGTATATTGATATATAATGTAGGAACCAGAATATTAATAACATAAAGAAACAACCCTTTTGTGTGAATGAGTGTGAATGGGGGGAGGGAGGTTTTTTGGCTTGGTGCACTAATTGTAAGTGTATCTTGTGTTTTTTATGTGGATTTAATTAAAAAAAAAAAAAAAAAAAAAAACACACGATACTGATAATAAAAAAACCAATACCGATAATTTCCGATATTACATTTTAACGCATTTATCGGCCGATAATATCGGCAGACCGATATTATCGGACATCTCTAATTTTTTACCATCTTATGTAACCGTGGCGGGATCATTTGTGCGGCACTTTAAGCCTCCTCCGCCTTTCTTTCTTCTTCTTGATGTCACGTTTGGGGCGCCCAGGGGAGTGGCTCCCCGGGGAAGTGACGGGAAGTCACCGTGGTGGTGGTGGCGGCGGCGGCCTGGCAGGTATTTTCTTTCACAAAGAGTGTTTGTTTTGTTTCATGGGGAACATTTCTACCTCCCTGTCTCCCTCGCCTCTTCACACCGAGACGGGTTGGAGGGGATTTTATTATTTTATTTGCAAGGCGGCGTGGAAGCCACATCATTAAAAAAAAAGCGTCTGGTTAACAAAGGCGGCTAATGAGAAGCAACAATGGATGCTGATTAGACAGACCTCAGTGGGTAAGCTCGTAGTTTACCTGAAGACACCTGTCCTCTCGCATCCTGCGCCGCCTAATTGGCCTAATTGCAGATCGGTTGTTCAATTTTAGCATGGAGGACGTTTTGTTGTGCTTCTTTTGTTTTATTTCCTCTTGCATCTCTCCAGTGTGCTGCCATGCAAACACTCAGATTGGATGAATCAGTGTTTTTCAACCACTGTGCTGCGTGAGATATTGTCTGGTGTGCCGTGGGAAATGATGCACATTCACCTAACTGGTCCAAAAAATATATATATTTTTTGCAAATCATTTAATATAATCTGCAAATAACGTGCCGTTGTCGAGTGCCTGTGCTGTGTAGAGCTCGGCAGGGTAACCGCGTAATACTCCATAGCACACTGCAAAAAGTCAGTGTTCAAAAACAAGAAAAAAACCAACTAAAATTAGGGGTGTTTTACTTGAACTAAGGAAAATTTTCTGCCAATACAACGAGAAAATTTAGCTTGTCAAGACTTTCCAAAACAAGCAAAATTAGCTAACCTCAATGAACCCAAAAATACCTTAAAATAAGTATATTCGCACTTTTCTTGGTAGAAAAAACAAACATGAGACCTTTTTGCTCAATATGTTGAAAAATATTCTTAAATGAAGTAAATGCTAGTGCCATTATCTTGACATAATGATATGCGCTCGGCATTACATTTCTTGAAACCAGCAAACTTATACTAAAAACTAATTTATTGTTCTTAATGGAAAGGCAACAAGGCAAGCGCTTGTTACTCTCGGGGTCTCCTAGCCGCTCAGGCAAATCATATGGTCTAAAAATGCATTTTTCCATGGATAACATGACATCATCGCGCCAAGTGCATGATCTTTCAGTCAATTATTTTGCGAGAAATATATATATATATATATATATATATACAAATATATATGTATATATATATATATATATATATATATATATATATATATATATATATATATATATATATATATATATATATATATATATACACATATATACAGCCCGGCCCCCAGCCAAATTTTTTTTTTATTGTAATTTTGAATAATTTACCTGAATGTGCATGAACTATTTCTGTTCAAAATAGTTTGAAATGTCACATGTTTAATGTTTAAATATTAACTGTCAGTTTACTGTACTGTGCCAACTGTACTACTATATGAGTACGTGTTTTCTATTGTTTCATTGAAAATAAAACAGCAAAGTCCATTTGGCTGTCATCTGTTTTAGTTATGAGACACAATTATTTTTTTTTCATGCTTGAAGTAAGAAAAGATTACTTTAAAAAAGTAGTTTTATACCTGTGAGTGGTCATCAAATCTCAGTAACAAGCTGTAATATCTTACAGAGGGGGCGGGGTCAAAGGCATCGGAATGTACGATAATTATGTAGAAGCATTTAAGTCCCATCTTAAAACTCATGTGTGTGCTCTAGCCTTTAAATAGACCCCCTTTTAGACCAGTTGATCTGCCGTTTCTTTACTGCTCTGCCCCCCTCTCCCTCGTGGGGGGGGGGTGGGTGTTGGGGGGGTGGACCGTTTGCCTGTGCATCGGTTGGGGACGTCTCTAAGCTGCTAACCTGTCTCCGCTCGGGATGGTCTCCTGCTGGCCCCACTATGGACTGGACTCTCACTATTATGTTAGATCCACTATGGACTGGACTCTCACACTATAATGTTAGATCCACTATGGACTGGACTCACACTATTATGTTAGATCCACTATGGACTGGACTCTCACTATTATGTTAGATCCACTATGGACTGGACTCTCACACTATTATGTTACATCCACTATGGACTGGACTCTCACTATTATGTTAGATCCACTATGGACTGGACTCTCACACTATAATGTTAGATCCACTATGGACTGGACTCACACTATTATGTTAGATCCACTATGGACTGGACTCTCACTATTATGTTAGATCCACTATGGACTGGACTCTCACACTATTATGTTACATCCACTATGGACTGGACTCTCAGTATTATGTTACATCCACTATGGACTGGACTCTCACTATTATGTTAGATCCACTATGGACTGGACTCTCACTATTATGTTAGATCCACTATGGACTGGACTATCACACTATTATGTTAGATCCACTATGGACTGGACTCTCACACTATTATGTTAGATCCACTATGGACTGGACTTTCACTATTATGTTAGATCCACTATGGACTTCGACTCTCACTATTATGTTAGATCCACTATGGACTGGACTATCACACTATTATGTTAGATCCACTATGGACTGGACTCTCACACTATTATGTTAGATCCACTATGGACTGGACTTTCACTATTATGTTAGATCCACTATGGACTTCGACTCTCACTATTATGTTAGATCCACTATGGACTGGACTATCACACTATTATGTTAGATCCACTATGGACTGGACTCTCACACTATTATGTTAGATCCACTATGGACTGGACTCTCACACTATTATGTTAGATCCACTATGGACTGGACTCTCACACTATTATGTTACATCCACTATGGACTGGACTCTCACAATATTATGTTAGATCCACTATGGACTGGACTATCACACTATTATGTTAGATCCACTATGGACTGGACTCTCACTATTATGTTAGATCCACTATGGACTGGACTCTCACACTATTATGTTAGATCCACTATGGACTGGACTCTCACTATTATGTTAGATCCACTATGGACTGGACTCTCACACTATTATGTTACATCCACTATGGACTGGACTCTCAGTATTATGTTACATCCACTATGGACTGGACTCTCACTATTATGTTAGATCCACTATGGACTGGACTCTCACTATTATGTTAGATCCACTATGGACTGGACTATCACACTATTATGTTAGATCCACTATGGACTGGACTCTCACACTATTATGTTAGATCCACTATGGACTGGACTTTCACTATTATGTTAGATCCACTATGGACTTCGACTCTCACTATTATGTTAGATCCACTATGGACTGGACTATCACACTATTATGTTAGATCCACTATGGACTGGACTCTCACACTATTATGTTAGATCCACTATGGACTGGACTTTCACTATTATGTTAGATCCACTATGGACTGGACTCTCACACTATTATGTTACATCCACTATGGACTGGACTCTCACACTATTATGTTAGATCCACTATGGACTGGACTATCACACTATTATGTTAGATCCACTATGGACTGGACTCTCACACTATTATGTTAGATCCACTATGGACTGGACTTTCACTATTATGTTAGATCCACTATGGACTGGACTCTCACACTATTATGTTAGATCCACTATGGACTGGACTCTCACACTATTATGTTACATCCACTATGGACTGGACTCTCACTATTATGTTAGATCCACTATGGACTGGACTCTCACACTATTATGTTACATCCACTATGGACTGGACTCTCACTATTATGTTAGATCCACTATGGACTGGACTCTCACACTATTATGTTACATCCACTATGGACTGGACTCTCACACTATTATGTTAGATCCACTATGGACTGGACTCTCACACTATTATGTTACATCCACTATGGACTGGACTCTCACTATTATGTTAGATCCACTATGGACTGGACTCTCACACTATTATGTTACATCCACTATGGACTGGACTCTCACTATTATGTTAGATCCACTATGGACTGGACTCTCACACTATTATGTTACATCCACTATGGACTGGACTCTCACAATATTATGTTAGATCCACTATGGACTGGACTCTCACTATTATGTTAGATCCACTATGGACTGGACTCTCACTATTATGTTAGATCCACTATGGACTGGACTCTCACACTATTATGTTAGATCCACTATGGACTGGACTTTCACTATTATGTTAGATCCACTATGGACTGGACTCTCACTATTATGTTAGATCCACTATGGACTGGACTCTCACTATTATGTTAGATCCACTATGGACTGGACTCTCACACTATTATGTTAGATCCACTATGGACTGGACTCTCACACTATTATGTTAGATCCACTATGGACTGGACTCTCACTATTATGTTAGATCCACTATGGACTGGACTCTCGCACTATTATGTTAGATCCACTATGGACTGGACTCTCACACTATTATGTTAGATCCACTATGGACTGGACTATCACACTATTATGTTAGATCCACTATGGACTGGACTATCACACTATTATGTTCGATCCACTATGGACTGGACTATCACACTATTATGTTAGATCCACTATGGACTGGACTATCACACTATTATGTTAGATCCACTATGGACTGGACTATCACACTATTATGTTAGATCCACTATGGACTGGACTCTCACACTATTATGTTAGATCCACTATGGACTGGACTCTCACACTATTGTGTTAGATATTTGAGACACTTGTGAGCAGCTAAGCCTGTGACCTTCGATCCCTCAGGCTGTACTGCATCAACAAGCGACATCCGTGTGTAAAGGATATCACCACATGGGCTCAGGAACACTTCAGAAACCCACTGTCAGTAACAACAGTTGGTCACTACATCTGTAAGTGCAAGTTAAAACTCTCCTATGCAGGGCCAAAACCGTTTATCAACAACACCCAGAAACGCAGTCGGCTTCGCTGGGCCTGAGCTCATCTAAGATGGACTGATACAAAGTGGAAAAGTGTTCTGTGGTCTGACGATTCCACATTTCAAATTGTTTTTGGAAACTGTGGACGTCGTGTCCTCCGGCCCAAAGAGGAAAAGAACCATCCGGATTGTTATAGGCGCAAAGTGTAAAAGCCAGCATGTGTGATGGTATGGGGGTGTATTAGTGCACAAGACATGGGTAACTTACACATCTGTGAAGGCACCATTAATGCTGAAAGGTACATACAGGTTTTGGAGCAACATATGTTGCCATCCAAGCAACGTTACCATGGACGCCCCTGCTTATTTCAGCAAGACAATGCCAAGCCACGTGTTACATCAACGTGGCTTCATAGTAAAAGAGTGCGGGTACTAGACTGGCCTGCCTGTAGTCCAGACCTTGAAAATGTGTGGCGCATTATGAAGCCTAAAATAGCAGAAGGGAGACCCCCGGACTGTTGAACAACTTAAGCTGTACATCAAGCAAGAATGGGAAAGAATTCCACCTGAGAAGCTTCAAAAAAATACAAATAAAAGCAAGTAAACCGTGACAAAACCATATCAAAAGTGACACAAAAAAACCAATAATAGTGTTTTTTTTTTTTTTAAATAAAAAAAATGTGCCTTGGCTCCAAAAAGGGGATGAATAATGTTTAGGCGATACGCTGGCTTGTCATCATGTCATGGCAGGGACGCGTGTCAACCCCCGGAGTGTCGTTGAGCGTGTCACAAACAGTCCGCCGTCCTCTCAGTCAAAGCGTCCCCCGTCTTGCGTTCCCATCTTTATTCATCGAGCGAGACCCCTTGGCCCTGCGTTCACGTACACCTGGGAGCCCAACTACAGCAATTTGGGTGCATCCAAGCGTGTCTTGTTGCCCTAAACGTGCCCACAATGCAGCTCGTATTTGGAGCATATTGGACATTTTTAGGTAAATGGGATTGAATTTGTTCTTTTCAGTGATATTTTCTTTGGCATGCAGCAATTTTGTCTGTGTGTGGCGGAACGTGGGTTTTCTCTTTTTTTCCGGAGCAGAGGTTACACGCTCGCTTGTTTACTTTCCCGAGCCCGCAATGGAAACCTTTTGATTGATACAATGGCGCGTTTACACGCAGGATTGGCAACCTGCGCGGCATAAAGTGCTTCTCAAAAGCCCTCCAAACACGCGGCAAGTAGGCATGGAGGAGGCTGCAGATAAGAGTCGACTTGTAAAACGGAATTATGTTTCTGTCGCCCGGGTGCGCGGCCATTGAAAGAGACGCGCTTAACCTGCGATTCATGCATGGCAAGAAGTTGTCTCTGCGGAGGAAAGAAAAGAAAAAAGGAAGAGCAGTTAAATTGCGGAGGTAAGAAGCCTTGAATAAAGTGGAGCTCGGGTCACAGAATAATTTGATTCCTGCAGGCAATTTCTCAAGGGGGAAAAAAGGATTATATCTTTACTTTTTTCTTCCCTTTTTGAGGATGAGGAAAGGTTTGGAGTTATTAAAATCCCGTGGACAGGTTTTGGGCGGGAATGAGGGGAGAAAAAGGAAAAAGGCTGAACCCTGTTTTTGCACTGCAAAAACAGAAATGTAAATAACATGAAATATCTCAAATAAGGGTGATAATTGCTTATTTTCTGTCTGATAAGATAATTCTTCTAATGTTAGAGTGTTTTACTTGTTTTAAGTGTTTTGGTCCTAAATGATGTCAGTAAGATATTACAGCTTGTTGCTGAGATTTGATGACCTATATTGAGTAAAACATGCTAGAAACTATTTTTGTCCAAATGTCCAAAACACACCCAGCAATGGTGCACAGGAAGGCGGGGAAGAAGAGGGGAAAAGGTGGCCAAAATGGTCAAAAGTCCCAATTTTGTCCAAAATACCTTCCAGTCCAACGAGTCCCGCCGCCGGCCGCACAAGTCCCGGGATGCAAAAAATGTCCAAAACGCGCACCCAGCAAAGTCCCACGGGAAGTGGGGGAGAAAAGTGAGAAAATTCGGCAAAAGTCCCCAAAAATGTTCAAAATACCTACCCAGGTTCGAGTCCCACAAGTCGCACCACCGGCCGCGCAAGTCCCGGGATGCCCAAAATGTCCATAACACACCCAACCGAGTCCCACGGGGAGGGGGGATAAAAGTTGGAAAAGTCGGCAAAAGTCCCCGAAAATGTTTAAATACCTACCCAGGTTCGAGTCCCACATGGAGTGCCACAAGTCTTAAGACTTGTGGCACTCGAACCAGGGTGTGATTTTTGAACATTTTACCGACTTTTCTCACTTTTCTCCTCGCCTTCCCGTGGGACTTTGCTGGGCGCGTTTTGGACATTTTGGGCATTCCGGCCGGCGGCGGGACTTGTGGGACTCGAACCTGGGTAGGTATTTTGAACATTTTTGGGACATTTGCCGACTTTTCCAACTTTTATCCCCCCTCCCCGTGGGACTCGGCTGGGTGTGTTATGGACATTTTGAGCATCCCGGGACTTGCGCGGCCATACATAAGATTTTATGTTAGAATGTTTTACTTGTTTTAGGTGTTTTGGTCCTAAATGATCTCAGTAAGATATTACAGCTTGTTGCTGAGATTTGATGACCTATATTGAGTAAAACATGCTTGAAACTATTTTTGTCCAAATGTCCAAAACACTCCCAGCAATGGTGCACAGGAAGGCGGGGAAGAAGAGGGGAAAAGGTGGCCAAAATAGTCAAAAGTCCCAATTGTGTCCAAAATACCTCCCCGGATTCCAGTCCCACGAGTCCCACCGCCGGCCGCACAAGTCTCGGGATGCAAAAAATGTCCAAAACGCACCCAGCAAAGTCCCACGGGAAGTGGGGGAGAAAAGTGAGAAAAGTCGGCAAAAGTCCCCAAAAATTTTCAAAAATACCTACCCAGGTTCGAGTCCCACAAGTCCCGCCGCCGGCCGCGCAAGTCCCGGGATGCCCAAAATGTCCATAACACACCCAGCCGAGTCCCACAGGGAGGGGGGATAAAAGTTGGAAAAGTCGGCAAAAGTCCCCAAAAATGTTTAAATACCTACCCAGGTTCTTAAGACTTGTGGCACTCCATGTGGGACCCGGGTGTGATTTTTGAACATTTTACCGACTTTTCTCACTTTTCTCCCCGCCTTCCCGTGGGACTTTGCTGGGCGCGCTTTGGACATTTTGGGCATCCCGGCCGGCGGCGGGACTTGTGGGACTCGAACCTGGGTAGGTATTTTGAACATTGTTAAGACTTTTGCCGACTTTTCTCACTTTTCTCCCCGCCTTCCTGTGGGACTTTGCTGGGCGCACTTTGGACATTTTGGGCATCCCGGCCGGCGGTGGGACTTGTGGGACTCGAACCTGGGTAGGTATTTTTAACATTTTTGGGGACTTTTGCCGACTTTTCCAACTTTTATCCCCCCTCCCCGTGGGACTCGGCTGGGTGTGTTATGGACATTTTGCGCATCCCGGGACTTGCACGGCCATACATAAGATTTTATGTTAGAGTGTTTAACTTGTTTTAGGTGTTTTGGTGCTAATTGATCTCAGTAAGATATTACAGCTTGTTGCTGAGATTTGATGACCTGTATTGAGTAAAACATGCTTGAAACTATTTTTGTCCAAAACACACCCAGCAATGGTGCACAGGAAGGTGGGGAAGAAGAGGGGAAAAGGCGGCCAAAATGGTCAAAAGTCCCAATTTTGTCCAAAATACCTCCCCGGGTTCCAGTCCCACGAGTCCCGCCGCCGGCCGCACAAGTCCCGGGATTCAAAAAATGTCCGAAACCCACCCAGCAAAGTCCCACGGAAAGTGGGGGAGAAAAGGGAGAAAAGTCGGCAAAAGTCCCCGAAAATGTTCAAAAATACCTACCCAGGTTCGAGTCCCAGAAGTCCCGCCGCCGGCCGCGCAAGTCCCGGGATGGCCAAAATGTCCATAACAAACCCAGCCGAGTCCCACAGGGAGGGCGGATTAAAGTTGGAAAAGTCGGCAAAAGTCCCCAAAAATGTTTAAATACCAAACCAGGTTCGAGTCCCAAGTCTTAAGACTTGTGGCACTCGAACCCGGGTGTGATTTTTGAACATTTTACCGACTTTTCTCACTTTTCTCCGCGCCTTCCCGTGGGACTTTGCTGGGCGCGTTTTAGACATTTTGGGCTTTCCGGCCGGCAGCGGGACTTGTGGGTCTCGTACCTGGGTAGGTATTTTTAACATTTTTGGGGACTTTTGCCGACTTTTACAACTTTTATCCTCCCTCCCCGTGGGACTCGGCTGGGTGTGTTATGGACATTTTGGGCATCCCGGGACTTGCACGGCCATACATAAGATTTTATGTTAGAGTGTTTTACTTGTTTTAGGTGTTTTGGTCCTAAATGATCTCAGTAAGATATTACAGCTTGTTGCTGAGATTTGATGAGCTATATTGAGTAAAACATGCTTGAAACTAGAATATCAACTGTTGCAAAGCTGTGTCATCAACACTCACAAGAATAAAACTACTTTTTAAAGTAATAATTTCTTATTTCAAGCATGAAAAAAAAATCATTATTTTGACACAATTGTGTCTCATAATTAAAACAGATGACAGCCAAATGGACTTTGCTGTTTTATTTCCAATGAAACGATAGAAAACACATACTCATATAGTAGTACAGTTGGCACAGTACAGTAAACTGACAGTTAATATTTAAACATTTAACATGTGACATTTTAACAATTTTGAACAGAAATAGTTCATGCACATTCAGGTGAATTCTTCAAAATGACAATTAAAATGTTTTTGGCCGGGGGCCGGGCTGTATATATGTGCACTAATTGACTGAAAGAGCACGCACTTGACGCGACGATGTCATGTTATCTATGGAAAAATGCATTTTTAGACAATATGATTTGCCTGAGCGGCTAGGAGACCCCGAGAGTAACAAGCGCTTGCCTTGTTGCCTTTCCATTAAGAACAATAAACTAGTTTTTAGTATAAGTTTGCTGGTTTCAAGAAATGTAATGCCGAGCGCATATCATTATGTCAAGATAATGGCACTAGTATTTACTTATTTAAGAATATTTTTCAACATATTGAGCAAAAAGGTCAGTTTTTTTTTTTCTACCAAGAAAAGTACAGTTGTTATTAGTGAGAATATAATTATTTTAAGGTATTTTTGGGTTCATTGAGGTTAGCTATATTTACTTGTTTTGGAAAGTCTTGACAAGCCAAATTTTCTTGTTCTATTGGCAGATAATTTTGCTTAGTTCAAATAAAATACCCCTCATTTTTGTATTTTTTTTTCTTGTTTTTGAACACTGACTTTTTGCAGTGTGTGCCAAAGCCCTCCCAGACCCTTTCCTGCTTATTTTCTGATGTACACTTCATTGAAAGTAAGTTCATTCATTCAGGAGGTACGTTTCCTGCTCGGCTTGTTGAAATTACCTCACAAAGAGTTTGTTTGGCTTTAGGGAGGAAATGCAGATGAGTATCAACGCTTTGTATTTCGAGGAATATTGAGGATTTGTCTTCAGACCCTAAAACAATAAAAAAAACAAAACAGGTTTTATCGGAGAAACATCAGAGATTGTCACGCAGGCATGAATAACGTCTTTTTTTTTTTGTGCTGCACGTATAGCTGACTGCCTCAGCTTCCGTCCATTTTAGCGCAACGGTAAATAAATTGGAGGTTTCCCGGGAGTGGACCGGAATCACATCCTCCAGCCGCTTTACTTCTTAACCCTGTTAGAATAATTATATATAAGTTATCACACAACCCTTATGCTTAAAGGCCTTTTATTCAAACGAGGATAGCAGATCCATTCTATGTGTCATACTTGATAATTTCGCGATATTGCCATATTTTTGCTGAAAGGATTTAGTAGAGAACATCGACGATAAAGTTCGCAACTTTTGGTCGCTGATAAAAAAAAGCCTTGCCTGTACCGGAAGTAGCGTGACGTCACAGGTTGAAAGGCTCCTCACATCTCCACATTGTTTACACCAGCAGCGAGAGTGATTCGGACGGAGAAAGCGACGATTACCCCATTAATTTGAGCCAGGATGAAAGATTTGTGGATGAGGAACGTGAGAGTGAAGGACTAGAGTGCAGTGCAGGACGCATCTTTTTTCGCTCTGACCGTAACTTAGGTACAAGCTGGCTCATTGGATTCCACACTTTCTCCTTTTTCTATTGTGGATCACGGATTTGTATTTTAAACCACCTCGGATACTATATCCTCTTGAAAATGAGAGTTGAGAACGCGAAATGGACATTCACAGTGACTTTTATCTCCACGACAATACATCGGCGAAGCACTTTAGATACAGAGCTAACGTGATAGCATCGGGCTTAACTGCGGATAGAAACAAAAGAAATAAACCCCTGACTGGAAGGATAGACAGAAGATCAACAATACTATTAAACCATGGACCTGTAAATACATGGTTAATAGATCTCAGCCTGGCAAAGCTTAACAATGCTGTTGCTAATGACGCCATTGAAGCTAACTTAGCAACGGGACCTCACAGAGCTATGCTAAAAACATTAGCTATCCACCTACGCCAGCCAACCCTCATCTGCTCATCAACACCCGTGCTCACCTGCGTTCCAGCGATCGACGGAGCGACGAAAGACTTCACCTGATCATCGATGCGGTCGGCGGCTAGCGTCGGATATTGGTCTGCTGTCCAAGTCAAAGTCCTCCTGGTTGTGTTGCTGCAGCCAGCCGCTAGTACACCGATCCCACCTACAACTTTCTTCTTTGCAGTCTCCATTGTTCATTAAACAAATTGCAAAAG
This sequence comes from Entelurus aequoreus, assembly GCF_033978785.1. Taxonomy (NCBI): domain Eukaryota; kingdom Metazoa; phylum Chordata; class Actinopteri; order Syngnathiformes; family Syngnathidae; genus Entelurus; species Entelurus aequoreus. Next base: position 10,333,588 of record NC_084731.1, read on the forward strand.
ATTCACCAGCACAGATGTCCAGAATACTGTGGAATTTTGCGATGAAAACAGAGCTTTTTTGTATTGGATTCAATGGTGTCCGAATACTTCCGTTTAACTATTGGCGTCACGTGCATACGTCATCATACATAGACGTTTTCAACCGGAAGTTTAGCGGGAAATTTAAAATGTCACTTTATAAGTTAACCCGGCCAAATTGGTATGTGTTGCAATGTTAAGATTTCATCATTGATAAATAAACTATCAGACTGCGTGGTCGCTAGTAGTGGCTTTCAGTAGGCCTTTAAAGGCTGTTGCTCTAGTTATTGTCTATTTTGTACTTTTTCTGCTTCGTGCAAGGGCACACAACTTGTTATCTTCCATGGCATGTGAGGGGTGGCCTCGCCGCAGATGTTTTCTGTCTTTCAGCCTTGCTAACAGCCAAGGACAAACTAGCACCTCAACGAAGATAAGTCATATCAACAGCAGACAGACTGTCATGAAAGGTCAACCAACGAACGTGATGTCTCTATAGAATCTCCTCTCTGGTCAACAAAAGCACCTTGAGGATTCTAGCGGGAACTCTCGTTCAACCCTTTTTCGATCACGCCTGCACCTCCTGGTACCCTAGCACCTCCAAATCCCTCAAACCTAGACTCCAAACATCTCAGAACAAGCTAGTCAGATTACTTCTAGACCTCCACCCCAGATCCCACCTCACTCCTACCCACTTCTCCAAAGTGGGCTGGCTCAAGGTGGAGGACAGAGTAAAACAACTTGCACTGAGCCTAGTCTATAAAATCCGCTACACCTCCCTGATACCGAAGTACATGTCAAACTACTTCCTTAACGTAAATGACCGCCATAACCACAACACAAAGGGGAGCTCCACTAACCACGTTAAACCCAGATTCCGAACTAACAAAGGTCTTAACTCATTCTCTTTCTATGCCACATCAATGTGGAATGCGCTCCCAACAAGTGTAAAAGAAAGGGCATCTCCATCCTCCTTCAAAACCGCAATAAAAGTTCACCTCCAGGCAGCTACAACCCTAAACTAACACCCTCCCCGGATTGCTAATAATCAAATGTAAACAATCAAATGCAGATACTTTTTCTTATGCCTTCTGATCTCTCTCTCTCTCTCTCTCTCTCTCTCTCTCTCTCTCTCTCTCTCTCTCTCTCTCTCTCTCTCTCTCTCTCTCTCTCTCTCTCTCTCTCTCTCGCTCTCTCTTTCTCTCAATGTCCACTACTTGCTGTCCATATTCTACCAAGTCAGACCTACACTGTTCCAATATCCATTTCTCTATTCTCAATTGTTGATGACTGATGATAACAACCAAACCTAATCCCCCCCCCGCGCTCCACAACCCGGATTGTAAATCATGTAAATAATACCATTTAGTGGTCAATTGTACGGAATTTGTACTTCACTGTATAACCTACTAATAACAGTCTCAATCAATCAATCAATCAATCAATCAATCAATCCGTGGTCCGGATCATGTTTTTGTTATGTTCTGTTAGTTTTAACTCCACAGTTCCTCTTTTTTGTGCACTCTTGTTTGTTTTGGTTGGTTTTTCAGGATGTGGTTTTCGCAGCTTACCGCAAGGTTTGTTCTCCCGGGATGCAAACGGACCATTCCGGACAAGGCTTGCAGGTAGGAACATATTTATTAATCTAACTGATTAATGGAGAGAATCCCAGAAAGCAAACATAAGAACGAGCTTAAAAAGTAGATGTGTGTCTGTCAGGGGGGTTCAACTGTGGAACAGCTTGGATGATTCCTTAAAATGTTCCAGTTCCATTCACACATTTAAAAAACACTTTAAGACCAATGTCTTGAAAAAAAATATCACTCTTGAATCAACACTGTAGTCAATACTATGATTGATCAATGTTAATTAAAAACTAAATGTGAGATATAAATAATAATGGAAGTATAATTGTTTGTATATAGTATATTATTGGTGCAAAGGTTTAACACGTGTACAAGGATATTTCACATGCCTTTACTGTTTATATCATTTAACTGTGTTTATGTTGTGTATAATGTGTATTTATAATATGTTGTACAAAGGAAATTTCATAATTTTCCGAAGTTCATCTTGTACTTGACGTTGTTTATAGGGTTAGGCGCAATAAGTGTTCAATTTCAGCCTAAACTCTTTCGGTCTGCAACATTTTCTTTTTCAATCTATGAATGTACAACTGTTTGTTTATTTTGTTGACCACTGACCGAAGAATAATAATAAACTAAAACAATAAAATAAACTAACTAGAAAATAACAGGCAAAAAAAACTCACTAACTCTGGCATGAAATAAACAACACTTACGTAGAGGGTTGCGTGACAATAGCGAGAAGCAAACAACTAGCATAAACTATGGCATAGCAAGAAACAAACAACTAACATGAACTATGGCATAGAACAACATGAAACTGTGGCATGAAACCAATAACTAGCATAACTATAGAATCAGACCTGAAACGAGCAATGATGCCAGGCCGACTGACTGGCAAAGGTGGATTAAATAGTCAGCCAGGTGAGCATCCGAACACCAGCGGCAGGTGAAAATGATGTGCCGCCATGGCAATGAAAACAAACAAGAGTGCACAAAAAACAGGAACTATGGAGTTAAAACTAACAGAACATAACGAAAACATGATCCGGACCACGGATCATGACACAGACAAAGCAGGGACAGGGCGCAATCACAAGGCCCCCCAGCATATTCCGTCACGTATTGTGCGTACTGGGGCAGCTTTGCATAATGTGTGACCCCTCCCTTTAGAAGCAGCCTCAGTGATATAACTAGGGAACTCCCAAACTGAATAAATAGAACAACGCATGGACTGTTCCTCAGAGCGTAGGGTGAGACTGTAAATGAGTGTGCAGCTCCATGCGTTCTCCTCATGAGCAAAATTGATCTCTGTCTCTGCCTGATTCCTTGCTTCTTGTTCTGTCTGATAGATAGTTCAGTGCTTAAACCTGACACACCCGCGAAGGTTGAATCGAGGTAATGACACTCTTGTGGTTTTTTTGACACTTGTCCAAATGCTGGATAGGGAGGACTACTAGTTTGAAACTCTACTAATCTAAACAGAGAAGTGGCTTAGTGCATCCCCTATTGTTTACTTACCGTATTTTTCGGACTATAAGATGCACTTAACATCCTTTCATTTCCTCAAAAATCGACAGCGCGCCTTATAACCTAATGTACGGCATACTTCTGGTTGGTTGTGCTTACTGACCTCGAGGCAATTTTATTTGTTATATGGTGTAATGATAAGTGTGACCAGTAGATGGATAAGAGCTACGTTTATCTGTCAGTAGACTAGCTATCAAAGCGCTAAAAACTGTAATTCAAAAATACGTGTACTGCATGCAATTTCATATATTTTCAACTTAATCTAATATTGCAACAAATAATACATTATCAATAGCAAAATAGCAAAATGACTACTTAAATATCTGCTTGACTCATGATTTTGAAGCAACTTATCCATGAAATTGTATATGGTGAAGAAAAAAAAAAAATCGGTAAAAAACTGGTAGCTCAGTTGCCAGAATTTTACCGCAAAAACACGAGACAAAAAAAATTGTAATATTCTTTTTTCATTTACGGTAATACGCCGTAAAACCAACGACTGTAGATTTGACAGTAAAATAGATGAGTTCCTATTTACATTGTAAAAAACATCTAAACAGCTGAACTTTACACTAAATTCGACATGTTTTTCTTGCAGTGTACGTAAAAATACATAGCGATAAATAATTGTGTAATGAAGCAATTTAAAATGTATTTATTATTGACTGTTACAAGCGGCCCTCTGAGGGCAGCCATAACTGTGACGTGGCCCCCAGTGAAAACCAGTTTGACACCCCTGCTCTAAATCGATTTGATTCAACTTACACTACCGTTCAAAAGTTTGGGGTAACCCAAACAATTTTGTGGAATAGCCTTCATTTGTAAGAACAAGAATAGACTGTCGAGTTTCAAATGAAAGTTCTCTTTTTCAGGCCATTTTGAGCGTTTAATTGACCCCACAAATGTGATGCTCCAGAAACTCAATCTGCTCAAAGGAAGGTCAGTTTTGTAGCTTGTGTAACGAGCTAAACTGTTTTCAGATGTGTGAACATGATTGCACAAGGGTTTTCTAATCATTAATTAGCCCTCCAAGCCAATAAGCAAACACATTGTACCATTAGAACACTGGAGTGATAGTTGCTGGAAATGGACCTCTATACACCTATGTAGATATTGCACCAAAAACCAGACATTTGCAGCTAGAATAGTCATTTACCACTTTAGCAATGTATAGAGTGTATTTCTTTCAAGTTAAGACTAGTTTAAAGTTATCTTCATTGAAAATAAGGACATTTCAATGTGACCCCAAACCTTTGAACGGTAGTGTATACTTGAATATCTTCTCTTTGCCATAAACTTTTGGACAGTTTAAAGTTCCTCAAAAGTCTCAAAAGTGCGATTTGGATAAATAAGAACATGAAAGTGTACTTGTAACACATTCTTCTATCACTGCCAACCCCACGAAGCTATTGTTCCTTCAAAATGCTAAACATTACAGTAAATATGTAAGATAGTTTCTGAGACTTTGATTTGTTTGCACAATCAGACAGGGATTTTATTGTGAAGACTGAATATATGCGCTTGGTTTTTCTGGCACACTTGACAGAAAAGTACCCGCAAATGATATTATGCCTTGTAAATTGATAATGCAATATTTAAAAGATACCAATCCATGATCGATCAAATCTATTATTTCACCCTGCCCTACTCCTCAAATCTTCCCACCCTGCATAATGTGGGTGTCAATGGAATAATTATGCGGCCAACAACGCCCGCAGTGTCAAATAAAGCACATCAGGAGGTGCAGTTGTAGATCTTGGATGTTTTCCCATGCCAGCAGGACAGAACTTGAATTAAGCAGATTGTCATCACATGCTGAAGTCTCCAACATACTCATTCAGGACCTTCGCGGAACAGAGTCTGCATTGGTGGGAGCGTAATCAGGCCGGATGTCTGCAAGGTCTGTGCACACAAAGCTCAAATTAGTGGACTATGCTTCTTGCACTCGTGTCGCACAAAACACTGATCGACCCGATTGTGGCAAATGTCATTTCACAGAAAAATTCACACCACAGCTCTTGAAGACTGCGGACTAGGGTTTTGTACGGTATACCGGTAATAGTATAGTACCCCGATACTAATGAATCACATTCCGTACTATACCGCCTCTGAAAAGTACCGGTTCGCCGGTTTACGAGCAGAGGAGCATGTTCGGCAGCGCACACACACGGAGTACTTACAAGCAGACACAGTGTGTAGACAGAAAAGGGAGAACGGACGCATTTTGGCTTAAAAAGTCAAGATAAAGGTGAAGTTATAACACTGAAACACCCTCAGGAAGAGGTGCTTTAAGACATGGCTAGCTAGCTAGCCCCAGTCTGCAGTGTTTTAGCTGCTTCTAAATCACTAATCCTCGTCTCCATGGCGACAAATAAAGTAAGTTTCTTACACGTAGCATTATCACTGCAGGACGAGGAATAGATAAACATGCTTCACTACACACCGTAACTCACAGGCATCAAAATGTAAACAAACGCCATTGGCGGATCTACACCTGACATCCACTGTAATGATACCAAGTACAGGAGCGTATCTAGTCGATACTACTATGATTACGTCAATATTTTTAGGCATCACAACATCTTCTTTCGTTTTTCTAACCCTAACCCTAACCCTAAACCTAACCCCTTCCCCCAGCCCTAACCCTAACCCTAACCCCAACCCCAACCCTAACCCTAACCCTAACCTTAAACCTAACCCTAACCCTAACCTTAACCCCAAACCCTAACCCTAACCCCTAACCCTAACCCTAACCCTAACCTTAACCCTAACCCATGGGTGGATCTACACGTAACATCCACTGTAATGATACCAAGTACAGGAGAGTATCTAGTCAATACTACTATGATTATGTCAATATTTTTTGGCATCACATCTTCTTTCGTTTTTTTAACCCTAACCCTAACCCTAACCCTAACCTTAACCCCAACCCCAACCCCAACCCTAACCCTAACCCTAACCTTAAACCCAACCCCAACACTAACACTAACCCTAACCTTAAACCTAACCCTAACCCTAACCCTAAGCCTAACCCCTAACCCTAACCCTAACCCCTAACCCTAACCCCTAACCCTTACCCATGGGTGGACCTGCACGTAACATCCACTGTAATGATACAAAGTACAGGAGCGTATCTAGTCAATACTACTATGATTATGTCAATATTTTTTGGCATCATAACATCTTCTTTCGTTTATCTAACCCTAACCCCAACCCCAACCCCAAACCTAACCCTAACCCTAACCCTAACCCTAACCCTGTATTAGCTACTTCTAAATCACTAATCTTCACCTCCATGGCAACAAATAAAAGTAAGTTTCTTACAAGTACCATTATCACTGCAGGGCGAGGAATAGCTAAACATGCTTCACTGCACACCGTAGCTCACCGGCATCAAAATGTAAACAAACGCCATTGGTGGATCTACATCTGACATCCACTGTAATGATACCAATTACAGGAGCGTATCTAGTCGATACTACTATGATTACGTCAATATTTTTAGGCATCACAACATCCTCTTTCGTTCGTCTAACCCTAACCCTAACCCTAACCCTAACACCAACCCTAACCCTAACCCCTTCCCTCAGCCCTAACCCTAACCCTAACCCCAACCCCAACCCTAACCCTAACCTTAACCCCAACCCCAACCCCAACCCTAACCCTAACCCTAACCTTAAACCCAACCCCAACACTAACACTAACCCTAACCTTAAACCTAACCCTAACCCTAACCCTAAGCCTAACCCCTAACCCTAACCCTAACCCCTAACCCTAACCCCTAACCCTAACCCATGGGTGGACCTACACGTAACATCCACTGTAATGATACAAAGTACAGGAGCGTATCTAGTCAATACTACTATGATTATGTCAATATTTTTTGGCATCATAACATCTTCTTTCGTTTATCTAACCCTAACCCCAACCCCAACCCCAAACCTAACCCTAACCCTAACCCTAACCCTAACCCTGTATTAGCTACTTCTAAATCACTAATCTTCACCTCCATGGCAACAAATAAAAGTAAGTTTCTTACAAGTACCATTATCACTGCAGGGCGAGGAATAGCTAAACATGCTTCACTGCACACCGTAGCTCACCGGCATCAAAATGTAAACAAACGCCATTGGTGGATCTACATCTGACATCCACTGTAATGATACCAATTACAGGAGCGTATCTAGTCGATACTACTATGATTACGTCAATATTTTTAGGCATCACAACATCCTCTTTCGTTCGTCTAACCCTAACCCTAACCCTAACCCTAACACCAACCCTAACCCTAACCCCTTCCCTCAGCCCTAACCCTAACCCTAACCCCAACCCCAACCCTAACCCTAAACCTAACCTTAAACCTAACCCCAACCCCAACCCCAACCCCAACCCTAACCCTAACCCTAATCCATGGGTGGATCTACACCTAACATCCACTGTAATGATACAAAGTACAGGAGCGTTTCTAGTCGATACTACTATGATTACGTCAATATTTTTTGGCATCACACCTTCTTTCGTTTATCCAACCCAAACCCTAACCCTAACCCCAACCCCAACCCCAACCCTAACCCTAACCCTAACTCTGTTTTAGCTACTTCTAAATCACTAATCCTCGTGTCCATGGCAACAAATAAAGTAAGTCTTTTACAAGTAGCATTATCACTGCAGGACGAGGAATAGCTAAACATGCTTCACTGCACACCGTAGCTCACCGGCGTCACAATGTAAACAAACGCCAATGGTGGATCTACATCTGACATCCACTGTAATAATACCAAGTACAGGAGCGTATCTAGTCGATACTACTATGATTACGTCAATATTTTTAGGCATCACAACATCTTCTTTCGTATTTCTAACCCTAACCCATAGGTGGACCTACACCTAACATCCACTGTAATGATACCAAGTACAGGAGCGTATCTAGTCGGTACTACTGTGAATACGTCAATAAGGCTGCAGCTAACGATTATTTTTCTATCGATTAATCTATAGATTATTTTTTCGATTAATCGGTTAATCTATAGATTATTTTTTTCGATTAATCTATAGATTATTTTTCCTTTTACCGATTATTTTTTTATTCAAAATGATGAAAAAATAAATGTAGGCCCGTTTTTTCAAAAGGCATGGCTTTTATTTACAAAAAAAAAGAAGTATGGCCACTCAGTCAACATTGACAACAACATGACTAAATATTCTGTAACAATGTAAACATTTAAAACTTTTAACATTTAAAAAAATTAAAAGTAGCTTATTTGCTTTTTAATGTGCAAATATAAAAGTCAACATCCAGTGCAAATCTTAATATTCTGCAATAGTATAAGCATTTCAAAAGTAAAAGTATTGCTTATTTTGCTTTAAAATGTGCAAAAATAAAGATAAACATCCAATACAAAAAAGTGCAAAACGAAATATTCTGTAACAGTGTAAACATTTCAACAAAAGTGAAAGTATTGCTTATTTGCTAAAATGTGCAAAAATAAAGATAAACATCCAATACAAAAAAGTGCCAATATAAATATTCTGGAGCACTGTAAACATTAAGTATTGCTTTTAAAATGTGCAAAATAAACATCCAGTCCAACACAGTACACAATAACCAATTCTACTCATTCCAGTGAGTGACTAACAGTTGTAATGAAGAAAGGTTAGCATGTCTACATGCTCTGCTTCTTTTCTTGTTTACAATATTCCCAGCAGCTGAAAATAGGCGCTCAGAAGGGGTCGATGTGGCTGGAACTGAGAGCTAATTAGCCTTCACCTCAAGCCAGGATTGCGAGTGAGCTGAGCTGCAGTTTAAGTTTCTAGAAGGTCAACGGGCTCATAGTGATGTTACTAGTAGTTGACTGGGAGGTGTTTATTATCATTTGGGGAGAGTCCGCTGCCTGATGCTCACCTGCTAAACACCTATCTGCTCCACGCTGAAGCGCTGACTACATGCGCTCTGAATACGCACTGCTGATTGGCTGATAATGCTTCGTGTGTACCAATCAGATGGTTGTGTGGGTGGGACAATGCTTCGTGTGTACCAATCAGATGGTTGTGTGGGTGGGACAATGCTGCGTGCTGAGACAGAGGCAGACGGATCAAAGCAGCTTGTTAAGACTTTAGCTTAGAAACTCGTTCGGTACACCCCCGTACCGAACCGAAAGCCCCGTACCGAAACGGTTCAATACAAAACACGTACCGTTACACCCCTAGCAGATACAAATGACACATTCATGTTTTTGTGTAATGATGACAACGTATGCTCGCGCGGACGATTGACTAGTTGATGGTTTTCTTTTCAAATGTTCGTTCATAGCCGTTGTGCTGCTATGATAGGCCATTTCCGCTCGACACAGTGTGCATACAACAACATTATTAGGCCGTTTATTGAAATACTCCCACACTTTTGACCACTTTTGGCATGCTTTTCCCCCCTCGCTCGCACCGCTCGCATCGTCTTCTTTGATCGTCTGCTTTGCGCTTCGCCATGACGGTAATGTGACGTCATTATGCGACGCGTCGACGCACAAAAACGGCGTCGACGTATTTACGTAACCGATGACGTCGACTACGTCGACGCGTCGTTTCAGCCTTATACGTCAATATTTTTTGGCATCAAAACATCTTCTTTTGTTTTTCTAACCCTAACCCTAACCCTAACCCTAACCCTAACCCTAACCCTAACCCTAACCCTAACCCTAACCCCAAACACAACCCTATCCCAACTAACCCTTGGCATCACAACATCTTCTTTTGTTTTTGTAACCCTAACCCTAATCCTAACCCATTATCACTACAGGATGAGGAATAGCTAAACATGCTTCACTACACACCGTAGCTCACCGGCATCAAAATGTAAACAAACGCCATTGGCAGATCTACACCTGACATCCACTGTAATGATACCAATTACAGGAGCATATCTAGTCGATACTACTATGATTATGACAATATTTTTAGGCATCAGAACATCTTCTTTCGTATTTCTAACCCTAACCCTAACCTAACCCTAACCCTAACGCATAGGTGGATCTACACCTAACATCCACTGTAATGATACCAAGTACAGGAGCGTATCTAGTCGGTACTACTATGATTACGTCAATATTTTTTGGCATCACAACATCTTCTTTCATTTTTCTAACCCTAACCCCAAACCTAACCCTAACCCCAACCCCAATCCTAACCCTAACCATAACCCTAACCCTAACCCTAACCCTAAATCACTAATCCTTACCTCCATGGTGACAAATAAAGTAAGTTTCTTGGATGTACCATTAACACTGCAGGACGAGGAATAGCCAAACATGCTAACACCGTAGCTCACCGGCATCAAAATGTAAACAAACGCCATGGGTGGATCTACACCTGACATCCACTGTAATGATACCAATTACAGGAGCGTATCTAGTCGATACTACTATGATTACGTCAATATTTTTTGGCATCACAACATCTTCTTTCGTTTTTCTAACCCTAACCCTAACCCTAACCCTAACCCTAACCCTAACCCTAACCCTAACCCCTAACCCTAACCCTAACCCTAACCCTAACCCTAACCCTAACCCAAACCTAACCCCAAACCTAACCTTATCCCAACTAACCCTTGGCATCACAACATCTTCTTTAGTTTTTGTAACCGTAACCTGAATCCTAACCCATTATCACTGCAGGACGAGGAATAGCTAAACATGCTTCACTACACACCGTAGCTCACCGGCATCAAAATGTAAACAAACGCCATTGGCAGATCTACACCTGACATCCACTGTAATGATACCAATTACAGGAGCATATCTAGTCGATACTACTATGATTATGACAATATTTTTAGGCATCACAACATCTTCTTTCGTATTTCTAACCCTAACCCTAACCTAACCCTAACCCTAACGCATAGGTGGATCTACACCTAACATCCACTGTAATGATACCAAGTACAGGAGCGTATCTAGTCGATACTACTATGATTACGTCAATATGTTTGGCATCACATCTTCTTTCGTTTTTCTAACCTAACCCGAACCCTAACCCTAACCCTAATCCTAATCATAACCCTAACCCTAACCCTAACCCTAACCCTAACTCTAACTCTAACTCTAACTCTAATCCTAACCCTAACCCTAACCCAACCCCAACTCTAACCCTAACACTAACCCTCTGCATCACAACATCTTCTTTCGTTTTTCTAACCTAACCCGAACCCTGACCCTAACCTTATTCCTAATCCTAATCCTAATCCTAATCCTAATCCTAATCCTAATCCTAATCCTAATCATAATCCTAATCCTAATCCTAACCCCAACCCTAACCCTAACCCTAACCCTAACCCTAACCCTAACTCTAATCCTAACCCTAACCCCAACCCTAACCCCATCCCCAATTCTAACCCTAACACTAACCCTCGGCATCACATCTTCTTTTGTTTTTCTAACCTAACCCTAACCTCAAACCCAACCCCAACCCTAACCCTAACCCTAACCCTAATACCTACCCATAAACCTAACCCCAAACCTAAGCCTAACCCTAACCCTAACCATAACCCAAACCCAACCCTAACCCTAACCCTAAATCTAACCCTATCCCTAACCCTAACCAATTATTTTTCTTTATGCCTAACCCTAACCCTAACTCTAAACCTAACCCTAACTCTAACCCTAACCCTAACCCCAACCCCAACCCTAACCCTAACCCTAACCCAACCCCAACTCTAACCCTAACCCTAACCCTAACTCTAAACCTAACACTAACCCTAACCAAATCACTTTCTTTATGCCTAACCCTAACCCTAACCCCAACACCAACCCTAGCCCTAACCGTAACTCTAACCAATTATTTTTCTTTATGCCTAACCCTAACCCCAACCCCAACCCCAACCCTAACCCTAACCCTAACCCAAACCCTAACCCTAACCCAACCCCAACTCTAACCCTAACCCTAACCCTAACTCTAAACCTAACCCTAACCCTAACCAACTCACTTTCTTTATGCCTAACCCTAACCCTAACCCCAACCCCAACCCCAACCCTAGCCCTAACCCTAATTCTAACCAATTATTTTTCTTTATGCCTAAACCTAACCCTAATCCTCACCCTAACCTTATTTATATTATGTTTATAAACTCAGTAAATATGTCCCTGAACACATGAGTACTTTGAATATGACCAATGTATGATCCTGTAACGACTTGGTATCAGATTGATACCCTCATTAACCTCTAACCCTAACCTAACCTTATCATCCAAAACTAATGTAAAGTATCAAAGAAGAGAAGAATAAGTGATTATTACATTTTAACAGAAGTGTAGATAGAACATGTTAAAAGAGAAAGTAAGCAGATATTAACAGTAAATTAACAAGTAGATGAATAATTCATTTTCTACCACTTGTCCTTAATAATGTGTACAAAATAATAGGTGACACAATATGTTACTGCATACGTCAGCAGACTAATTAGGAGTCTTTGTTTGTTTACTTACTACTAAAAGACAAGTTGTCTAGTATGTTTACTATTTTATTTCAGGACTTAACTGCAATAATAAACATATGTTTAATGCAGTGTTTTTCAACCTTTTTTGAGCAAAGGCACATTTTTTGCGTTGAAAAAATGCGGAGGCACACCACCAGCAGAAATCATTAAAAAACAAAACTCAGTTGACAGTAAAAAGTCTTCACAATTGTTGGATATGACTTTAAAGCATAACCAACCATGCATCACTATAGCTCTTGTCTCAAAGTAGGTGTACTGTCACCACCTGTCACATCACACCATGAGTTATGTGTTTCCTGCTGTTTTCCTGTGTGTAGTGTTTTAGTTCTTGTCTTGCGCTCCTATTTCGGTGTCTTTTCCTGTTTTTTTTGGTATTTTCCTGTAGCAGTTTCATGTCTTCCTTTGAGCGATATTTCCCGCATCTACTTTATTTTAGTAATCAAGAATATTTCAGTTGTTTTTATCCTTCTTTGTGGACACATTGTTGATTGTTATGTCATGTTCGGGTGTACATTGCGGACGCCGTCTTTGCTCCAGAGTAAGTCTTTGCTGTCGTCCAGCATTCTGTTTTTGTTTACTTCGTAGCCAGTTCAGTTTTAGTTTCATTCTGCATAGCCTTCCCTAAGCTTCAATGCCTTTTCTTAGGGGCACTCACCTTTTGTTTATTTTTGGTTTAAGCATTAGACACCTTTTAACCTGCACTCTGCCTCCCGCTGTTTCCGACATCTACAAAGCAATTAGCTACCGGCTGCCACCTACTGATATGGAAGAGTATTACTCGGTTACTCTGCCGAGCTACAGACAGCACCGACACTCAACAACAACACATCATTTGCAGACTATAATTACTGGTTTGCAAAAAATATTTTTAACCCAAATAGGTGAAATTAGATCATCTCCCACGGCACACCAGACTGTATCGGCACAGTGGTTGAAAAACACTGGTTTAATGCACCCTAAGATTTTTGTTAAAATAAAGCCAATAATTCCATTTTTTGTGGTCCCCTTTATTTAGAAAAGTACCGAAAAGTATCAACATAATTTAAAATGTGGGTATCGGGACAACACTACTGCGGACATTCCGCACGGAGCCTGTTCCATCCACCGTACACCTTTAGTTGGTAGCTCAAACCAAAGAAGATAAAAAAGAAGACGTGACTGTGGATCTTTTTGAAGTATGTTGTAGGTCTGTCACAGAGATATTATTGGCAGCGGGCGGTACCATGTCTTGGAGCGAGATGTGAAAGTTTAGAGTGATATCCAGCCTGGCGGGAATTTTCCAACCCTATCGGGACTTGGAATCGGGGTTAACCTCCATAGCTGTCACCTTCATCTAACCACCCCCCTAGCTGCTCCTGCCAGACACTTTCAGTTTCAGTTTGCAGCACAAGTTTGCCAAAGTGCACTGTGATCAAAGTCATGTCGTCTTTGCTTGGGCGGTGTGCGGCGCATGATAACGGAGGGTCGGTGCATTGTGGGCAATGTTGTTTACCCCCGGTCGACGGGCGGGGGACCGGCTGCTGCGTTCCTCCTCTGGAATTGTAATTAAAAGGGAATAATTATTTCTCGGCGGCCTTTGTGCAAACAAACAAACAGACAGACAGCTTTCTCTTCTTTTTGCGGTCCCAGTGAAGGCCCGGAGTGGAAACCCCCCCTGGTGGTTGTTTCAGTGGCTGACTGAGGCTGACACTTCTTGGGTTGATTATCTTTGTCTCCAGCCTTGGCCCCTTCATCCCCACTCTGCTTTTACTGGCACTGGCCTATCCCCGCCATCGCTCTGTTCCGCACTCCACTTTGGTTGACACATGAAAGATGAGAGAGCGGAGAGACCCCCACCACGGGGCCCCAATTGCACCTTTTGCTCCCAAAACTTTCCTGACCCAATTATTGCCAAATTAAATTGGACAGACTACATCAATAATACATTTCCTGGGCTGGTGTGGTTACTTTGGCCAAGTGTTGGAGGCCCTCTGGTGCCTTAACTGCCATTCTAACTTAACTTAACTTAACTTAGAGCATTTTCTATTCAGGCTCCAGTACTCTGGAATGTCCTCCCGGTAACAGTTAGAGATGCTAACTCAGTAGAAGCATTTAAGTCCCATCTTAAAACTAATTTGTATACTCTAGCCTTTAAATAGACCCCCCTTTTAGACCAGTTGATCTGCCGTATCTTTTCTGCTCTCCTTCGTGGAAATGGGGGGGGGGGGGGGGGCACAAATTCGGTGACCACAGATGATGCGCTAGCTGTCCAAAGTCGGGACCCAGGGTGGACCACTCATCTGTGCATCAGTTGGGGACGTCTGTACGCTGCTGACCTGTCTCCTTTCAAGATGATCTCCTGCTGGCCCCATTATGGACTGGATTCTCACTATTATGTTAAATCCACTATGGACTGGACTCTCACACTATTATGTTAGATTCACTATGAACTGGACTCCCACTATTATGTTAGATCCACTATGGACTGGACTCCCACTATTATGTTAGATCCACTATGAACTGGACTCTCACACTATTATGTTAGATCCACTATGGACTGGACTCTCACAATATTATGTTAGATTCACTATGAACTGGACTCCCACTATTATGTTAGATCCACTATGGACTGGACTCTACCACTATTATGTTAGATCCACTATGGACTGGACTTCCACTATTATGTTAGATCCACTATGGACTGGACTCTCACAATATTATGTTAGATCCACTATGGACTGGACTCACACTATTATGTTAGATCCACTATGGAGTGGACTCTCACTATTATGTTAGATCCACTATGGACTGGACTCTCACAATATTATGTTAGATCCAGTATGGACTGGACTCTCACTATTATGTTAGATCCACTATGGACTGAACTTTCACAATATTATGTTAGATCCACTATGGACAGGACTCTCACTAGTATGTTAGATCCACTATGGACTGGACTCTCACTAGTATGTTAGATCCACTATGGACTGGACTTTCACACGATTATGTTAGATCCACTATGGACTGGACTCTCACAATATTATGTTAGATCCACTATGGACTGGACTCACACTATTATGTTAGATCCACTATGGAGTGGACTCTCACTATTATGTTAGATCCACTATGGACTGGACTCTCACAATATTATGTTAGATCCACTATGGACTGGACTCTCACTATTATGTTAGATCCACTATGGACTGGACTTTCACAATATTATGTTAGATCCACTATGGACTGGACTCTCACTAGTATGTTAGATCCACTATGGACTGGACTCTCACTAGTATGTTAGATCCACTATGGACTGGACTCTCACTAGTATGTTAGATCCACTATGGACTGGACTTTCACACGATTATGTTAGATCCACTATGGACTGGACTCTCACTAGTATGTTAGATCCACTATGGACTGGACTCTCACTAGTATGTTAGATCCACTATGGACTGGACTTTCACACGATTATGTTAGATCCACTATGGACTGGACTCTCACAATATTATGTTAGATCCACTATGGACTGGACTCACACTATTATGTTAGATCCACTATGGAGTGGACTCTCACTATTATGTTAGATCCACTATGGACTGGACTCTCACAATATTATGTTAGATCCACTATGGACGGGACTCTCACTATTATGTTAGATCCACTATGGACTGGACTTTCACACGATTATGTTAGATCCACTATGGACTGGACTCTCACACTATTATGTTGGATCCACTATGGACTGGACTCTCACCATTATGTTAGATCCACTATGGACTGGACTCTCACTATTATGTTAGATCCACTATGGACTGGACTTTCACAATATAATGTTAGATCCACTATGGACTGGACTCACACTATTATGAATACCCCATCGGACCCTCCATGCGTGGCGCTCCAGACTATAATTGATAGCTGTGGTCTTACACAAATAATAAATGAACCCACGCATCGCAACGGTAATACGATAGATCTAGTGCTTGTCAGGGGTGTCACCACCTCTAAAGTTACGATACTCCCGTACACTAAAGTAATGTCCGATCATTACCTTATAAAATTCGAAGTTCTGACTCATTGTCAACAAACTAATAATAATAATAATAACTACTATAGCAGCCGCAACATTAATGCTGCCACAACGACGACTCTTACTGACCTACTGCCTTCAGTAATGGCATCATTCCCAAATTATGTGGGCTCTATTGATAACCTCACTAACAGCTTTAACGACGCCCTGCGCGACACCATTGATAGTGTAGCACCGCTAAAGCTAAAAAGGGCCCCTAAAAGGCGTACCCCATGGTTTACAGAAGAAACTAAAGCCCAGAAATGATCATGTAGAAAGCTGGAACGCAAATGGCGTGCGACTAAACTTAAGGTTTTCCATCAAGCATGGAGTGATAGTTTAATAACTTATAAACGCATGCTTACCTCAGCTAAAGCTAAATATTACTCAAATCTCATCCACCTCAACAAAAATGATCCTAAATTTTTGTTTAGTACAGTAGCATCGCTAACCCAACAAGGGACTCCTCCCAGTAGCTCCACCCACTCGGCAGATGACTTTATGAATTTCTTTAATAAGAAAATTGAAGTCATTAGAAAAGAGATTAAAGACAATGCATCTCAGCTACAACTGGGTTCTATTAACACAAATACGACGGTATATACGACGGACATTGCCCTCCAAAATAGTTTCTCTCTCTTTGATGAAATAACATTGGAGGAATTGTTAAAATGTGTAAATGGGACAAAACAAACAACATGTTTACTTGACCCAATTCCTGGGAAACTTATCAAGGAGCTTTTTGTTTTATTAGGTCCATCAGTGTTAAATATTATAAACTTATCACTTTCCTCTGGTACTGTTCCTCTAGCATTCAAAAAAGCGGTTATTCATCCTCTACTCAAAAGACCTAACCTCGATCCTGACCTCATGGTAAACTACCGGCCGGTGTCCCACCTACCGTTTATCTCGAAAATTCTCGAAAAAATTGTCGCACAGCAGCTAAATGAACACTTAGCGTCTAACAATCTCTGTGAACCTTTTCAATCCGGTTTCAGGGCAAATCACTCTACGGAGACAGCCCTCGCAAAAATGACTAATGATCTATTGCTAACGATGGATTCTGATGCGTCATCTATGTTGCTGCTTCTTGATCTTAGCGCCGCTTTTGATACTGTTGATCATAATATTTTATTAGAGCGTATCAAAACACGTGTTGGTATGTCAGACTTAGCCTTGTCTTGGTTTAACTCTTATCTTACTGACAGGATGCAGTGTGTCTCCCATAACAATGTGACCTCGGACTATGTTAAGGTAACGTGCGGAGTTCCCCAGGGTTCGGTTCTTGGCCCTGCACTCTTTAGTATTTACATGCTGCCGCTAGGTGACATTATACGCAAATACGGTGTTAGCTTTCACTGTTATGCTGATGACACTCAACTCTACATGCCCCTAAAGCTGACCAACACGCCGGATTGTAGTCAGCTGGAGGCGTGTCTTAATGAAATTAAACAATGGATGTCCGCTAACTTTTTGCAACTCAACGCTAAGAAAACGGAAATGCTGATTATCGGTCCTGCTCAACACCGACATCTATTTAATAATACCACCTTAACATTTGACAACCAAACAATTAAACAAGGCGACTCGGTAAAGAATCTGGGTATTATCTTCGACCCAACTCTCTCGTTTGAGTCACACATTAAGAGTGTTACTAAAACGGCCTTCTTTCATCTCCGTAATATCGCTAAAATTCGTTCCATTTTGTCCACAAGCGATGCTGAGATCATTATTCATGCGTTCGTTACATCTCGTCTCGATTACTGTAACGTTTTATTTTCGGGCCTCCCTATGTCTAGCATTAAAAGATTACAGATGGTACAAAATGCGGCTGCTAGACTTTTGACAAAAACAAGAAAGTTTGATCATATTACGCCTATACTGGCTCACTTGCACTGGCTTCCTGTGCACCTAAGATGCGACTTTAAGGTTTTACTACTTACGTATAAAATACTACACGGTCAAGCTCCTGCCTATCTTGCCGATTGTATTGTACCATATGTCCCGACAAGAAATCTGCGTTCAAAGAACTCCGGCTTATTAGTGATTCCCAGAGCCCAAAAAAAGTCTGCGGGCTATAGAGCGTTTTCTATTCGGGCTCCAATACTATGGAATGCCCTCCCGGTAAAAGTTAGAGATGCTACCTCAGTAGAAGCATTTAAGTCTCATCTTAAAACTCATTTGTATACTCTAGCCTTTAAATAGACTCCCTTTTTAGACCAGTTGATCTGCCGTTTCTTTTCTTTTCTTTTCTACTCTGCTCCGGGGTGGACCGCTAGCCTGTCCATCAGATGGGGACATCTCTACGCTGCTGACCCGTCTCCGCTCGGGATGGTTCCCGCTGGCTCCACCATGGACTGGACTTTCGCTGATGTGTTGGACTTTCACAATATTATGTCAGACCCACTCGACACCGAGGATGTCGTTGTGGCTTGTACAGCCCTTTGAGACACTTGTGATTTAGGGCTATATAAATAAACATTGATTGATTGATTGATGTTAAATCCACTATGGACTGGACTCTCACACTATTATGTTAGATTCACTATGAACTGGACTCTCACTATTATGTTAGATCCACTATGGACTGGACTCTCACTATTATGTTAGATCCACTATGGACTGGACTTTCACAATATTATGTTAGATCCACTATGGACTGGACTCTCACTATTATGCTAGATCCACTATGGACTGGACTCTCACTATTATGCTAGATCCACTATGGACTGGACTTTCACACTATTATGTTAGATCCACTATGGACTGGACTCACACTATTATGTTAAATCCACTATGGACTGGACTCTCACACTATTATGTTAGATTCACTATGAACTGGACTGTCACTATTATGTTAGATCCACTATGGACTGGACTCCCAATATTATGTTAGATCCACTATGGACTGGACTCTACCACTATTATGTTAGATCCACTATGGACTGGACTTCCACTATTATGTTAGATCCACTATGGACTGGACTCTCACACTATTATGTTAGATCCACTATGGACTGGACTCTCACACTATTATGTTAGATCCACTATGGACTGGACTCTCACAATATTATGTTAGATCCACTATGGACTGGACTCTCACACTATTATGTTAGATCCACTATGGACTGGACTCTCACACTATTATGTTAGATCCACTATGGACTGGATTCTCACTATTATGTTAGATCCACTATGGACTGGACTCTCACTATTATGTTAGATCCACTATGGACTGGACTCTCACACTATTATGTTAGATCCACTATGGACTGGACTCTCACTATTATGTTAGATCCACTATGGACTGGACTCACACTATTATGTTAGATTTTTCGGTGTATTACTATAAATGCTAAAACACTTATTCAGCCTGTTGTTCACTATTCTTTATTTATTTTAAATTGCCTTCCAAATGTCTATTCTTGTTGTTGGCTTTTATCAAATACATTTCCCCCCAAAAATGCGACTTATACTCCAGTGCGACTTATACTCCGAAAAATACGGTACTCAAATATTTGAGTTTATGAACTCCAAAAATGTGTGGCAACTGATTGCCTCACTTTTTTGGAGTTCTGCTTACTTATTCGGGTTTACAGTGAGCGTGGCCCCAGTGGCATAATTGATTAGTTATGGTGATGAGTTTGAACGGTCCTTGTAGTGAACGTCACGTGTTGTGGAGGAGAGTCGAGGAGCGCAGATCCAAAGCACACGTCAAGCAGAGGAGGAAAGTGAAGGTCAGGAGAGTTTTGGCACACTGATGGCGAAGCTAATTAAAAGCTTTACACTTTTGGAATTAAGTAAGAATGTGAGCGACTTAAAACTGGAGAAGATTTGCGGTTAATTAACGGATCAGACGTTTTATAGTAATTAGGAGTTGTAGTAGAATCTCAAGTATCACTTGCAGAACATGTCTTGCAGTCTCCTTTGGCTTTTTATTTTCAATAATTCTACACACTTGGCCTCTATTGCAGCTAGGGGTGTCCCCACAACTGTAATAATAGATTTTATTTTAAAAAAAAACACTTTACATTGAGTAAACAACCTCAAAGTGCTACAGTGTATTAAAAAATAATATTACAAATAACAAAGATAAAAATAAAAATACAAATATAATTAAAAAAAATAAAAACTAGAACAGCCGAATAACTAAAACTAGTATTCATATATCTAAAAAAAGGCTTTTAAAAAAAAAGAAAAAAAAGGGGTTTTAAGCCTTTTTTAAAAGCATTCACAGTCTGCGGTGCCCTCAGGTGGTCAGGGAGAGCGTTCCACAGACTGGGAGCGGCAGAGCAGAAAGCCCGGTCCCCCATTGTCAGTAGCTGTGTATTATTTTGTTTAATACACTGTAGCACTTTGATGTTGTGTACTCAATGTAAAGTGTGTTTTACAAATAAAATGTATTATTATTATTATTATTATTATTTTATTTAAGGGCAAACTTGCAATAATAAACATATGTTTAATGTACCCTAAGATTTTTTTAATAAAATAAAGCCAATAATTAGAGATGTCCGATAATATCGGTCTGCCGATATTATCGGCCGATAAATGCGTTAAAATGTAATATCGGTAATTATCGATATCGTTTTTTTTATTATCAGTATCGTTTTTTTTTTTTTTTTTTTTTTTTTTTTTTTTTTATTAAATCCACAGAAAAAACACAAGATACACTTACAATTAGTGCACCAACCCAAAAAAACCTCCCTCCCCCATTCACACTCATTCACACAAAAGGGTTGTTTCTTTCTGTTATTAATATTCTGGTTCCTACATTATATATCAATATATATCAATACAGTCTGCAAGGGATACAGTCCGTAAGCACACATGATTGTGCGTGCTGCTGGTCCACTGATAATACTAACCTTTAACAGTTAATTTTACAAATTTTCATTAATTACTAGTTTCTATGTAACTGTTTTTATATTGTTTTACTTTCTTTTTTATTCAAGAAAATGTTTTTAATTTATTTATATTATTTTATTTGATTCATTTTTTTTAAAAAGTACCTTATCTTCACCATACCTGGTTGTCCAAATTAGGCATAATAATGTGTTAATTCCACGACTGTATATATCGGTTGATATCGGTATCGGTAATTAAAGAGTTGGACAATATCGGCATATCGGATATCGGCAAAAAGCCATTATCGGACATCCCTACCAATAATGCAATTTTTAGTGGTCCCCTTTATTTAAAAAAGTACCGAAAACATTATAAATGGACATTACAAAAAAAAAAAAAAAAAAAAAAAAAAAAAAGAAAAAAAAAAAAAAGAAAAAAGAAAAGTACCGAAAAGTATTGAAATAATTTTGGTACCAGTAACAAAATATTGGTATTGAGACAACACTACTTTGTACCAAAGCACATAGGGAACCTGAGCACTGGCACCCGTCTTCTCCCTGGAATGAATTCAGTTCCTCGCTGAGGTTCCACGTAAACTTGGAGGTACAAGATGTTCCAAGTCGTCAAATCAGAGTCAGGTTGAAATGCGGCTCAGACAGAAGGAGCGAGGAGGAGAGATTCTGGGCGCCGTATGTAAAGGAGGCGAGATCAACCGTGCAGCCTTGTCATAGCCCCTGGCCAAAAAACTGCAGATGTAACAAAGACAGGCCCTGACGATTGTCAAGAGGCACGGATAATGATAGCTTTGCATGTATGGTACAAGGCAAACATCAAGGCCGCGCACATGGCAGCGCACCGCTTTAAAGGCTGCGGCGTGAGAGGGGGCCCCCGGGAGCCACGATGGCCCTGATGATGCCCCTAGTGGCTCACCGTCTGATGGCAGCGGCAGGTAGCCAAGTAAATTGAAGACCGTGTCGGCTTTTGTGTTCTGACTCCCAACTTTTTGTTGTTTTGTGTGTGATCCTGTAGTCCTGAGCATGCCGACTCTATGAGTGGACGCAGTGTGATGATACCTCAGACTAGGGATGGTTTTGATTGAGCGATTGAAACTTTTATTAGTAGATTACACAGTACAGTACGTATTCCGTACAATTGACCACTAAATGGTAACACCCGAATACGTCTTTCAACTGCAAAAACTGAAATCTAAGTAAGATGAAATAGCTCAAATAAGGGTGATATTTGCTTATTTTCTGTCTGATAAGATCATTCTTCTCACTAAGCAGATTTGATGTTAGAGTGTTTTACTTGTTTTAAGTGTTTTGGTCCTAAATGATCTCAGTAAGATATTACAGCTTGTTGCTGAGATTTGATGAGCTATATTGAGTAAAACATGCTTGAAACTAGAATATCAACTGTTGCAAAGCTGTGTCATCAACACTCACAAGTATAAAACTACTTTTTTAAAGTAATAATTTCTTATTTCAAGCATGACAAAAAAAAAATCATGATTTTGACACAATTGTGTCTCATAATTAAAACAGATGACAGCCAAATGGACTTTGCTGTTTTATTTTCAATGAAACAATAGAAAACACGTACTCATATAGTAGTACAGTTGGCACAGTACAGTAAACTGACAGTTAATATTTAAACATTTAACATGTGACATTTCTAACAATTTTGAACGGAAATAGTTCATGCACATTCTGATGAATTCTTCAAAATTGAAATTAAATGTTTTTTATGTGCACTAATTGACTGAAAGAGCACGCACTTGACGCGATTATGTCATGTTATCGATAGAAAAATGCATTTTTAGACAATATGATTTGCCTGAGCGGCTAGGAGACTCCGAGAGTAACAACACTGCAAAAACTGAAATCTAAGTAAGATGAAATATCTCAAATAAGGGTGATATTTGCTTATTTTCTGTCTGATAAGATAATTATTCTCACTAAGCAGATTTGATGTTAGAGTGTTTTACTTGTTTGAAGTGTTTTGGTCCTAAATGATCTCAGTAAGATTTTACAGCTTGTTGCTGAGATTTGATGAGCTATATTGAGTAAAACATGCTTGAAACTAGAATATCAACTGTTGCAAAGCTGTGTCATCAACACTCACAAGTATAAAACTAC
This sequence comes from Entelurus aequoreus, assembly GCF_033978785.1. Classification (NCBI taxonomy): domain Eukaryota; kingdom Metazoa; phylum Chordata; class Actinopteri; order Syngnathiformes; family Syngnathidae; genus Entelurus; species Entelurus aequoreus. The sequence continues at coordinate 10,357,237 of NC_084731.1, forward strand.
TTTTTTAAAGTCATCATTTCTTATTTCAAGCATGAAAAAAAAAAATCATGATTTTGACACAATTGTGTCTCATAATTAAAACAGATGACAGCCAAATGGACTTTGCTGTTTTATTTTCAATGAAACAATAGAAAACACGTACTCATATAGTAGTACAGTTGGCACAGTACAATAAACTGACAGTTAATATTTAAACATTTAACATGCGACATTTCTAACAATTTTGAACGGAAATAGTTCATGCACATTCAGATGAATTCTTCAAAATTGAAATTAAATGTTTTTTAAGTGCACTAATTGACTGAAAGAGCACGCACTTGACGCGATTATGTCATGTTATCGATAGAAAAATGCATTTTTAGACAATATGATTAGCCTGAGCGGCTAGGAGACTCCGAGAGTAACAACACTGCAAAAACTGAAATCTAAGTAAGATGAAATATCTCAAATAAGGGTGATATTTGCTTATTTTCTGTCTGATAAGATAATTCTTCTCACTAAGCAGATTTGATGTTAGAGTGTTTTACTTGTTTTAAGGGTTTTGGTCCTAAATGATCTCAGTAAGATATTACAGCTTGTTGCTGAGATTTGATGAGCTATATTGAGTAAAACATGCTTGAAACTAGAATATCAACTGTTGCAAAGCTGTGTCATCAACACTCACAAGTATAAAACTACTTTTTTAAAGTCATCATTTCTTATTTCAAGCATGAAAAAAAAAAAAAAAATCATGACTTTGACACAATTGTGTCTCATAATTAAAACAGATGACAGCCAAATGGACTTTGCTGTTTTATTTTCAATGAAACAATAGAAAACACGTACTCATATAGTAGTACAGTTGGCACAGTACAGAAAACTGACAGTTAATATTTAAACATTTAACATGCGACATTTCTAACAATTTTGAACGGAAATAGTTCATGCACATTCAGATGAATTCTTCAAAATTGAAATTAAATGTTTTTTATGTGCACTAATTGACTGAAAGAGCACGCACTTGACGCGATTATGTCATGTTATCGATAGAAAAATGCATTTTTAGACAATATGATTTGCCTGAGCGGCTAGGAGACTCCGAGAGTAACAACACTGCAAAAACTGAAATGTAAGTAAGATGAAATATCTCAAATAAGGGTGATATTTGCTTATATTCTGTCTGATAAGATAATTCTTCTCACTAAGCAGATTTTATGTTAGAGTGTTTTACTTGTTTTAAGGGTTTTGGTCCTAAATGATCTCAGTAAGATATTACAGCTTGTTGCTGAGATTTGATGAGCTATATTGAGTAAAACATGCTTGAAACTAGAATATCAACTGTTGCAAAGCTGTGTCATCAACACTCACAAGTATAAAACTACTTTTTTAAAGTCATCATTTCTTATTTCAAGCATGAAATTTAAAAAAAATCACGACTTTGACACAATTGTGTCTCATAATTAAAACAGATGACAGCCAAATGGACTTTGCTGTTTTATTTTCAATGAAACAATAGAAATTAAAGCTGCAAGCAGCGTTGGTCGGGCCCGCATATTTGGCTGGTGCTAGTCCTAAGTGTCCCAATACTTTTGTCCGGTGGTAGTCCTGAGTGAGACCTACATAGAGGTTTTTGTTGCATGTCTCTAAGACGTTCCAACCGGAAGTTACAAGCAGTTTTGTCTGTGTTTTCCTCCGAGGAGCAGTTCTGTCTGTGTTTTATTCCTAGGGGGCGCTAGAGCGCAATTTTGAGTTTTGGGGTTCGGTTTTTTTATTAGATCGCAATTTCCGCCAGTCCTGATGTGTGTAAAAAGCTTGGTAAGTTTTGAAGTATATTAACGGGGTCAAATTACAGCTCAAAGAGGCAAAAATGAGTGTTTTTATGAAACTTTTGTTTTGAAGGGGTGATTGCCAACTTCCTGTTGATTTTTGCTGAAGGATGTCAGTGTATGAAATCTAGCTCTAAGTCAGACCTACATAGAGGTTTTTGTTGCATGTCTCTACGACATTCGTACTGGGAGTTACAGGCAGTTTTCTTCCTAGGGGGCGCTAGAGCTAATTTTACTTGTTTTGGAAAGTCTTGACAAGCCAAATTTTCTTGTTCTATTGCAGGGGTGTCCAAAGTGCGGCCCGGGGGCCATTTGCGGCCCGCAGGTCATTTTTTAACGGCCCCACGGCACATTTTAAAAATACGGTTGAAAAAAATTAAAAACATAAAAAGTGGTATAAAAGAGCAAACAGGTGAAATGTAACAAGAACATGTCGCAATGTTTACTCTAATAACACAAAGCTGCCATGTAGGCCGTTTCTTTCTTTAAAAAATAATAATGAATCGAAATCAATGTCATTATGAATTATTGACCTATTCAAGGCTCCAATTACGTCACATTAAATATTCCACTTTGAGATATTTTTGGGGGCAAATGTTGCATAGTTTGTGTTTAAAAACTGAGCTGTTTTTTTTTAAAAGAAGGGCCTAAAACGAACAAACAAAAAAACATAAACAACAATAAAACGTTTATTGACGGATAGAGACTTTTGTGTTAAATGTAAACAGTAAAAAAAATGTATAATTTATTTTGTAACACTTTAATGAGTAGGACCCTTTTGGATCCCCAATAATTTTTAATGTGATTTGTTTTTAAGTGTCATTGCTCAAAAAATAATAATGAATTAAAATCAATGGTGTTATGAGTTAATGACCTTTTTAAGGCTCCAATTATTATGTAATCTCAAATATTCCACTTAAAAATTGTATTGGGGGAAAATATTGCATATTTTGTGTTTTTTCCATTAAAAAAAAGGGTTTTCTTTGACAAAAAGAGCATACAACTTAAATCTTTAAAAACGTTATATTGACAGATAGACCTAATGTTGATCTAGAGCAGGGGTAGGGAACCTATGGCTCTAGAGCCAGATGTGGCTCTTTTGATGACTGCATCTGGCTCTCAGATAAATCTTGGCTGAGATTGCTTAACACGATAAGTAATGAATAATTCCGCTGGTAATCAGTGTTAAAAATAACGTTCAAAAATATAAAACATTCTCTTGCATTTTAATCCATCCATCCGTTTCTACCGCACCTGTTCAAGAAGTCGCATTAATGGTAAGAAGTATTTGATTTATTATTGGTTAGCTTCAGAATAACAATGTTATTCAAACGAATAAGAGACTTATTATATTCTAAAGATGTTGGTCTTACTTAAAAATGCACGCATTTAGTTGTGTTCAGTGTTAAAAAATATTATATGGCTCTCACGGAAATACATTTTAAAATATTTGGCTTTCATGGCTCTCTCAGCCAATAAGGTTACCGACCCCTGATCTAGAGATTTAAAACTTGAATAATAATAAAAATAATATCTCACATTTAGATTTAGATATAGATTTAAGATTTAGATTTAACATTTAGGTTTAGATTTAAGTTTTAGGTATTGATTTAACATTTAGGTTTAGATTTAACATTTAGAGCTCACATCTAGATATAGATTTAGATTTAACATTTAGGTTTAGAGTTAAGATTTAGCACTCACATTTAGATTTAGATTTAGATTTAAGTGCTAAACAGGCTTGTAGGGATGAAATAATATATATTTATATTTGGTTTTCATGGCTCTCTCAGCCAATAAGGTTACCGACCCCTGATCTAGAGATTTAAAACTTGAATAACAATAAAAATAATATTACTGAATTATGACACATTTTTTATATTTTTTTGACCAAAACCCTTTGGGGTCCCCGGATCAAGCCTGAGTGGAGGCCTAAATGTATATTTTTTTATACCATCCATCCATCCATCTTCTTCCGCTTATCCGAGGTCGGGTAGCGGGGGCAGCAGCTAAAGCAGGGAAGCCCAGACTTCCCTCTCCCCAGCCACTTCGTCCAGAATCCCGAGGCGTTCCCAGGCCAGCCGGGAGACGTAGTCTTCCCAACGTGTCCTGGGTCTTCCCCGTGGCCTCCTACCGGTCGGACGTGCCCTAAACACCTCCCTAGGGAGGCGTTCGGGTGGCATCCTGACCAGATGCCCGAACCACCTCATCTGGCTCCTCTCCATGTGGAGGAGCAGCAGCTTTACTTTGAGCTCCCCCCGGATGGCAGAGCTTCTCACCCTATCTCTAAGGGAGAGCCCCGCCACCCAGCGGAGGAAACTCATTTCGGCCGCTTATACCCGTGATCTTGTCCTTTCCGTCATAACCCAAAGCTCATGACCATAGGTGAGGATGGGAACGTAGATCGACCGGTAAATTGAGAGCTTTGCCTTCCGGCTCAGCTCCTTCTTCACCACAACGGATCGATACAGCGTCCGCATTACTGAAGACGCCGCACCGATCCGCCTGTCGATCTCACGATCCACTCTTCCCTCACTCGTGAACAAGACTCCGAGGTACTTGAACTACTCCACTTGGGGCAGGGTCTCCTCCGCAACCCGGAGATGGCACTCCACCCTTTTCCGGCCGAGAAGCATGGATTCGGACTTGGAGGTGCTGATTCTCATCCCAGTCGCTTCACACTCAGCTGCGAACCGATCCAGCGAGAGCTGAATATCCTGGCCAGATGAAGCCATCAGGACCACATCATCTGCAAAAAGCAGAGACCTAATCCTGCAGCCACCAAACCAGATCCCCTCAATGCCTTGACTGCGCCTAGAAATTCTGTCCATAAAAGTTATGAACAGAATGGGTGACAAAGGGCAGCCTTGGCGGAGTCCAACCCTCACTGGAAACGTGTCCGACTTACTGCCGGCAATGCGGACCAAACTCTGGCACTGATCGTACAGGGAGCGGACCGCCACAATCAGACAGTCCGATACCCCATACTCTCTGAGCACTCCCCACAGGACTTCCCGAGGGACACGGTCGAATGCCTTCTCCAAGTCCACAAAACCCATGTAGACTGGTTGGGCAAACCTCCATGCACCCTCAAGGACCCTGCCGAGAGTATAGAGCTGGTCCACAGTTCCACGACCAGGACGAAAACCACACTGTTCCTCCTGAATCCGAGGTTCGACTATCCTGCGTAGCCTCCTCTCCAGCACACCTGAATAGACCTTACCGGTCATTTTTTTTATACATATATTGTATTGGTTTTTAAAATAAATGGCCCCCGCTTGCGTTGATTTTTCAGTTTGCGGCCCTCAGTGGAAAAAGTTTGGACACCCCTGTTCTATTGGCAGATAATTTTCCTTAGTTCAAGTAAAATACCCCTCATTTTTGTATTTTTTTTTGTTCTTGTTTTTGAACACTGACTTTTTGCAGTGTACTGCTTCTAAAATTATTACGCTCTATGTTCTGTTTTAGCGCCCACATTCACTGAAACTCATTGAAGTCATTATATATAAAAAAAAGTTGTATAACTAAATAAGATGAACCCCGTCTTTGACATGCAGCAATGACGCTGGTAATCAGTGTTAAAAATAACGTTCAAAAATATAAAACATTCTCTTGCATTTTAATCCATCCATCCGTTTCTACCGCACCTGTTCAAGAAGTCGCATTAATGGTAAGAAGTGAAGTGAAGTGAAGTGAATTATATTTATATAGCGCTTTTTCTCTAGTGACTCAAAGCGCTTTACATAGTGAAACCCAATATCTAAATTATATTCAAACCAGTGTGGGTGGCACTGGGAGCAAGTGGGTAAAGTGTCTTGCCCAAGGACACAACAGCAGTGACTAGGTTGGCGGAAGCTGGGATCGAACCTGGAACCCTCAAGTTGCTGGCACGGCCACTCTGCTAACCGAGCTATACCCCCCAAGAAGTATTCGATTTATTATTGGTTAGCTTCAGAATAACAATGTTATTCAAACGAATAAGAGACTTATTATACTCTAAAGATGTTGGTCTTACTTAAAAATGCACGCATTTAGTTGTATTCAGTGTTAAAATATATTATATGGCTCTCACGGAAATACATTTTAAAATATTTGGCTTTCATGGCTCTCTCAGCCAATAAGGTTACCGACCCCTGATCTAGAGATTTAAAACTTGAATAACAATAAAAATAATATTATTAAGATTTAGATTTAGATTTAGATTCAAGATTTAGATTTATTATTTAGCACTCACATTTCGATTTAGATATAGATTCAATATTTAGATTGAAGATTTAGGTTGAGATTTAACATATAGGTTTGAATTTAAGATTTAGGTTTAGATATAACATTTAGTGCTCACATTTAGATTTAGATTTAGATTTAAGATTTAGATTTAGATTTAGATTCAAGATTCAGATTTAATATTTAGCACTCACATTTAGATTTAGATATAGTTTTAAAATTTAGATTTAACATTTAGGTTTAGATTTAAGTTTTAGGTATTGATTTAACATGTAGGTTTAGATTTAACTTTTAGAGCTCACATCTAGATATAGATTTAGATTTAACATTTAGGTTTAGAGTTAAGACTTAGCACTCACATTTAGATTTAGATTTAGATTTAAGTGCTAAACAGGCTTGTAGGGATGAAATAATATATATTTATATTTGGTTTTCATGGCTCTCTCAGCCAATAAGGTTACCGACCCCTGATCTAGAGATTTAAAACTTGAATAACAATAAAAATAATATTATTAAGATTTAGATTTAGATTTAGATTCAAGATTTAGATTTATTATTTAGCACTCACATTTAGATTTAGATATAGATTCAATATTTAGATTGAAGATTTAGGTTGAGATTTAACATATAGGTTTGAATTTAAGATTTAGGTTTAGATATAACATTTAGTGCTCACATTTAGATTTATATTTAGATTTAAGATTTATATTTAGATTTAGATTCAAGATTTAGATTTAATATTTAGCACTCACATTTAGATTTAGATTTAGATTTAAGTGCTAAACAGGCTTGTAGGGATGAAATAATATATATTTATATTTGGTTTTCATGGCTCTCTCAGCCAATAAGGTTACCGACCCCTGATCTAGAGATTTAAAACTTGAATAACAATAAAAATAATATTATTAAGATTTAGATTTAGATTTAGATTCAAGATTTAGATTTATTATTTAGCACTCACATTTAGATTTAGATATAGATTCAATATTTAGATTGAAGATTTAGGTTGAGATTTAACATATAGGTTTGAATTTAAGATTTAGGTTTAGATATAACATTTAGTGCTCACATTTAGATTTATATTTAGATTTAAGATTTATATTTAGATTTAGATTCAAGATTTAGATTTAATATTTAGCACTCACATTTAGATTTAGATATAGATTTAAGATTTAGATTTAACATTTAGGTTTAGATTTAAGTTTTAGGTATTGATTTAACATTTAGGTTTAGATTTAACATTTAGAGCTCACATCTAGATATATATTTAGATTTAACATTTAGGTTTAGAGTTAAGATTTAGCACTCACATTTAGATTTAGATTGAGATTTAAGTGCTAAACAGGCTTGTAGGGATGAAATAATATATATTTATATTTGGTTTTCATGGCTCTCTCAGCCAATAAGGTTACCGACCCCTGATCTAGAGATTTAAAACTTGAATAACAATAAAAATAATATTATTAAGATTTAGATTTAGATTTAGATTCAAGATTTAGATTTATTATTTAGCACTCACATTTAGATTTAGATATAGATTCAATATTTAGATTGAAGATTTAGGTTGAGATTTAACATATAGGTTTGGATTGAAGATTTAGGTTTAGATATAACATTTAGTGCTCACATTTAGATTTAGATTTAGATTTAGATTCAAGATTTAGATTTAATATTTAGCACTCACATTTAGATTTAGATATAGATTTAAGATTTAGATTTAACATTTAGGTTTAGATTTAAGTTTTAGGTATTGATTTAACATTTAGGTTTAGATTTAACATTTAGAGCTCACATCTAGATATAGATTTAGATTTAACATTTAGGTTTAGAGTTAAGATTTAGCACTCACATTTAGATTTAGATTTAGATTTAAGTGCTAAACAGGCTTGTAGGGATGAAATAATATATATTTATATTTGGTTTTCATGGCTCTCTCAGCCAATAAGGTTACCGACCCCTGATCTAGAGATTTAAAACTTGAATAACAATAAAAATAATATTACTGAATTATGACACATTTTTTATATTTTTTTTGACCAAAACCCTTTGGGGTCCCCGGGATCAAGCCTGAGTGGAGGCCTAAATGTATATTTTTTGTATACGTATATTGTATTGGTTTTTAAAATAAATGGCCCCCGCTTGCTTTGATTTTTCAGTGTGCGGCCCTCAGTGGAAAAAGTAGTATAACTAAATAACATGAAACCCGTCTTTGACATGCAGCAATGACACTCTGCCTCTGGTTGTCTTCTATGTTCCACCACATTAATAAATGGAGTTTGACAGGGTTTGTGCAGAATGAAATACATTTTCTTGCACATTTGGCCCAATAAGTTGGCTGTCTTCACGGTCAGTGCATATCCTGTGATATCATCGACTGCAGGGGCAATTAATGAAATGATGATAGAGCGCTGGATCCAGTTCAGGCGAGCGTGCAACATTTCCCCTCTGAGTATTTACGTCTTGATTCGGGGTGTATTCTGGTAAAGACTGCAACTTTTCACTTGGCGGGACTCCTCTTAATGACCGTCGGCTGCCAAATGTTCCTCACACGCCATAAATAGCATTTTTTTTTTCTTCTCAAAAACGAGAAGTAACCAACAACCCGAAACTTTCTTCTGCGTCCAATCCAATTACGGCTACTTTAAAAAGTTCACCAGTAATTGCCAGACGCTGCACTTTTTGGGTGAAGGGCAAACAAAAAGAGTGTTTGAAATACTGAGAAGAAGAAAACAAGATTTGCTCGTGGCTGTCTGGGGATGGGGCACTATAGCGTGTGACCTCTTAGAGTAAACAATCCGATCCGGTCCGTTTGCCTGCAGCTACTTGTTTTCTATCACATTTCAAAAGAAAGGGGTTGCCAGATGATAATGATCCCGCATCAAACTTCTTGACACGCTTCTTCTTTTTCCCACCAATTAAAAACATGGAGAAGTGTAAGTCATAGATCACTAGTTTACATGCATGAGTGAAAATATTTTAAACGCTAAACTTCCTAAAAAAAACTACAACGCTCGAACGACATTAAACTCAAACGATACCATTAAAGATGGACACAAAAAAACTTGTTTCCTGTGGAATCACCAAACGAGCGACCGTGATCTTGAAACTTTAAAAGAAAAATAAGTATTGTTTATTTATTCAAATGAAAATGTTATCTGAATCCAAAAAATGGAACAAAAGGCTACATAAAGATTTCGGGATTACTTTTGGATTGAACATTTACCACTCAAATTTAGATTTAGATTTAAGTTTTAGGTATTGATTTAAGATTTAGGTTTAGATTTAACATTTAAAGATCACATTTAGATATAGATTTAGATTTAACATTTAGGTTAAAATTTAAAATTTAGCACTCACATTTAGATTTAGATTTAGATTTAAGATTTAGATTCAGATTTAGATTCAAGATTTATATTTATATTTAATATTTAGCACTCACATTTAGATCTAGATATATATTTTAACATTTAACATTTAACATTTAGGTTTAGATTTAACATTTAGGTTTAAATTTAAAATTTAGCACTCACATTTAGATTTAGATTTAGATTTAGGTTTAAGATTTAGATTTAGATTCAAGATTTATATTTATATTTAATATTTAGCACTCACATTTAGATTTAGATATAGATTCAAGATTTAACATTTAACATTTAGGTTTAGATTTAACATTAAGGTTTAGATTTAGGTTTAGATTTAACATTTAGCGCTCACATCTAGATATATATGTCAATTTAACATTTAGGTTTAGATTTAAGATTTAGCACTCACATTTAGATTTAGTTTTAGATTTTAGATTTATATTTAGATTCAATAATTACATTTAGATTTAATATTTAGCACTCACATTTAGATTTAGATATAGATTTGAGATTTAGATTCAACATTTAGGTTGAAATTTAAGAAATAGGTTTAGATTTAAGATTTAGGTTTAGATTTAACATTTAAAGCTCACATTTAGATATAGATTTAACATTTAGGTTAAAATTTAATATTTAGCACTCACATTTAGACTTACATTTAGGTTTAAGATTTAGATTTAGATTTTAAGATTTAGATTTAGATTTAGATTCAAGATTTATATTTATATTTAATATTTAACACTCACATTTAGATTTAGATATAGATTTAACATTTAACATTTAGGTTTAGATTTAACATATAGGTTTAAATTCAAGATTTATGTTTAGATTTAACATTTAGCGCTCACATCTAGATATATATTTTGATTTAACATTGAGGTTTAGATTTAAGATTTAGCACTCACATTTAGATTTAGTTTTAGATTTTAGATTTAGATTTAGATTTAGATTCAATATTTAGATTTAGATTTAATATTTAGCACTCACATTTAGATGTAGATATAGATTTAAGATTTACATTTAACATTTAGGTTTAGACTTAAGTTTTAGGTATTGATTTAACATTTAGGTCTAGATTTAACATTTAGCGCTCACATCTAGATATATATTTAGATTTAACATTTAGGTTTAGAGTTAAGATTTAGCACTCACATTTAGATATAGATTTAGATTTAACATTTAGGTTTAGAGTTAAGATTTAGCACTCACATTTAGATTAAGATATAGATTTAAGATTTAGATTAAACATTTAGGTTTAGATTTAAGATTTAGGTTTAGAT
>NC_084731.1:10372907-10397907 GCF_033978785.1 Entelurus aequoreus
TTGATAAATATTAATCATGAAATGATGTTATTATATTAAAGAAATACTAATAAAGATATATTTTACAAACAGAATGTTACAGGAATGTACACATGATCCCATGTTTACATCTCATTGTGCAAAATGTGAACGTTTTAGTGGGAACTAAATGCGATATCGGAAAGGGGTACAAATTATTTCCAAAGCATTACCCCCACCCAGACATACGATACTAGTACACAGCTCATGAAAAACAATATGTTGTGTTACTGTCATTGTAAGTGGGCCAAAACACTTATTTTAGAAAATAATCCCATGGAAATGACTGCTGTCATTTGATTATAATAATAAAACATCCATCCATCCATCCATTTTCTACTGCTTGTCCCTTTTGGGGTCATTAACTTGGTATTTAGTCAGGTTTGGGACAGGTGTGCTGCTGGTGTGGCCACATCTAAGTTAAAGTACCAAAGACTGTCACACACTACGTGGGGTGAAATTTGTCCTATGCATTTGACCCATCACCCTTGTTCACCCCCTGGGAGGTGAAGGGAGCAGTGGGCAGTGGTGCCGCGCCCGGGAATCATTTTTGGTGATTTAACCCCCAATTCCAACCCTTGATGCTGAGTGCCAAGCAGGGAGGTAATGGCTCCCATTTTTATAGTCTTCGGTATGACTCGGCCGGGGTTTGAACTCACCACCTACCCATTTCAGGGCGGACACTCTAACCACTAGACCACTGAGTTAGAGGGAACATTGTTTGGGGGTATCCATAATACGCAGATAGGGAGAAGTTTTTATTTACACGATAAGTCGGGTGTGTCCAGACCTCCACGGCGGAGGCTCCGCCGAACTCCTGAGGCCGACTCACCGAACCCATAGGGTTCGATTGAACCCAGGTTAAGAACCACTGCTTTAGAGTTAATGACACAGCTTTGCAACAGTTGATATTCTACTTTCAAGCATGTTTTACTCAATATAGGTCATCAAATCTCAGCAACAAGTATTCTGAACATCTGTGTTGGTGAATCTTTTGCAATTTGTTCAATTAACAATGGAGACTGCAAAGAAGAAAGTTGTAGGTGGGATCGGTGTATTAGCGGATGGCTGCAGCAACACAACCAGGAGGACTTTGACTTGGATAGCAGACGCGCTATCGTGAGTACGCAGCTTTCTTCCAAATATTTGATCGCTTGCCCGTACGTGCGGGACGCTATGTGCATGTCACGTTCGTAACTTTGGGGAAATATATGATTCTTGCCGACTGATGGCGGCCGGGGTGTTGTCGAAAGCTACAACACCCGCCGCCGCGCCGCTGTCCTCCCCTTGACTTCCTCCGTCTACGGGCCGCCGACCGCATCGATGATCGGGTGAAGTCCTTCGTCGCTCCGTCGATCGCTGGAACGCAGGTGAGCACGGGTGTTGATGAGCAGATGAGGGCTGGCTGGCGTAGGTGGAGAGCTAATTTTTTTAGCATAGCTCTGTAGAGGTCCCGTAGCTAAGTTAGCTTCAATGGCGTCGTTAGCAACAGCATTGCTAGGCTCCGCCAGGCGGTACCGCATTAACCGTGTAGTTACATGTCCATGGTTTAATAGTATTGTTGATCTTCTGTCTATCCTTCCAGTCAGGGGCTTATTTCTTTTGGTTCTATCTGCATTTAAGCACGATGCTATCACGTTAGCTCCGTAGCTTAAGTGCTTCGCCGATGTATTGTCGTGGAGATAAAAGTCACTGTGAATGTCAATTTCGCGTTCTCGACTCTCATTTTCAAGAGGATATAGTATCCGAGGTGGTTTAAAATACAAATCCGTGATCCACAATAGAAAAAGGAGAAAGTGTGGAATCCAATGAGCCAGCTTGTACCTAAGTTACAGTCAGAGCGAAAAAAGATACGTCCTGCACTGCACTCTAGTCCTTCACTCTAACGTTCCTCATCCACAAATCTTTCATCCTGGCTCAAATTAATGGGGTAATCGTCGCTTTCTCGGTTTCGAATCGCTCTCGCTGCTGGTGTAAACAATGGGGAAATGTGAGGAGCCTTTCAACTTGTGACGTCACGCTACTTCCGGTACAGGCAAGGCTTTTTTTTTTATCAGCGACCAAAAATTTATCATATGGCAATATCGCAACATGATCAAGTATGACACATAGAATGGATCTGCTATCCCCGTTTAAATAAGAAAATGTCATTTCAGTAGGCCTTTACAACAAGTAAAACACTAACATAAAATCTGCTTAGTGAGAAGAATTAGCTTATCCCCTCTTACTTGGAGGGGAGGGAGCAGGTAGTAGAGGTGAACGGCACCGTGTCCCCCCCCCCCCTCTCGGTGAGCTGTGGAGTCCCCCAAGGCAGTATATTGGGACCTTTACTGTTCCTAATATACATAAACGACTTGTCATTAGCATGCAACTGTGAATTGTTTTTGTTTGCGGATGACTCGGCCTTGCTGGTATCCGACAAGGACAAGTCACAGGTGGAGAAAATCCTCAGTGCTGAGCTCTGTAGAACTTGCACCTGGCTCGCTGACAACAAGCTATCCATCCACTTGGGTAAAACAGAATCCATCCTGTTTGGGTCCCACATCAAACTTAAGAGGGTCAATGACTTCACCATAAAAGTAGGTGACATTGTTATCACCAGGAAAGATGAGGTCACCTACCTAGGTTCCATTCTAGAGGCTAACCTTTCCTGTGACAAAATGGCAACCAAGGTAATCAAAAAGGTTAACCAACGAACGAGATTTCTCTACAGAATTTCCTCTCTGGTCAACAAAAGCAGCTTGAGGATTCTGGCGGGAACTCTCGTTCAACCCTTTTTCGATTACGCATGCACCTCCTGGTACCCTAGCACCTCCAAAACCCTCAAATCTAAACTCCAAACATCTCAGAACAAGCTAGTCAGGTTACTTCTAGACCTCCACCCCAGATCCCACCTCACTCCTACCTACTTCTCTAAAGTGGGCTGGCTCAAGGTGGAGGACAGAGTTAAACAACTTGCACTGAGCCTAGTCTATAAAATCCACTACACCTCCCTGATACCGAAGTACATGTCAAACTACTTCCTTTACGCAAATGACCGCCATAACCACAACACCAGGGGGAGCTCCACTAACCACGTTAAACCCAGATTCCGAACTAACAAAGGTCTTAACTCATTCTCTTTCTATGCCACATCAATGTGGAATGCGCTCCCAACAGGTATACAAGAAAGGGCATCTCTATCCTCCTTCAAAACCGCAATAAAAGTTCACCTCCAGGCAGCTACAACCCTAAACTAACACCCTCCCCGGATTGCTAATAATCAAATGTAAACAATCAAATGCAGATACTTTTTCTTTTTCTTATGCCTTCTGATCTCTCTCTCTCTCTCTCTCTCTCTCTCTCTCTCTCTCTCTCTCTCTCTCTCTCTCTCTCTCTCTCTCTCTCTCTCTCTCTCTCTCTCTCTCTCTCTCTATGTCCACTACTTGATGTCCATATCCTAACCCCCCCTCCACACCCCTGATTGTAAATAATGTAAATAATTCATTGTGATTATCTTGTGTGATGACTGTATTATGATGATAGTATATATGATAGTATATATCTGTATCATGAATCAATTTAAGTGGACCCCGACTTAAACAAGTAGAAAAACTTATTCGGGTGTTACCATTTAGTGGTCAATTGTACGGAATATGTACTTCACTGTGCAACCTACTAATAAAAGTTTCAATCAATCAAATCAATCAATCAATCAAATCAGACAGAAATATCACCCTTATTTGAGATATTTCATCTTACCTAGATTTCAGTTTTTGCCTATGCTTCTCGCCTTGGTTTTGATGCATGTAATAGGGGCCCCTTCTGGAGTCATCAAGGTGTTCATTTTGTCATTTCCGTTGCCAAAGCCAAGGGAACAAATACACCTCGCTAAACAAATGTAAACACTTGCTTCAATGGTAGGAACAAGAGAATTTATACAGCAAATTAAAGCACATGATTTCATGTTTTTCTATTCCTTGTCTGCGTGGCGCAGGAGCCTGGGGGGCCCCGGCAGTTTGAATGTCTCCAGAACACACATCACCATGCTTATATAAGCCTCTCATCTCGCCTCCACTTCTTGCTTTCTGAACCAGTGCAAATATTTGGAAAGGTGATTGGTTACGGCTCTGAAGTGGCTGCCTGGAGCCAGTCAGACCTTTTTTTTGATTGGAGCGCTGCCTGGTAATAACGAGCGGGCGTGCGCTCCCAGCTCGGCGCTGACTCCGCTCTTGTGGGACTGATGAAAGCGGGATGTGCAACATTTTGTGGCAGCGCCCCCTTTTCAAGTGTGATCCCTCTTTATCAATTTGCCACCGACTGTTAGTCTCCATTCACGTTATTTTGTCGAGCGGTCAAAAGGTCGGGTCTTCTGGAGGATTTGGCGAGCGTTTATTGAGGTAAATGTTACAGCGTTGGTCTCACCGCCGCAAAAAGGAATTGTCGATCAGTCAGAATCGTGTACGACCGAGAGTCTCACTGCAAAAACTGAAATCTAAGATGAAATATCTCAAATAAGGGTGATATTTTCTTATTTTCTGTCTGATAAGATAATTCTTCTCACTAAGCCGATTTTATGTTAGAGTGTTTTAAAAACCCCGTTTAGATGTAAATATAAACGGAATACAATGATTTGCAAATCCATATTCAATTGAATGCACTACAAAGACAACATATTTGATGTTCAAACTCATAAACTTTGTTTTTTTTTGTTGCAAATAATAATTAACTTAGAATTTCATGGCTGCAACACGTGCCAACGTAGTTGGGAAAGGGCATGTTCACCACTGTGTTACATGGCCTTTCCTTTTAACAACACTCAATAAACTGTTTATTGAAGCTTTGAAAGTGGAATTCTTTCCCATTCTTGTTTTATGTAGAGCAGGGGTCACCAACCTTTTTGAAACCAAGAGCTACTTCTTGGGTACTGATTAATGCGAAGGGCTACCAGTTTTATACACACTTAAATAAATTGCCAGAAATAGCCAATTTACCTTTAACTCTATGTTATTATTAATAATTAATGATATTTACACTTAATTGAACAGTTTAAAAGAGGAGAAAACACGAAAAAATGGACAATTAAATTTTTACACATAGTTTATCTTCAATTTCGACTCTTTAAAATTCAAAATTCAACCGAAAAAAAGAAGAGAAAAACTAGCTAATTCGAATCTTTTTGAAAAAATAAAAAAAAGATTTTATGGAACATCATTAGTAATTTTTACTGATTAAGATTACTTTTAGAATTTTGATGACATGTTTTAAATAGGTTAAAATCCAATCTACACTTTGTTAGAATATATAACAAATTGGACCAAGCTATATTTCTAACAAAGACAAATCATTATTTCTTCTAGATTTTCCAGAACAAAAAAAATTAAAAGAAATTCAAAATAATTTGAAATAAGATTTCAATTTGATTCTACAGATTTTCTAGATTTGCCAGAATATTTTTTTTTAATTTTAATCATAATAAGTTTAAAGAAATATTTCACAAATATTCTTCGTCGAAAAAACAGAAGCTAAAATGAAGAATTAAATTAAAATGTATTTATTATTCTTTACAATAAAAACAATACATTTACTTGAACATTGATTTAAAGGCCTACTGAAAGCCACTACTACCGACCACGCAGTCTGATAGTTTATATATCAATGATGAAATCTTAACATTATAACACATGCCAATACGGCCGGGTTAACTTATAAAGTGACATTTTAAATTTGCCGCTAAACTTCCGGTTCGAAACGCCTCTGAGGATGACGTATGCGTGTGACGTAGCCCGGCGAACACGGGTATGCCTTCCACATTGAAGCCGATACGAAAAAGCTCTGTTTTCATTTCATAATTCCACAGTATTCTGGACATCTGTGTTCGTGAATCTGTTTCAATCATGTTCATTGCATTATCAATCAATCAATCAATCAATGTTTATTTATATAGCCCTAAATCACAAGTGTCTCAAAGGGCTGTACAAGCCACAACGACATCCTCGGTGTCGAGTGGGTCTGACATAATATTGTGAAAGTCCAACACATCAGCGAAAGTCCAGTCCATGGTGGGGCCAGCGGGAACCATCCCGAGCGGAGACGGGTCAGCAGCGTAGAGATGTCCCCATCTGATGGACAGGCTAGCGGTCCACCCCGGAGCAGAGTAGAAAAGAAAAGAAAAGAAACGGCAGATCAACTGGTCTAAAAAGGGAGTCTATTTAAAGGCTAGAGTATACAAATGAGTTTTAAGATGAGACTTAAATGCTTCTACTGAGGTAGCATCTCTAACTTTTACCGGGAGGGCATTCCATAGTATTGGAGCCCGAATAGAAAACGCTCTATAGCCCGCAGACTTTTTTTGGGCTCTGGGAATCACTAATAAGCCGGAGTTCTTTGAACGCAGATTTCTTGCCGGGACATATGGTACAATACAATCGTCAAGATAGGCAGGAGCTTGACCGTGTAGTATTTTATACGTAAGTAGTAAAACCTTAAAGTCGCATCTTAGGTGCACAGGAAGCCAGTGCAAGTGAGCCAGTATAGGCGTAATATGATCAAACTTTCTTGTTTTTGTCAAAAGTCTAGCAGCCGCATTTTGTACCATCTGTAATCTTTTAATGCTAGACATAGGGAGGCCTGAAAATAAAACGTTACAGTAATCGAGACGAGATGTAACGAACGCATGGATAATGATCTCAGCATCGCTTGTGGACAAAATGGAACGAATTTTAGCGATATTACGGAGATGAAAGAAGGCCGTTTTAGTAACACTCTTAATGTGTGACTCAAACGAGAGAGTTGGGTCGAAGATAATACCCAGATTCTTTACCGAGTCGCCTTGTTTAATTGTTTGGTTGTCAAATGTTAAGGTGGTATTATTAAATAGATGTTGGTGTTGAGCAGGACCGATAATCAGCATTTCCGTTTTCTTAGCGTTGAGTTGCAAAAAGTTAGCGGACATCCATTGTTTAATTTCATTAAGACACGCCTCCAGCTGACTACAGTCCGGCGTGTTGGTCAGCTTTAGGGGCATGTAGAGTTGGGTGTCATCAGCATAACAGTGAAAGCTAACACCGTATTTGCGTATAATGTCACCTAGCGGCAGCATGTAAATACTAAAGAGTGCAGGGCCAAGAACTGAACCCTGGGGAACTCCGCATGTTACCTTAACATAGTCCGAGGTCACATTGTTATGGGAGACACACTGCATCCTGTCAGTAAGATAAGAGTTAAACCAAGACAAGGCTAAGTCTGACATCCCAATACGCGTTTTGATACGCTCTAATAAAATATTATGATCAACAGTATCGAAAGCGGCGCTAAGATCAAGAAGCAGCAACATAGATGACGCATCAGAATCCATCGTTAGCAATAGATCATTAGTCATTTTTGCGAGGGCTGTCTCCGTAGAGTGATTTGCCCTGAAACCGGATTGAAAAGGTTCACAGAGATTGTTAGTCACTAAGTGTTCATTTAGCTGCTGTGCGACAATTTTTTCGAGAATTTTCGAGATAAACGGTAGGTGGGACACCGGCCGGTAGTTCACCATGAGGTCAGGATCGAGGTTAGGTCTTTTGAGTAGAGGATGAATAACCGCTTTTTTGAATGCTAGGGGAACAGTACCAGAGGAAAGTGATAGGTTTATAATATTTAACACTGATGGACCTAATAAAACAAAAAGCTCCTTGATAAGTTTCCCAGGAATTGGGTCAAGTAAACATGTTGTTTGTTTTGTCCCATTTACACATTTTAACAATTCCTCCAATGTTATTTCATCAAAGAGAGAGAAACTATTTTGGAGGGCAATGTCCGTCGTATATACCGTCGTATTTGTGTTAATAGAACCCAGTTGTAGCTGAGATGCATTGTCTTTAATCTCTTTTCTAATGACTTCAATTTTCTTATTAAAGAAATTCATAAAGTCATCTGCTGAGTGGGTGGAGCTACTGGGAGGAGTCCCTTGTTGGGTTAGCGATGCTACTGTACTAAACAAAAATTTAGGATCATTTTTGTTGAGGTGGATGAGATTTGAGTAATATTTAGCTTTAGCTGAGGTAAGCATGCGTTTATAAGTTATTAAACTATCACTCCATGCTTGATGGAAAACCTCAAGTTTAGTCGCACGCCATTTGCGTTCCAGCTTTCTACATGATAATTTCTGGGCTTTAGTTTCTTCTGTAAACCATGGGGTACGCCTTTTAGGGGCCCTTTTTAGCTTTAGCGGTGCTACAATATCAATGGTGTCGCGCAGGGCGTCGTTAAAGCTGTTAGTGAGGTTATCAATAGAGCCCACATAATTTGGGAATGGCGCCATTACTGAAGGCAGTAGGTCAGTAAGAGTCGTCGTTGTGGCAGTATTAATGTTGCGGCTGCTATAGTAGTTATTATTATTATTATTAGTTTGTTGACAATGAGTCAGAACTTCGAATTTTATAAGGTAATGATCGGACATTACTTTAGTGTACGGGAGTATCGTAACTTTAGAGGTGGTGACACCCCTGACAAGCACTAGATCTATCGTATTACCGTTGCGATGCGTGGGTTCATTTATTATTTGTGTAAGACCACAGCTATCAATTATAGTCTGGAGCGCCACGCATGGAGGGTCCGATGGGGTATTCATATGGATGTTAAAGTCTCCCATTATGATTATATTGTCGGCGTGCGTCACTAGATCAGCAACGAACTCTGAAAATTCATTGATAAAGTCCGAATAGGGCCCAGGGGGGCGGTAGATGACAGCCAGGTGGAGAGGCAGCGGTGTGACAAACCTCACAGTAAGCACCTCAAACGAGTTATATTTATTATTTAGGTCCGAGGTAAGGCTAAAGTTTTTGTTGTATATTAGTGCAACACCCCCACCCCTTTTAATGGGGCGGGCAATATGCGTTCCCGCATAGCCAGGAGGAGACGCCTCACCCAGCGCAAAAAATTCGTCTGGTTTGAGCCAGGTCTCGGCTAGACCAACGACGTACGAGCTAGGAGCTAGCATAACAAACACGCAGGTGTTATTATGCAGGATTAATTTGTGGCATATTAAATATAAGCCTGGTTGTGTTGTGGCTAATAGAGTATATATATGTCTTGTGTTTATTTACTGTTGTAGTCATTCCCAGCTGAATATCAGGTACCGTGAGTATGCAGCCTTGGCTGCTAAACATTCGATAACTTGACCGTATGTGCGCGTCACGTACGTAACTTTTTAAAAATATATAAGCTTTATGAACCTTGGGTTAGGTAAACGGTCTTTTGGGCTGAGTGATTGTGTGTGTTGATCAGGTGTTTGAATTGTATTGGCGTGTTCTATGGAGCTAGGAGCTAGCAGAGGAGCTAGGAGCTAGCATAACAAACACGCAGGTGTTTTTATGCAGGATTAATTTGTGGCATATTAAATATAAGCCTGGTTGTGTTGTGGCTAATAGAGTATATATATGTCTTGTGTTTATTTACTGTTGTAGTCATTCCCAGCTGAATATCAGGTCACCCCCGGCTCTCACAGCATCTTCCCTATCTGGATAGCTTCAACTCCCCACTAGTCCTTCACTTGCACTTTACTCATCCACAAATCTTTCATCCTCGCTCAAATTAATGGGGAAATTGTCGCTTTCTCGGTCCGAATCTCTCTCACTTCATGCGGCCATCATTGTAAACAATAGGGAACTTTGCGTATATGTTCAACTGACTACGTCACGCTACTTCCGGTAGGTGCAAGCCTTTTTTTTATCAGATACCAAAAGTTGCAATCTTTATCGTCGTTGTTCTATACTAAATCCTTTCAGCAAAAATATGGCAATATCGCGAAATGATCAAGTATGACACATAGAATAGATCTGCTATCCCCGTTTAAATAAAAAAAAATCATTTCAGTAGGCCTTTAAATTGTCAGGAAAGAAGAGGAAGGAATTTAAAAGGTAAAAAGGTATATGTGTTTAAAAATCCTAAAATCGTTTTTAAGGTTGTGTTTCTTCTCTAAAATTGTCTTACTGAAAGTTATAAGAAGCAAAGTAAAAAAAATAATGAATTTAGTGAAGACCAAGTCTTCTTGGATTTTCAAATTCTATTTGAGTTTTGTCTCTCTTAGAATTAAAAATGTCGGGCAAAGCGAGACCAGCTTGCTAGTAAATAAATAAAATGTAAAAAATAGAGGCAGCTCACTGGTAAGTGCTGCTATTTGAGCTATTTTTAGAACAGGCCAGCGGGCTACTCATCTGGTCCTTACGGGCTACCTGGTGCCCACGGGCACCGCGTTGGTGACCCCTGATGTAGAGCTTCAGTCGTTCAACAGTCCGGGGGTCTCCGCTGTCGTATTTTACGCTTCATAATGCACCACACATTTTCAATGGGAGACAGGTCTGGACTGCAGGCGGACCAGGAAAGTACCATCACACTTTTTTTTACGAAGCCACGCTGTTGTAACACGTGCTGAATGTGGCTTGGCATTGTCTTACTGAAATAAGCAGGGGCGTCCATGA
This sequence comes from Entelurus aequoreus, assembly GCF_033978785.1. Lineage (NCBI taxonomy): Eukaryota > Metazoa > Chordata > Actinopteri > Syngnathiformes > Syngnathidae > Entelurus > Entelurus aequoreus. Next base: position 10,383,371 of record NC_084731.1, read on the forward strand.
AAAAGACGGCGCTTAGATGGCAGCATATGTTGTTCCAAAAGCTGTATGTACCTTTCAGCATTAATGGCGCCTTCACAGATGTGTAAGTTACCCATGTCTTGGGCACTAATACACCCCCATACAGGCCTGGCCCTAACCAATCTGGCGCCCTAGGCAAGATTTTTGGTGGCGCCCCCCCACATCGGCAGTGAAGTGTATATACTCACAAGAAACCGAATAGCTTTGTCTTTGACCTTTTTTTTTACTTAAAGAAAGCAAATTAACAATTTATATGAGAATGTTATGTTATGATTATCTTTAACCGAATCACAGTAGTGCTCAAATTAAAAAACAGCATTCCCTCTCATGTGATATTGCTTAATTAACATTAATGATGTGCACTTTAACAACTAGGCTTACAACTATACCTAATATATAAAGGGGTGGAAAAGTGACTATTACCTGCAGGGCAAACATTAGCTAACCAGAAGGCAATAACAATGTAAACAAAAAACACCTGCTTAAAAGATCTAGTACAAATGTCCCTGAAGAATGTAAGGTGGGAGTACTGTAATTACCTAACATTACATTATTATTTTCCATAACAATTTAGCCCCCTCCACAATATTAACCCGACGTTAAAACAGAACTAGCTATTTATTGATTAGCAATTGCCGAATCATGTAACATTAGCTTAATGCTAAAAAGCCAGGTTACTATCACATTCTGTAACAGACAAATAATTTCATGTAGGCTAACGTTACCTACCTGCTACCTCTGTCTTTTTCTCGTTTCTCCTCCTCTTCTTTTCTATTTTTTCTTCCCTGGGCACCTGACAGTTTTGGCCGTTTTGACATCTTGTGGAAGGGCGTAATGTTGTAACAAATAATATTTCTATTAAATAGGCTTTACTTTGCATTTTAATTAACGTGGGATTATTTATTGTATTTAGAAATAATAGTACCAACTTTATTTATTTATTTATTTATTTTTTCTCCAACATTTGTGGCACTGGCGTGGCGCCCCCTGTTGGACGGCACCCTTAGCATTTGCCTATACGGCCTATGCCACGGGCCGGCCCTGCCCCCATACCATCACAGATGCTGGCTTTTCAACTTTGCGTCGATAACAGTCTGGATGGTTCGCTTCCCCTTTGGTCCGGATGACACGATGTCGAATATTTCCAAAAAAAATTTGAAATGTGGACTCGTCAGACCACAGAACACTTTTCCACTTTGTATCAGTCCATCTTAGATGAGCTCAGGCCCAGCGAAGCCGACAGCGTTTCTGGGTGTTGTTGATAAACGGTTTTCGCCTTGCATAGGAGAGTTTTAACTTGCACTTACAGATGTAGCGACCAACTGTAGTTACTGACAGTGGGTTTCTGAAGTGTTCCTGAGCCCATGTGGTGATATCCTTTAGATATTGATGTCAGTTTTTGATCGAAGGTCACGGTTATTCAATGTTGGTTTCCGGCCATGTCGCTTACATGCAGTGATTTCTCCAGATTCTCGGAACCTTTTGATGATAATATGGACCGTAGATGTTGAAATCCCTAAATTTCTTGCAATTGCACTTTGAGAAACGTTGTTCTTAAACTGTTTGACTATTTGCTCACGCAGTTGTGGACAAAGTGGTGTACCTCGCCCCATCCTTTCTTGTGAAAGACTGAGCATTTTTTGGGAAGCTGTTTTTATACCCAATCATGGCACCCACCTGTTCCCAATTTGCCTGCTCACCTGTGGGATGTTCCAAATAAGTGTTTGATGAGCATTCCTCAACTTTATCAGTATTTATTGCCACCTTTCCCAACTTCTTTGTCACGTGTTGCTGCCATCAAATTCTAAAGTTAATGATTATTTGCAACAACAAAAAACGTTTATCAGTCTTTGTAGCATATTCAACTGAATATGGGTTGAAAAGGATTTGCAAATCATTGTATTCCGTTTATATTTACATCTAACACAATTTCCCAACTCATATGGAAACGGGGTTTGTACCTGTTTTAAGTGTGTTGGTCCTAAATGATCTCAGTAAGATATTACAGCTTGTTGCTGAGATTTGATGAGCTATATTGAGTAAAACATGCTTGGAACTAGAATATCAACTGTTGCAAAGCTGTGTCATCAACACTCACAAGTATAAAACTACTTTTTTAAAGTCATCATTTCTTATTTCAAGCAAGTAAAAAAAAAATCATGACTTTGACAAAATTGTGTCTCATAATTAAAACAGATGACAGCCAAATGGACTTTGATGTTTTATTTTCAATGAAACAATAGAAAATACGTACTCATATAGTAGTACAGTTGGCACAGTACAGTAAACTGACAGTTAATATTTAAACATTTAACATGTGACATTTCAAACAATTTTGAACAGAAATAGTTCATGCACATTCAGGTAAATTCTTCAAAATCCCAATCAAAAAAAAATTGGCCGAGGGCCCGGCTGTAAATATATATATATATATATATATATATATATATATATATATATATATATACACTACCGTTCAAAAGTTTGGGGTCACATTGAAATGTCCTTATTTTTGAAGGAAAAGCACTGTACTTTTCAATGAAGATAACTTTAAACTAGTCTTAACTTGAAAGAAATACACTCTATACATTGCTAATGTGGTAAATGACTATTCTAGCTGCAAATGTCTGGTTTTTGGTGCAATATCTACATAGGTGTATAGAGGCCCATTTCCAGCAACTATCACTCCAGTGTTCTAATGGTACAATGTGTTTGCTCATTGGCTCAGAAGGCTAATTGATGATTAGAAAACCCTTGTGCAATCATGTTCACACATCTGAAAACAGTTTAGCTCGTTACAGAAGCTACAAAACGGACCTTCCTTTGAGCAGATTGAGTTTCTGGAGCATCACATTTGTGGGGTCAATTAAACGCTCAAAATGGCCAGAAAAAGATAACTTTCATCTGAAACTCGACAGTCTATTCTTGTTCTTAGAAATGAAGGCTATTCCACAAAATTGTTTGGGTGACCCCAAACTTTTGAACGGTAGTGTATATATATATATATATATATATATATATATATATATATATATATATATATATATATATATATATATATATATATATATATATATATATATATATATATATATATACACATATATATATATATATATATATATATATATATATATATATATATATATATATATATATATATATATATATATATATATATATATATATATATATATATATATATATATATTGCGCACTAATTGACTGAAAGAGCACGCACTTGGCGTGATGATGTCATGTTATCTATGGAAAAATGCATTTTTAGACAATATGATTTGCCTGAGCGGCTAGGAGACCCCAAGAGTAACAAGCGCTTGCCTTGTTGCCTTTCCATTAAGAACAATACATTAGTTTTTAGTATAAGTTTGCTGGATTCAAGAAATGTAATGCCGAGCGCATATCATCATGTCAAGATAATGGCACTAGCATTTACTTCATTTAGCATTTACTTTATTGAGGTTAGCTAATTTTACTTGTTTTGGAAAGTCTTGACAAGCCTCATTTTCTTGTTCTATTGGCAGATAATTTTGCTTAGTTCAAATAAAACACCCCTCATTTTTGTATTTTTTTTCCTTGTTTTTGAACACTGACTTTTTGCAGTGCACACCTAGTGTGTGTGTGACAATCATTGGTACTTTAACTGAGATCATTTAGGACCAAAACCCTTAAAACAAGTAAAACAATCTAAATTAAAATCTGCTTAGTTAGAAGAAATATTTTATCAGACAGAAAATAAGCAAATATCACACTTATTTGAGATATTTAATCTTACTTAGATTTCAGTTTTTGAAGTGCATTTTACCATTTATCATTCTTTGAGCCTTATGCCAGTGATCACAAGTACCAAACAATTCCCCAAACCAGAGATAGCGGTTACTTTCATGGCCCCTCAAAGCACTACCATCACATCCTTCGTTTTTTGGGGGGCAAAGTCAAGGTTTGCATGAACACGCACAACCTCGCCCCTCCCGAAAGAACTTACACCATTCATGTCTTGATTCTTTATCCTGTCTCTGGCCGGAATCCATCCCCGGAGGCTTGTGTGCCAGCCCAATAAGCAAGGTGCAGAGCAGCGTTTGTAACGAGCTCCTCTCTCGCCACTCTCAACTCGCGTCGGAGGCCGCGCTCGCCGCCTTGACAGGGACAGCTCCCCGGTTCCTTTGATGCGGGCTTGACGGTCAAGGATAATGGTGCGTCGAGGGAGCGTTGTCATCGCTGTCAATAGCACGGCTGAGGGGGGGGGGCGGAGGAGGGGAAGGGCGCTACCTTCCCTCGTAGCCGCGGCAGTCTCGTCTGGTTGTGTTGTTTGAACTCTCAGCCGCACGGTGACGCGGCGCCCTCCGACGCCCGGTCGTCTTTCCATAATCCCGGCTCTCCGCATGACAAACTTCCTCCCGCCGCACACGTTTGATTCCCGCACTGTCGTCTTCTCAATGTCAAACAAAGCCTTGAAAAGCACTGATCATTTTTTGTGTGTGTTGTTTGGGTTGGAATCTAACAAGGATCCCTTTTCTCTTTGATGTAATTAAGCTCCTGAGGCTCGATCCGCGTGTCAGAGTTAATTTTTTTTTTTTGCCTGAGCGTGGCGGGGAGCTATCAGAAGACTTCAGATGTCAGGCACGCTTTCAAGCTTCACGGCACCTCGTTTTTCCCTTCACCTCGTGTAAAAGATAGAGATTTATGGAGAAACCACACCAGCAACCGTCCCTGGCTTAATAGTCCTTAGCTCAACACCAGCGTCCCCTTGGCACCTTTTTGTGCAGCTGCTGCCAAAATTGCCCACCTGTAGCTGGCGGAAACATTTTATTTTAATGGGTTTCTGTTGAGCAAGCAACCTGTGTCCCTCCCACCTCCTTTGCTGCTAATGATGTGTCAGAGGACACCCATGGCGAGGCCTTCCACAAGCCCTGGCTGTCCGCCGGTGCTGCTGGAATTAGGGAAAACCTGTGGGCGGTTGGGTGATCACAGCAAGAGAAAGTTGCTCTCGCAGGAGTTGGTCAAAGCTGGGGTGTTATCGGCTTCCCCCCGTGTCCAGTCCGTGTCGGTCGTTTGTCGTCTCTTTTGAACTTGTGACTTTGATTTGTCTCCTGGAGACACCTACTTACCCTACACCTCTACCTTACGTATAAAATACTACACGGTTTAGCTCCATCATATCTTGCTGATTGTATTGTACCATATGTCCCGGCAAGAAATCTGCGTTCAAAGAACTCCGGCTTATTAGTGATTCCCAGAGCCCAAAAAAAGTCTGCGGGCTATAGAGCGTTTTGTATTGGGGCTCCAGTACTATGGAATGCCCTCCCGGTAACAGTTAGAGATGCTACCTCAGTAGAAGCATTTAAGTCCCATCTTAAAACTCATTTGTATACTCTAGCCTTTAAATAGACCCCCTTTTTAGACCAGTTGATCTGCCGTTTCTTTTCTTTTCTCCTCTGCCCCCCTCTCCCTTGTGGAGGGGGGGACACAGGTCTGGTGGCCATGGGTGAAGTGCTGGCTGTCCAAAGGCGGGACCCGTGGTGGACCGCTCGCCTGTGCATCGGTTGGGGACATCTCTGCGCTGCTGACCCGTCTCCGCTCGGGATGGTCTCCTGCTGGGCCCACTATGGACTGGAGTCTCACTATTATGTTAGATCCACTATGGACTGGACTCTCACACTATTATGTTAGATCCACTATGGACTGGACTCTCACTATTATGTTAGATCCACTATGGACTGGACTCTCACTATTATGTTAGATCCACTATGGACTGGACTCTCACTATTATGTTAGATCTACTATGGACTGGACTCTCACACTATTATGTTAGATTCACTATGGACTGGACTCTCACACTATTATGTTAGATCCACTATGGACTGGACTTTCACTATTATGTTAGATCCACTATGGACTGGACTCTCACACTATTATGTTAGATCCACTATGGACTGGACTTTCACTATTATGTTAGATCCACTATGGACTGGACTCTCACACTATAATGTTAGATCCACTATGGACTGGACTTTCACTATTATGTTAGATCCACTATGGACTGGACTTTCACTATTATGTTAGATCCACTATGGACTGGACTCTCACTATTATGTTAGATCCACTATGGACTGGACTTTCACAATATTATGTCAGACCCACTCGACGTCCATTGCATCCGGTCTTCCCTAGAGGGGGTGGGGGTTACCCACATCTGCGGTCCTCTCTAAGGTTTCTCATAGTCATTCACATCAACGTCCCATTGGGGTTGTGAGTTTTTCCTTGCCCTTATGTGGGCTCTGTACCGCAGATGTCGTTGTGTCTTGTGCAGCCCTTTGAGACACTTGTGATTTAGGTTTATATAAATAAACATTGATTGATTGATTGATTGATACCCACAATCCGGGGCATTGCACCAAATTCTGGGCCTCCAACCACAAGACTGCAGAATGTCCCTTTATCGCACCCTATATATCAATCAATCAACGTTTACTTATATAGCCCGAAATCACGAGTGTCTCAAAGGGCTGCACAAGCCACGACGACATCCTCGGCTCAGATCCCACATCAGGGCAAGAAAAAACTCATATCAGTATATATTATATACTGTATATCCAAGGCTGTCCTTTGTCACCGATTCTGTTCATAACTTTTATGGACAGAATTTCTAGGCCCAGTCAAGGCGTTGAGGGGATCCGGTTTGGTGGCTGCAAGACTAGGTCTCTGCTTTTTTGCAGATGATGTGATCCTGATGGCTTCATCCGGCCAGGATCTTCAGCTCTCACTGGATCGGTTCGCAGCCGAGTGTGACCTAACCCTAACCCGGGTCTCGGCCCCCCTAGAACTAGTTGCTCCCTGGAGCTTTTTCAAGAGGCCTAGAACAAACCGGATGGTTATTTTGCCTCTTTCACTGGTTTTGGGGTTTGTATATTAACAACTCCAAACCCAGTGCTTGGAGCCCTGGTACAACCCCTTTGACGCCCTTACCCGCAATCCGTTCACCCCCTTTTTCCTCCTCCGCACACTGTAAGACTCTCCCACCCTTGGCTGACAGGCACTCAGCCTGTGTTCTCGGCATAATCTTCAACCTCTAGGTAGCGCCGCTCCAGCTCCAACAGCAAAATCTCCATGACTGAGAAAGAGGGTTGAGGAGGATGAGGGTGAGGGGTTGCGTACTGGAATAAAGGCACGTTAGACAGACAGTTCCTCTTGATTGCTGAAACAATAAGCCCTATTTATTGCCCGTTTGACAATGGTTTGACGTGGCGGCGAAAAGAGGCGGCTTTCATCTGGCTGGCATATTAAACTGTCACAGTACTTAACTTTAAATTAAGGTGACACGCCAGTGATTCGCATGTCACCAATAGTGCAATGGCGACCTGCTAATAGAAGTACAATGTGACACGTTTGCTTTAACTAAAACCTCCACTGTCAGATTATGCCTGTGTGACACCCTCAACTTTTCATACAGAGAAAGCGAGACACCGGGAACAAACGGCGAGTGGCATTGAGAGCGCCGTGAAAGACGGCGTGCCCCTCAAAGCCGTGTGAGTGGTGGTATTGTCTCTGGAGGAGAGGACTTTTTTTTTTTTTTTTTTTTTTTCGTATTCGGCAAATGTTCCTGATGACAAAATGTGTTGTTTAAAGAGCTTCTGAGAAAGTTAGTTAGTATAGAGCCGGGGGCTCTGCAACCTGCCACACTAGTGGCTCCCTGGAGCTTTTTGAAAAATTTATAAAAATACAAAAAGATGTGGGGAAAAAAATATATTTTTATTTTAATATTGTTTCTGTAGGACAGGGTTGGGCAATTATTTTTTTACCGGGGGCCGCATGAGCAACCCGAGCACTGCTGGAGGGCCACACCGACAATAATTAAATGAAATGTTGCTCAAATTATTTTTGATATACCGTAAGATAAATAATAATAATAATAATAATAATAATAATAATTTCATTTAACTTTATACAAAATCAGATTGCTTTTGATGGTTTTATTTTTAACACTGTCTTACACAACACTTCCTGATGTATAATACAATGCAAAAATGTCAACTTCTGTCACTTTATCCTGCTTCCTCTTTAAAAGTCCAACATTTTTCCCCGTCATATTTGGACAACCATCAGTTGTCACACCTGCCAGCTTGTCCCATTTCAGTCCTGACATGTCCAAACACGCATTTACCTCTGTGAACAAGTCATTACCTGTGGTTGTCTCTTTAATTGACCGCATGGCTGCCAGCTCCTCCGTGATTTGAAAGTCTGCAGTTATCCCACGTAAGAAGATGAGCAGCTGGGCGGTGTCACGTACATCGCAGCTCTCATCCAAAGTCAAAGTCGCCCGTTCTGTTCTTCAGCTGAAGCTCCAAGTTTCCAGCGATGGTCTCAACCCGCCTCGTTACAGTGCGTCGGGAGAGTGACACGTTCTCAAATGCGCACCTCTTCTCCGGGCATATCAGCGCAACAGAGTCCAATAAGCACTCCTTAATAAACTCTACGCCAGAAAACGCCTTACTTTTTCTGGCGATTTTGTGAGAAATGACGAAACTTGTCCTGACTGCTGCATCTATGGGGGTGTGAAATATGGCAAAAAGTCCTTGTTGGGTTTGCAGTTTTACCATCAGCACATCAGCCTCCCTTGCGCGCTCTTCATCAGACAGATTCCAGTATTTTTCCTCCTGCTTCGTCGTGTAGTGGCGATTCGAATTATATTCTTTAAACACAGTAACCTGTGTACCACAAATTAAGCACACGGCTTTACCGTTCATTTATGTAAAGAAATACTTGGCAGTCCATGTCTTGTTGAAAACATGGCATTCCTCATCAACTTTTCTCTTTTTAGCGTCTCGGGTGTAAACTGTGCATCACTTGTCGCTGTGCACCTTCACTCACAGGTTACACACGGACATACGCCCATAAATAACACTTTTCAAAATAAAAGCAGCACAGTTGTATTGCACGCACGACATAGATGTTTTTTTTAATTTATTTTGTAATTTGTGATTGCCGCTGTTCACATTCACTCACAATCACGCACGCGCATAGTCCACACAGAAGTAATGCAAATAACTCTTTTCAAAACAAAAGCAGCACCGTTGTATTGCACACTCGACATAGATACTTTTTTAAATGTATTTTGTAATTTATGATTGGCCTCACGCGGGTCGGACAGGGACGCACAAAGGGCCGGATGTGGCCCGCGGGTTGTAGAATGCCCAGGTCTGCTGTAGGAGGACAACATGACACAAACCTCCCGAATTGTTCGAAATCCCACTGTTTGCATTGATGAGAGTATTTGGCAAGCGCCGTTTTGTCCTACTAATTTTGGTGCTCCTTGAACTCACCGTAGTTTGTTTACACGTACAACTTTCTTTAACGATGCCAGTGAAAAACACATTTTACGCCACTCCTTTGTCTCATTTTGTCCCACCAATCTTTTTATGCCGTGCGTGAATGCACAAATGTGAGCTTTGTTGATGTTGTTGACTTGTGTGGAGTGCAAGCTAATCGACGCTAACATGCTATTTAGGCTCGCTTTATGTACGTATGATAATAATAATTATGCGGAGAGAGAGTGTGATCAGCGCGCCTGCAGGAGCAAAGGTCACCGCCTCTGTCCATGGTGCTGAAGACAGAGCACCATCAGACTGGGGGGCGTGGCATGTGTTGACGGCGAGACACAGCTTGCAGGTGATTAGATTTCACAGGTGGTACGTGTTAATCTAATCATCTGTTGTCGTTAACAGTACGGACGTGTCTGAAAAGTCACGTTCTGGGACAAGGAAACAGTTGATAAAATATATGAGGATTAAAACTTTGATAAAACCTGCAAGCTTGGATCCTGTGAAGTGTCTGTCAGTGGGACTTCTAGGAAGCGACTTCCACAAATAATAATAATGAATTACATTTGTAACACACTTTACATTTGTTGAAATCTCAAAGTACTACAAAGTATAACAAATTTAAATACAAAAATAAAATAAAAAGTTAGAATATATAATAGAAAATTAAAATAGAAATAAAAAAACAATAAAAAAAACTACATAAAACAGAAACATAGATAAAATAGAAATAAAAACATGAAAAACAGATAGGCAAGCAGTGATTTAAAAACAAGAAGGTATTGCATCATCATACCTCATTTGTAGGTATATTTGAGCTCATTTAATTTCCTATGTCCTCTTTGTATTTAATTTATATTTTTATGTCTCATGACACATTATCTGTATGTAGTATTGGCTGCATTTCTCATAGTTGTTTGTGTGCCATGTTGTTCCAGACCACAGCAAACGTAACCCAGCTTGCATAGATTGTTATGAATCCATTAGAAGAAGACAGCCTGTCATTTCCTTTAAATTGGACACACACCTTAGGCCAGTGGTCCCCAACCACCGATTGGTACCGGGCCGCACAAGAAATAAAAAAAAAAAAAAAAATTTAAAAAAATAAAATCATTTTTTTTGTATTTTATTAAATCAACGTAAAAAACACAATATATAGATTATAAATCAATATAGATAAATACAGTCTGCAGGGATACAGTCCGTAAGCACACATGATTGTATTTCTTTATGAAAAAATAAATACAAAAATAAAAACGGCTATGATATGAAAAGGGGTAGGATTAAATAAGATCTGCTTCTTCCTACTCCTTTTGCTATCTTGAAACAGCTGGAAATATGTGATGCACATTGTTTTGTATTAGGGATCTCCGATAATATCGGCCTGATATCATCGGCCGATAAATGCGTTAAAATGTAATATCGGAAATTATCGGTATCGGTTTTTTTATTATCTGTATCGTTTTTTTTTTTTTTTTCCATTAAATCAACATAAAAAACACAAGATACACTTACAATTAGTGCACCAACCCAAAAAACCTCCCTCCCCCCATTTCTTTCTGTTATCAATATTCTGGTTCCTACATTATATATCAATATATATCAATAAAGTCAGCAAGTGCGTGCTGCTGGTCCACTAATAGTACTAACCTTTAACAGTTAATTTTACTCATTTTCATTAATTACTAGTTTCTATGTAACTGTTTTGATATTGTTTTACTTTCTTTTTTATTCAAGAACATGTTTTTAATTTAGTTATCTTATTTTATTATTTTTAAAAAAATGTACCTTATCTTCACCATACATGGTTGTCCAAATTAGGCATAATAATGTGTTAATTCCACGACTGCATATATCGGTTGACATCGGTATCGGTTGATATCGGTATCGGTAATTAAAGAGTTGGACAATATCGGAATATCGGATATCGGCAAAAAGCCATTATCGGACATCCCTATTTTGTATGCATGTTCCACATAAATTGAGACTGAACTGAACTGAACAATAATCATAATAATAATAATAATAATAATAATAATAATACAAATAATAATAATACTAATAGTAACAATACTACTTTAAATGCAGTTTCCAGGAGAACAGTTAATGGCAATTTATGAAATATGTGAATACAGGTGAAACTAATGTTTGTTAACTAGTAAGGCATATTTATATTATAAATATGTAATAATAATAATTATAGTAGTAATAATAATAATAATACTAAAAAGTTAATATAACGACATCTCATTCTCTCTCATGTGATTTTTCTTACATACATATAAAAAACAATTCATAATTAATCAACATACATATTATATTATTTTTATTATTAACAGCATTATTGTTATCATTGACAACAATACTACTACTAATACCAAAAATTATTTAAAATTATTTTTAAGAAGAGCAGTGAAAGATAATTAATGAAGTTTGTGAATGCAGGTAAAAAAACAACAACAACATTTATGTTATGAATGTATAATAACATAATACTATAGCCTACACCTCACTCTCTCTCAGGACTATATCATTGTATATATAACGATGTAATTATAATTATATAAATAATAATGATCATTTAAAATCAGTTTAAAGCAGAGCAATGACATGCAATTAATGAATAATGTGAATGAAGGTAAAAAAAACTGTTTGATACTTGCTTTTGCATGTTTATATTATGAATGTAAAATAACATAATACTATAACCTACACCTCACTCTCTCTCATGACTATACTATTGTACATATATTTAACGATATTATTATAATCATATAAATAATAATGATCATTTAAGATCAGTTTAAAGCAGAGCAGTGAAATGCAATTAATGAATAATGTGAATGCAGGTAAAACTAAGCAATTAGTTAAACCTGAGCGCTTGTGTGCTAACCTGGGCATGTGTGCACACCCCAAAAAGGCTGAACCTAATTGGGAGAGAGAAAGAGAGAGAGATCTTTGAGGGGGTAAAACGATAAAATCCCCTAATTCTTGGATTATAATTTAAAATATTCCAAAATGCTAATCAGGGAATTGCAACCAACAAAGGGATAATAAGACGGACATCCAATTACTGGAATTTTCTCCTCCTTTCAGACGGGCCTGCAGACCTGGAGCCTCCTCGCGTTCCTTGTGAGCGGCTTGCGGAAAGTCGCGACTCAAGCTGTGAGCAAACATGGCAGCTCCGGCTGGGCCCTCCCTGTCTCACAAATATGTTAATTAGGGTCCAGATATTCACACACCTAATTAGCCGGGATTCGAGGTCGCCTCATTTTGACGGAAAGCGGCAAAAGACGAGGTGACAAAGAACAAAAAAATAAAAGAGGGTTTATATTTCAAATGGTGAATTTTAAATACGGCCTCAAGGTGATGAAGAGGCATTGTTAACTACGATACTCAAATGAACTTTTCTCCCCGTTTTTCCTTGCGGCGGGAAGCAGCGATCCAGCGTGGTGGAGATTAGGCTGTCATATGCGGCCTCGCACTCCCATTTCCAACAAGGAGTGATTGTGTTAATTGAAGTGGCTTTCATTACACGGGCGTATTATATGCTGGAAATGAGGATGGCACTGCCGAGAAGATACCGGAGCCCCGGTTAAGAACTCGAAAGGGGGCAGCCTTGTTTGAAGCAGTGCAACAATAGACACCATTAGACATGAAATTGGACATTTTAGGAGTGTGGTGTGCTAATGAAACTCTGCCCGGATTGAAGTGTTATGGGCATCAACTTTTGGGCTCCTGTCCTAAGGGACATCGCGTGGACAAAGATAAGACCTTCTGGAGGAAAGTTCTGTGGTCAGATGAAACAAAAAAGGAGCCTTTCGGCCACAATACCCAGTAATATGTTTGGAGGAGAAAAAGGTGAGGCCTTTAATCCCAGGAACACAATTCCTACCGTCAAGCATGGTGGTGGTAGTATTATGATCCTGACAATGGAACTGGTGCTTTACAGAGAGTAAATGGGACAATAAAAAAGGAGGATTACCTCCAAATTTTTCATGACAACATATAACCATCAGCCCGGAGGTTGGGTCTTGGGCGCAGTTGGGTGTTCCAACAGGACAATGACCCCCAAACGCACGTCAAAAGTGGTAAAGGAATGGCTAAATCAGGCTAGAATGAAGGTTTTAGAATGGCCTTCACAAAGTCCTGACTTAAACGTGTGAACAACACATACATACCCCACCCCCAATCCAACGCCCTCGACGCAAATCCCATAGGGGTGATGGGCGGATGGGCAGCGCCCGAAGAGCTGCAGCCTGCCACCATGGCTCCGCACTACCTCCCCTCTGTTGCTAGATATCTGGAGATATATGTTGTAATATGTTAATGTGCTTTGCTATGGAGGTTTTTTTCCCGAGTCTAGATTGTATTTTTTTACTCATCCTTCCCCAGCGTTGACCTTTTTCCCATCTTTTACGGGGCGCCTTGTGGCGACCCATCAGCGTTCCTGTTCTGTAACCCTGTACACTGTTTGTTTGTCTAATCTCGAACGGGTTTGTGCTGAAAACAAAGTTTCGTTGTACTTGTGCAATGACAATAAAGACCTACCTGACCTACAATGCTGAAGAAACAAGTCCATGTCAGAAAACCAACAAATGTAGCTGAACTGCACCAATTTTGTCAAGAGGAGTGGTCAAAAATTCAAGCAGAAGCTTGTGGATGGCTACCAAAAGCGCCTTATTGCAGTGAAACTTGCCAAGGGACATGTAAGCAAATATTAACATTGCTGTATGTATACTTTTGACCCAGCACATTTTCAGTAGACCCATAATAAATTCATAAAAGAAGCAAACTTCATGAATGTTTTTTTGTGACCAACAAGTATGTGCTCCAATCACTATCACAAAAAAATAAGAGTTGTAGAAATGATTGGAAATGTTGTGGTTCGGAGGGGAGGTGACGGCAACAGACACCAGGGTGCAGTATGTAGCTCTGAGATTTATTATATATATTCACCATTTATATAATACTCAAACAATAATAATACAAACTAAGGAAATGGAGTGTGAACTAGATCCAAAAGTGTATGTGGTGTGAGGCTATGTGTGTAGTTAGCTGAGTTACCAAATGTTGTCGAGAGCGAAGGAACACGGAAGTCCGTGGGGCAGGCAGGTGATCCAGGGCAAGAGAGAGAGGCGTCAAGAGATCCGTGTCCAAGCGGGAGGTCGAGATCCAAAAGGC
>NC_084731.1:10402907-10522907 GCF_033978785.1 Entelurus aequoreus
CAGATGGCCCCTAGGCCACTCTTTGGGCATCCACATTGAAGCGGCCACTATAGTCTTAGTAGTCCGTTTCTTCATCGTATGGTCACATGTGGGGATGCGAGTCACAAGGTTGTGGGACGTCAGCACCGGAAGCACTAAAATTGTCACGTCGGGGCGGCATGTTATTGCGCGGATCGTTTTCCCAGGATGCAGACGGAACTCGGGAGGTAGAGTGCAGGTAAGACAATGGGTCCCCACATCTGCGGTCCCCTCCAAGGTTTCTCATTGTCATCCCATTGGGATGTGGCATCTGTGGCGTGTGCAGCCCTTTGAGACACTTGTGATGTAGGACTATATAGATAAACTTAGTTTCACCTGCCTCTGATTAGTGTTTGGGACGCTCACCTGCTCTCGGGCACTAATCAGAGAGCTACCTTTTCCTGCTTTTCGCCACACTCAGTCTGGCTGTCAAGTTACGTGGGTATACTGTTTGAGTCCTGATTGAATGCTAACAGGAAGACTTAGCATTGAATCAGTCTGGCTGTCAAGTTACGTGGGTATACTGTTTGAGTCCTGATTGAATGCTAACAGGAAGACTTAGCATTGAATCAGTCTGGCTGTCAAGTTACGTGGGTATACTGTTTGAGTCCTGATTCAACGCTAACAGGAAGACTTAGCATTGAATCTGTCTGGCTGTCAAGTTACGTGGGTATACTGTTTGAGTCCTGATTGAATGCTAACAGGAAGACTTAGCATTAAATCAGTCTGGCTGTCAAGTTACGTGGGTATACTGTTTGAGTCCTGATTGAATGCTAACAGGAAGACTTAGCATTAAATCAGTCTGGCTGTCAAGTTACGTGGGTATACTGTTTGAGTCCTGATTGAATGCTAACAGGAAGACTTAGCATTAAATCAGTCTGGCTGTCAAGTTACGTGGGTACACTGTTTGAGTCCTGATTGAACGCTAACAGGAAGACTTAGCATTGAATCAGTCTGGCTGTCAAGTTACGTGGGTATACTGTTTGAGTCCTGATTGAATGCTAACAGGAAGACTTAGCATTGAATCAGTCTGGCTGTCAAGTTACGTGGGTATACTGTTTGAGTCCTGATTGAATGCTAACAGGAAGACTTAGCATTGAATCAGGACTCAAATAGTATACCCACGTAACTTGACAGCCAGACTGAGTGTGGCAAAAAGCAGAAATAAGCAGCTCTCTGATTAGTGCCCGGGAGCAGGTGAGCGTCCCAAACACTAATCAGAGGCAGGTGAAACTAAGTTTATCTATATAGTCCTAAATCACAAGTGTCTCAAAGGGCTGCACATGCCACAGATCCCACATCAGGGCAAGAAAAACCCAACCCATTGGGCACAGTGAGGAACTCTAGACCAGGGGTTACCAACGCGGTACCCGCGGGCACCAGGTAGCCCGTAAGGACCAGATGAGTAGCCCGCTGGCCTGTTCTAAAAATAGATCAAATAGCAGCACTTACCAGTGAGCAAAGCGAGACCAGCTTTCTAGTAAATAAATACAATTTGAAAAATAGCTGCCTCTATTTTTTAAATTTTATTTATTTACTAGCAAGCTGGTCTCGCTTTGCTCGACATTTTTAATTCTAAGAGAGACAAAACTCAAATAGAATTTGAAAACCCAAGAAAATATTTTAAAGACTTGGTCTTCACTTGTTTAAATAAATTCATTATTTTTTTTACTTTGCTTCCTATAACTTTCAGAAAGACAATTTTAGAGAAAAAATACAACCTTAAGAATTATTTTAGGATTTTTAAACACATATACCTTTTTACCTTTTAATTTCCTTCCTCTTCTTTCCTGACAATTTAAATCAATGTTCAAGTAAATTTATTTATTGTTATTGTAAAGAATAATAAATACATTTTAATTTAATTATTCACTTTAGCTTCTGTGTTTTTCGACGAAGAATATTTGTGAAATATTTCTTCAAACTTATTATGATTAAAATTCAAAAAAAATATTCTGGCAAATCTAGAAAATCTGTAGAATCAAATTTAAATCTTATTTCAAAGTCTTTTGAATTTATTTTAAAATTTTTGTTCTGGAAAATCTAGAAGAAATAATGATTTGTCTTTGTTCGAAATATAGCTTGGTCCAATTTGGTATATATTCTAACAAAGTGCAGATTGGATTTTAACCTATTTAAAACATGTCATCAAAATTCTAAAATTAATCTTAATCAGGAAAAATTACTAATGATGTTCCATAAAAAGATTCAAATTAGCTAGTTTTTCTCCTTTTTTTCGGTTAAATTTTGAATTTTAAAGAGTTGAAATTGAAAATAAACTGTTTCAAAATGTAATTGTCATTTTTTTCGTGTTTTCTCCTCTTTTAAACCGTTCAATTAAGTGTAAATATCATTAATTATTAATAATAACATAGAGTTAAAGGTAAATTGAGCAAATTGGCTATTTCTGGCAATTTATTGAAGTGTGTATCAAACTGGTAGCCCTTCGCATTAATCAGTACCCAAGAAGTAGCTCTTGGTTTCAAAAAGGTTGGTGACCCCTGATCTAGACTATGTTTATCCAACCACGGCAACGAAGAATGCGAGTGTGTGGGACGGTAGTGAGTAAAAGAAGCAAATTATTCTTAAATTACATTTATTGAAGAAAATAAATTAATCATCAAACATTGGACAAAGTGTACGTGTGCATAGCGCTTTACAACTTGCACCATACTGACTTAGTTTGATAAAGTTATCATAACGTTAGCCCAGGGGGTTAAAATCATTTCTTAACCGAGGACATGTATTCAGGAAAATATAAAGAAGCTGCTGATGGTGTGTTTGACAAAGAAGCAGCCTACCAAGGTATATTCTGTACATTAACGTTATTAAATGACCTCCACCAACTTTAACACTCGGCACAATGCAGTCCGAAATGTAGCGTTCTCCTGGCAACCTCCAAACCCAGACTGGTCCATCAGATTGCCAGATGGAAAAGTGTGACTCATCACTCCAGAGAAGGCGTCTCCACTGCTCTAGAGTCCAGTGGCGACGTGCTTCACACCACTGCATCCCACTCTTTGCATTGGACTTGGTGATGCATGGCTTAGATGCAGCTGCCCGGCCATGGAAACCCATTGCAATAAGCTCTCCGCGTACTGCACGTGGGTTAATTTGAAGGTCACAGGAAGTTTGGAGCTCTGTAGCAACTGTAGCTGCAGAAAGTCTTTGCACTATGCTGACCTCTCTGTCAGTTTACGTGGCCTAAGCAGGGAAGCCCAGACTTCCCTCTCCCCTAGCTCTTCCCGGGGGATCCCGAGGCGTTCCCAGGCCAGCCGGGAGACATAGTCTTCCCAACGTGTCCTGGGTCTTCCCCGTGGCCTCCTACCAGTCGGACGTGCCCTAGGGAGGCGTTCGGGTGGCATCCTCACCAGATGCCCGAACCACCTCATCAGGCTCCTCTCCATGTGGAGGAGCAGCGGCTTTACTTTGAGTTCCCCCCGGATGGCAGAGCTTCTCACCCTATCTCTAAGGGAGAGCCCCACCACCCGGCGGAGGAAACTCATTTCGGCCGCTTGTACCCGTGATCTTGTCCTTTCGGTCATAACCCAAAGCTCATGACCATAGGTGAGGATGGGAACGTAGATCGAGCGGTAAATTGAGAGCTTTGCCTTCCGGCTCAGCTCCTCCTTCACCACAACGGACCGATACAGCGTCCGCATTACTGAAGACGCCGCACCGATCCGCCTGTCGATCTCACCATCCATTCTTCCCTCACTCGTGAACAAGACTCCCAGGTACTTGAACTCCTCCACTTGGGGCAAGATCTCCTCCCCAACCCGGAGATGGCACTCCACCCTTTTCCGGGCGACAACCATGGACTCGGACTTGGAGGTGCTGATTCTCATCCCAGTCGCTTCACACTCAGCTGCGAACGCCATCTAAAAAATTGTATGAAACATAAGATAACACATTGCAAAAACTGAAATCTAAGTAAGATGAAATATCTCAAATAAGGGTGATATTTGCTTATTTTCTGTCTGATAAGATAATTCTTCTCACTAAGCAGATTTGATGTTAGAGTGTTTTACTTGTTTTAAGTGTTTTGTTCCTAAATGATCTCAGTAAGATATTACAGCTTGTTGCTGAGATTTGATGAGCTATATTGAGTAAAACATGCTTGAAACTAGAATATCAACTGTTGCAAAGCTGTGTCATCAACACTCACAAGTAGAAAACTACTTTTTTAAAGTAATAATTTCGTATTTCAAGCATGAAAAAAAAAAATCATGATTTAGACACAAATGTGTCTCATAATTAAAACAGATGACAGCCAAATGGACTTTGCTGTTTTATTTCCAATGAAACAATAGAAAACACGTACTCATATAGTAGTACAGTTGGCACAGTACAGTAAACTGACAGTTCATATTTAAACATTTAACATTTCAAACAATTTTGAACAGAAATAGTTCATGCACATTCAGGTAAATTCTTCAAAATTACAATAAAGAAACATTTGGCCGGGGGCCGGGCTGTATATATGCGCACTAATTGACTGAAAGAGCACGCACTTGGCGCGATGATGTCATGTTATCCATGGAAAAATGCATTTTTAGACCATATGAACAATAAATTCGTTTTTAGTATAAGTTTGCTGGTTTCAAGAAATGTAATGCCGAGCGCATATCATTATGTCAAGATAAAGGCACTAGCATTTACTTCATTTAAGAATATTTTTCAACATATTCAGCAAAAAGGTCTCTTTTTTTTTCTACCAAGAAAAGTGCACTTGTTATTAGTGAGAATATACTTATTATGAGGTATTTTTGGGTTCATTGAAGTTAGGTAATTTTACTTGTTTTGGAAAGTTTTGACAAGCCAAATTTTCTTGTTCTATTGGCAGATAATTTTGCTTAGTTCAAATAAAATACCCCTCATTTTTTAATTTTTTTATTGTTTTTGAACACTGACTTTTTGCAGTGCATATACATAAAAATAAGATATAAATAGCACGTCACTAAGATAATAAAAACATTGAAAGAATAATATTAGTCATAATAGCAATAGATAACATTGAAAAAACAATAAAACAAACAAACATGAGTTTAACAACAACAAAGCATTGTTCAACACATCCTTATGTACTGTTCCACATGTTTTTTCACAATGCTTTCTACCGGACCAAACTCACACGCATTACAAACATAGCAGCTAAAATCTTTGCCTACCCACACCCGACATTTCAGATTTAAACCACAGGTCCATCATTCGACTGGCAAACACAATAGTCCAGGATATGACTCACCCACTACACCAATACATCATCCCACTACCATCAGGGCGCAGGTACAGAACCATCAAATTCCAGAGGGCCCGCCTCAGTAAAAGCCTTATCCCTGCAGCTATAGCCGCCCTTAACAGCAGGCCCGGCCCACCTGTCTGACAAGCCTGTAAATGTGTTGGTCATGTATGATGTCTTTTTGTTATTTTTGTTTCGTAATGTGTAATGTCTATAGTTTAAATGTACGGCAGTGAAAATTAATTTCCCCAACGGGGTCCAAAAAATCTACACTACCGTTCAAAAGTTTGGGGTCACATTGAAATGTCCTTATTTTTTAAGGAAAAGCACTGTACTTTTCAATGAAGATAACTTTAAACTAGTCTTAACTTTAAAGAAATACACTCTATACATTGCTAATGTGGTAAATGACTATTCTAGCTGCAAATGTCGGGTTTTTGGTGCAATATCTACATAGGTGTATATAAATAAATGATAATGATAAATGGGTTATACTTGTATAGCGCTTTTCTACCTTCAAGGTACTCAAAGCGCTTTGACAGTATTTCCACATCCACCCATTCACACACACATGGCGGGAGCTGCCATGCAAGGCGCTAACCAGCAGCCATCAGGAGCAAGGGTGAAGTGTCTTGCTCAAGGACACAACGGACGTGACTAGGTTGGTAGAAGGTGGGGAATCGAACCAGGAACCCTCCGATTGCGGGCACGGCCACTCTACCAACTTTGCCACGCTGTCCCCTGTATAGAGGCCCAATTCCAGCAACTATCACTCCAGTGTTCTAATGGTACAATGTGTTTGCTCATTGGCTCAGAAGGCTAATTGATGATTAGAAAACCCTTGTGCAATCATGTTCACACATCTGAAAACACTTTAGCTCGTTACAGAAGCTACAAAACTGACCTTCCTTTGAGCAGATTGAGTTTCTGGAGCATCACATTTGTGGGGTCAATTAAACGCTCAAAATGGCCAGAAAAAGAGAACTTTTATCTGAAACTCGACAGTCTATTCTTGTTCTTAGAAATGAAAGCTATTCCACAAAATTGTTTGGGTGACCCCAAACTTTTGAACGGTAGTGTAACTCTAAAAAAGTCTAACATGATCAATTTGTTGCAGATGTTTAAAGAAGGAGAAAACAAGGACGTGGCAGCTGCCGCAGTGTTGTGAGTCAAACCTTGAAAGTTGGCCCGGCGGATCATAAACGAACAGAAGACTTTACCAAAGCAGAGAGAGAGAATCTGGTTGCATATTGAAAAGGTTTACTGGGTCTTTAATTTTCAAAGTTGTGAGTGAAGACTGCAACTTTGTCAAAAGCATGTCATGTGATTGGCCGGGATTTGTGTCCATCAACAGCAGTCAGAGATGAGCTTTGTCAAAAATTTATTTTTACTCTAACGGGCAAAATAGAGCAAGGGATGGGGAGTAAGGGGGGGGGGGGGGGGTCTCCTGTCAGCTATTCTTACATAAAATATTCCAATATTCATTGTTATGAAGACTTGCACGGAGAAAAGCTAAGCCTCTTGACTTATGAATTTTAAAAGTATCCAAAGGAGCGCCTTTTCCCCCACTGACCTTAATCTTAAATAGGTCTCAGACACAGGTAGGGTGATAAATGGACTCAAGTGATTCCAGTGGAGAAGAAAGGCGGCTAAGCCCACTTTCTCTGACGCCGGCTCTTATCACCGGCTGGCGACAAACGGCTGCAGGTTCCAGAGGAGCGTTCAGGCGCTCTGTGCCAGCTTGGCTAATACATAGATTAGTTTACAAGTTTGGCCCCAGTGCCAATTGGATTAAGAATCATCATGCTGGGGTTTTTTTTTTGCTCCCCTTCCGCATTGTTTGACAGTCTACATGCGGTCAGTATCAGGCTGTGATGGACTTATGCTAAATCCCTCCATGTTTGTGTGTGTGTGCACGTCTAAAAGCATCGAGGCTGCCAGTGTCATTTTTATTCAGGACGTGTTGTGCCGAGTCTTTAGAGCGCCACCTCCAACTCTCTCCATCAGAGCGCAAGAAGCGATTTTAACCTTTTATTCCAAAGATAGGGCCCGTCTTCTCGCCCTCGGGCTATGTCTTTTAATATCAGCGCTCTTGTCACCCTGATCCCCCGGTTCAAAAAAGACCCGTGTCAAGATGAAAATATCCCTGACAGAGAGCGTGTCTAATGCCGCCGCACTCAGCTGTAATCAGAGTAATCGCTTTGAACTAGTTCGCAGGAAGGCACTTTTATTTTGCAAACGCAGAATTGGCTCGGTCCGCTTTAGACCGTGGTTTATTTGATTAAGAAAGGGGAGCGCAGCTGGAGAAATCAGGCAGGGGCGGACATCGCTGGAATTCCTCAGTAATATTCATACCAATTGTAAATCATACACGTCGTTTCCAGAGGTGGGTAGTAACGTGCTACATTTACTCCGTTACATCTACTCGAGTAACTTTTGGGATGAATTGTACTTCTAAGAGTAGTTTTAATGCAACATACACTACCGTTCAAAAGTTTGGGGTCACCCAAACAATTTTGTGGAATAGCCTTCATTTCTAAGAACAAGAATAGACTGTCGAGTTTCAGATGAAAGTTCTCTTTTTCTGGCCATTTTGACCCCACAAATGTGATGCTCCAGAAACTCAATCTGCTCAAAGGAAGGTCAGTTTTGTAGCTTCTGTAACGAGCTAAACTGTTTTCAGATGTGTGAACATGATTGCACAAGGGTTTTCTAATCATCAATTTGCCTTCTGAGCCAATGAGCAAACACATTGTACCATTAGAACACTGGAGTGATAGTTGCTGGAAATGGGCCTCTATACACCTATGTAGATATTGCACCAAAAACCAGACATTTACAGCTAGAACAGTCATTTACCACATTAGCAATGTATAGAGTGTATTTCTTTAAAGTTAAGACTAGTTTAAAGTTATCTTCATTGAAAAGTACAGTGCTTTTCCTTCAAAAATAAGGACATTTCAATGTGACCCCAAACTTTTGAACGGTAGTGTACTTTTACTTTTACTTGAGTATATTTATAGAGAAGAAACACTACTTTTACGCCGCTCCATTTATCTACATTCAGCTCGCTACTCGCTACTGATTTTTATCGATCTGTTAATGCACGCTTTGTTTGTTTTGGTCTGTCAGACAGACCTTCAAAGTAGGATCTATCGCATGCCTGCGTTTCACCAATCAAATGCAGTCACTGGTGACGTTTGACTCCGTTTCACCAATCAAACAGAGCCAGGCGGTCATGTGACCGCCGCTGAAACATAAAGTTTCAGCGTTAACAACAACAATCTTAAGCTTACATGAACTCAACATCAAATTTGAGGAAGCACATGGCGGTAAGTAACGTTTGTAGATATTTTGGCTGTCACCGTAGGCTGATGTTAGCTTCCCTGCTATGAATCACTGTCAAATGTACATCGTGTGGGGACATTTATTAACGCACTGCAGCCTCATAGACAGACAGAGACACACACACACACACAGTCGCACACACACTCACGCATGCATGCAAACACCAATCAGAAGTGCACAGTGTGTTCTCAGGTGCAGCCCACACCTATCAGTTTATGGTTTGCGTAAAGGCTAACTTGTTATTTTCCTTTGTAATATCTGCCTACTGAGCCTATGGTGCTGTTAAGTTATTGTGGCTCAATTTGCCTGAATTGTTTTAATGTTAATGTATTATTATTTAATATATATTATTGTTTTAGTTGCTTAAGAGATATTCCTGGCTCTGAATTTGCTCATTGCTATTTTTATGTTTTTGTGCATTATTTGTTGCCGTCATTAAACGAACAGGTTACTCATCAGTTACTCAGTACTTTTGTAGTTTTTTCACAACATACTTTACACGCACACACACTCACGCATGCATACAAACACCAATCAGAAGTGCACAGTGTGTTCCCAGGTGCAGCCCACATCTATCAGTTTATGGTTTGCGTAAAGGCTAACTTGTTATTTTCCTTTGTAATATCTGCCTACTGAGCCTATGGTGCTGTTAAGTTATTGTGTCTAAATTTGCCTTAATTTTTTTTATGTTAATGTATTATTATTTAATATATATTATTGTTTTAGTTGCTTAAGAGATATTCCTGGCTCTGAATTTGCTCATTGCTATTTTTATGTTTTTGTGCATTATTTGTTGCCGTCATCATTAAACGAACAGGTTACTCATCAGTTACTCAGTACTTTTGTAGTTTTTTCACAACATACTTTACACGCACACACACTCACGCATGCATACAAACACCAATCAGAAGTGCACAGTGTGTTCCCAGGTGCAGCCCACACCTATCAGTTTATGGTTTTCGTAAAGGCTAACTTGTTATTTTCCTTTGTAATCTCTGCCTACTGAGCCTATGGTGCTGTTAAGTTATTGTGGCTCAATTTGCCTTCATTTTTTTTATGTTAATGTATTATTATTTAATATATATTATTGTTTTAGTTGCTTAAGAGATATTCCTGGCTCTGAATTTGCTCATTGCTATTGTTATGTTTTTGTGCATTATTTGTTGCCGTCATCATTAAACGAACAGGTTACTCATCAGTTACTCAGTACTTGAGTAGTTTTTTCACAACATACTTTTTACTTTTACTCAAGTAAATATTTGGGTGACTACTCCTTACTTTTACTTGAGTAATAAATCTCTAAACTAACAGTACTCTTACTTGAGTACAATTTCTGGCTACTCTACCCACCTCTGGTAATATTTATACCAATTGTAAATCATGGATGTCGTTCCCCACTCACATTTGACTCCAGAGTCAAGAGCGAATTAGACCTGGTAAGGATAAACCAACCTTGTGCTTGGGCATTGTCTCCTGTCAGATAGCAGAAAAGAGGCTTGACTGGCCCTGAAGGGCTCCCGAGGGACCAGCCCAAAACCCCTAACATCCCACAAAGGCTTTTAATTGTTATTTCAACCCCACGCTGCATCATCACCCCCCTCCCTGGGCTGTCCGGGCAAACAGAACGGTCCGTAATGAGAGGCGGCGTCCGCTGGGAGCCAGTCAGTAACTTCCAAATACATTGCCCTTGTTAGCCACGTTTGGCGCAGCGCTACAATGTTACAGATGTTGGCAATAGAGCACTAATAGAGATCTATTAAGCCTTTGCTTGGCGGTGACGCTCCCAAGATGACGACATTTGTAACTAACCTCTGCATCCCTCGGATTCGTTCCATCCTTCATGCCAAACGGTGTTAAAGAGGAACTATGATGAATTTCACCTTTTCTGACTAATGAATGATGCCAAAGCGCCAAATCATAAGATTCATGAGGTGGCATGAGCCTGCACGTAGTTTTGGATGCCTCTGCAAGGTTTTACAGTTTGGCTATGGCTATGACATACTTAGATGTTAAAGGGTCCTGTAGTCAGAATCTGAGTCATCCATCCATCCATTTTCTACCGTTTATCCCTTTCGGGGTCGCGGGGGGTGCTGGAGCCTATCTCAGCTACAATCGGCCGACACCCTGGACAAGTCGCCACCTCATCACAGGGCCAACACAGATAGACAGACAACATTCACACTAGGGACCATTTAGTGTTGCAAATCAACCTATCCCCAGGTGCATGTCTTTGGAGGTGGGAGGAAGCCGGAGTACCCGGAGGGAAACCACGGAGTCACAGGGAGAACATGCAAACTCCGTACAGAAAGATCCCGAGCGCAGAATCGAACCCAGGACTTTCGTATTGTGAGGCAGACGCACTAACCCCTCTTCCACCGTGCTGCATCAGAAATACTTTAATAATCCCCTAGGGGAAATCAAGATTTTCAACACAATCCCATTCAAGAGCAGACAAACATTACAGGGAGACAGAACAGGATGTGGGCTCTGTACCGAGGATGTCGTTGTGGCTTGCGCAGCCCTTTGAGACACTTGTGATTTAGGGCTATATAAATAAGCATTGATTGATTGATTGATTGATCGCTGACGGGTGTGCCAACTTCCGGTGCCCCTTAGAAAAAGGTGGGAAACAGGTAAACGCTTTGGGGGCTGAGAAACAAAAAAAAATTCAGTCTAAGCGTGGGCCCCTGGAGAGGGGGTCTAGACTGAGGCCAAGGAAGAAAACAATTCATAGCCATAGCACACATAAGCATGTGTGTAAGAGGGAAACATCAAAGAACACAAAGGACACAAAAGACATTAAAAGAGCAGAGCTGATGCAACCAGCCATTTCTACAATACAGCTACAAAAAAATATATATACACTGTGGTGGCCTCTCCGGTGTTCCACGCCATCGTCTGCTGGGGTGGGGGGAGCATAGCCAGAGACAGAAGCAGACCCAACAAAGCAACCAAGAGAGCCGGCTCCACCCTTGGCCGCTTAGTAACTCTCGGCCAGTGTCCAGTCCGCATGGATGAGCGAGGATGCTTCTAAGGAGACCGAGGTGTCGGATACCAGCTCATTCAGCCCAGACACTGTGAAGCTTGTCCGTCCCGGCGCTCGGCACCAGCTCCGCAGTCATGTCTCTCCTTGGAAACGTCCAAGGAGACCGAGGTGTCCGATACCTGCTCATTCAGCCGAGACACTGTGAAGCTTGTCCGTCCCGGCGCTCTGCACCAGCTCCGCAGTCCTGTCTCTTCATCCGCATCTCCTCCGGTCTCTCCAAACGGACTCTAGTGTGGCAGAGACCCAGCACCGGGTCTCCGTGGCCAAAAGGCTCCCGGGAGGCAGATCCTGAAGTTCATGAAAAAGGCACCACAGAAGTCACGAAAGTGGCACCCCTTGTCGCACAGTCCCAAAGGGTCCCGAAGAAAAAGGCAAATGAAAACAAGAGGGAACACAAAAGGATGATACAAGAGCACGGAACTCCTGCCACCAGCAGACACTACAGCAGCGCCACCATGGGAAAAAAAAGGTGAAAATGTGAAAACAACTTTTCTTACTCGTTAGTACTTGTAGTCAAACCATGGAGGCAAACCTGCTCCAAATGTCCGACCGGTAGGAGGCCACGGGGAAGACCCAGGACACATTGGGAAGACCATCTCTCCCGGCTGGCCTGGGAACGCCTCGGGATGCCCCGGGAGGAGCTGGACAAAGTGACTGGGGAGAGGTAAGTCTGGGCTCCCCTGCTTAGGCTGCTGCCCCCGCGACCCGACCTCGGATAAGCGGAAGAAGATGGATGGATGGATGGAAATTACAGGATGCTATTTATGTAGTTTGATCATTTTCCTCGGCTGATGTACCAAACATCATGTGGTTTATTTTGTAACTTCATCTACAAAGACATAAAGAATTGCTATTGCGACATCCAGTGGACACATTTAGAACAGCAGTTTCTTTTGTTAAAAAATCTCAGGTTAATTTTTATACTTAGCAAACTCATCCCTGCGGGCCGGGTAAAGCCTGTTCGCGGGCCTGACGTATCTAGACCATAATGATGAGTTTTAAATGTAGACTGAAATCCTCACAAGTCCCCTTTAAGGTGTGGGCGTGCGGGTCCTGCATCAGGTTGCTGACGGCCAAGTGATTATTCCGGGCTGAAAAGATATTATGAGGAGAAAGGAATAAAATGTACGTTACCCGCAGGGCTGAAGGTAGAAAGAAGCTTTTTTTTTTTTTTTTTGTGTCGCAAATGAATTATGTAAATTCATTGGTCCTGTCCTGTCTAGTTGTGGTTCCCATAATGACTCCACCCACCCCCATCCCTCCCGCTCCAGCTCCCAGTAAACAGTCTCGCTTCTTATCTGCACTCGTCTTCCTCCCGGCTATGAGCAGATTTTTCATTTAGCTAAAAGCTCGGTACGAGGTCCATGAGAGTGATAATCCTACCACAGGCCGCAGCTGGCGTTTCCACAGCGCGGATGATTAGTCAGTAACGTTTTGCATTGGACCTGGAGAAATTCTCTCAGTGGGAAGTAAGTCTTGCCCCCCACCCCCCTCCTCCTTCTACGTACACACACATTAATGGATGATTTACCTCACGCTCAAACATCCTCAAACCTGTCACAGTGTGGGACGCCTGGCGACCTTCATCAGGGCCATCTTTTAATTGTTTTTGACAGTGAATGTGTTTCCTGCTGGCCCGTGACGCCCCCCCGCCCGCCATCCCGCCCGCCATCCCGCCCGCCCGCCCGCCCGCCACAGAATGACAGAGCGTTTGCTCTGCACAGGTATGACGGCGGGGATCCCTCAGACGGAATTAAGGCGGTGAACAGGAGGAACAGGTCATGAATGCACTTATCTCATTTGTCTGACAGGTTTAAACATTTATTAAAGGCCTCAGCCCTAATTCCCTCGAGCAGGTGTAAGCTTCCGTCGAGGTGTGAATTATATCCAATCGTGCAGATACGCTCGTAATATGCAGAATGCGAGCGGTAAGCCTCTCCAGGTGGAAATTGAATAACTTAGGGTTTCGGGGCGTAATCCACGGGGTGCTTTGTCACAGATAAAAGGGAAGAGGAAACACTTTGTTTCCCGTCTTCGTGGCGGAAATAAACGACGTCACTGTTCCACGCCGCAAAAAGTCGGTGTTCAAAAAAAAAAAAAAATGTACAAAAATGAGGGGTATTTTATTTGAACTAAGCAAAATTATCTGCCAATAGAACAAGAACATTTGGCTTGTTTGGTAAAAAAAAAAAAAAAAAAAAAAAAAAAAAAAAAAGTACGGACAAGTACAGAAATACTTTTGGTACACTGCAAAAAGTCAGTGTTCAAAAATTAGAATAAAAAATACAAAAATGAGGGGTATTTTATTTGAACTAAGCAAATTTATCTGCCAATAGAACAAGAACATTTGGCTTGTTTGGGGGAAAAAAAAAAAAAGAAAATTACCGACAAGTACAGAAATACTTTTGGTACACTGCAAAAAGTCAGTGTTCAAAAATAAGGATAAAAAATACAAAAATGAGGGGTATTTTATTTGAACTAAGCAAAATTATCTGTCAATAGAACAAGAACATTTGGCTTGTTTGGGGAAAAAAAAAAAAAAAGAAAAGTACCGACAAGTACAGAAATACTTTTGGTACGCTGCAAAAAGTCAGTGTTCAAAAATAAGAATAAAAAATACAAAAATGAGGGGTATTTTATTTGAACTAAGCAAATTTATCTGCCAATAGAACAAGAACATTTGGCTTGTTTGGCAAAAAAAAAAAAAAGAAAAAAAAAAAAAAAAAAAAAAAAAGAAAAGTACCGACAAGTACAGAAATACTTTTGGTACACTGCAAAAAGTCAGTGTTCAAAAATAAGAATACAAAATACAAAAATGAGGGGTATTTTATTTGAACTAAGCAAATTTATCTGCCAATGGAACAAGAACATTTGGCTTGTTTGGGGAAAAAAAAAAAAAAAAAAAAAGGAAATGTACCGACAAGTACAGAAATACTTTTGGTACACTGCAAAAAGTCAGTGTTCAAAAATAAGAATACAAAATACAAAAATGAGGGGTATTTTATTTGAACTAAGGAAATGTATCTGCCAATAGAACAAGAACATTTGGCTTGTTTGGCAAAAAAAAAAAAAAAAAAAAAAAAAAGAAAATTACAGACAAGTACATAAATACCTTTGGTACACTGCAAAAAGTCAGTGTTCAAAAATAAGAATACAAAATACAAAAATGAGGGGTATTTTATTTGAACTAAGCAAATTTATCTGCCAATAGAACAAGTACATTTGGCTTGTTTGGCAAAAAAAAAAAAAAAAAAAAAAAAAAAAAATACCAACAAGTACAGAAATACTTTTGGTACACTGCAAAAAGTCAGTGTTCAAAAATAAGAATACAAAATACAAAAATGAGGGGTATTTTATTTGAACTAAGCAAATTTATCTGCCAATAGAACAAGAACATTTGGCTTGTTTGGGAAAAAATAAAAAATAAAAAAAATAAGAAAATTACCGACAAGTACATAAATACTTTTGGTACACTGCAAAAAGTCAGTGTTCAAAAATAAGAATAAAAAATACAAAAATGAGGGGTATTTTATTTGAATTAAGCAAATTTATCTGCCAATAGAACAAGAACATTTGGCTTGTTTGGGGAAAAAAAAAAAAAAAAAAAAAAAAAAGTATGGACAAGTACAGAAATACTTTTGGTACACTGCAAAAAGTCAGTGTTCAAAAATAAGAATAAAAAATACAAAAATGAGGGGTATTTTATTTGAACTAAGCAAATTGATCTGCCAATAGAACAAGAACATTTGGCTTGTTTGGCAAAAAAAAAAAAAAAAAAAAAAAAAGAAAAGTACGGACAAGTACAAAAATACTTTTGGTACACTGCAAAAAGTCAGTGTTCAAAAATAAGAATAAAAAATACAAAAATGAGGGGTATTTTATTTGAACCAAGCAAATTTATCTGCCAATAGAACAAGAACATTTCGCTTGTTTGGGAAAAAAAAAAAAAATACAAAAATAAGAAAATTACCGACAAGTACATAAATACTTTTGGTACACTGCAAAAAGTCAGTGTTCAAAAATAAGAATAAAAAATACAAAAATGAGGGGTATTTTATTTGAACTAAGCAAATTTATCTGCCAATGGAACAAGAACATTTGGCTTGTTTGGGGAAAAAAAAAAAAAAAAAAAAGGAAATGTACCGACAAGTACAGAAATACTTTTGGTACACTGCAAAAAGTCAGTGTTCAAAAATAAGAATACAAAATACAAAAATGAGGGGTATTTTATTTGAAATAAGCAAATGTATCTGCCAATAGAACAAGAACATTTGGCTTGTTTGGCAAAAAAAAAAAAAAAAAAAAAAAAAGAAAATTACCGACAAGTACATAAATACTTTTGGTACACTGCAAAAAGTCAGTGTTCAAAAATAAGAATAAAAAATACAAAAATGAGGGGTATTTTATTTGAACTAAGCAAATTTATCTGCCAATAGAACAACAACATTTGGCTTGTTTGGTAAAAAAAAAGGAAAAGTACCGACAAGTACAGAAATACTTTTGGTACACTGCAAAAAGTCAGTGTTCAAAAACAAGAATAAAAAATACAAAAGTGAGGGGTATTTTATTTGAACTAAGCAAGATTATCTGCCAATAGAACAAGAAAATTTGGCTTGTCAAGACTTTCCAAAACAAGCAAAATTAGCTAACCTCAATGAACCCCAAAATACCTTAAAATAAGTATATTCTCACTAATAACAACTGTACTACTATATGAGTACGTGTTTTCTATTGTTTCATTGAAAATAAAACAGCAAAGTCCATTTGGCTGTCATCTGTTTTAATTATGAGACACAATTGTGTCAAAATCATGATTTTTTTTTTTTTTCATGCTTGAAATAAGAAATGATGACTTTAAAAAAGTAGTTTTATACTTGTGAGTGTTGATGACACAGCTTTGCAACAGTTGATATTCTAGTTTCAAGCATGTTTTACTCAATATAGCTCATCAAATCTCAGCAACAAGCTGTAATATCTTACTGAGATCATTTAGGACCAAAACACTTAAAACAAGTAAAACACTCTAACATCAAATCTGCTTAGTGAGAAGAATTATCTTATCAGACAGAAAATAAGCAAATATCACCCTTATTTGAGATATTTCATCTTACTTAGATTTCGGTTTTTGCAGTGTGTCCTTAATAATGTTGACAAAATAATAGAATGATAAATGACACACTATTTTGTTTGTTTGCTTACTACTAAAAGACAAGTTGTCTTGGATGTTCACTATTTTATTTAAGGACAAAATTGCAATAATAAACATATGTTACATGTACCCTAAGATTTGTTTGTTAAAATAAAGCCAATAATGACATTTTTTGTGGTCCCCTTTATTTTAGAAAAGTACCGACAAGTACAGACATACTTTTGGTACACTGCAAAAAGTCAGTGTTCAAAAACAAGAATAAAAAATACAAAAATGAGGGGTATTTTATTTGAACTAAGCAAAATTATCTGCCAATAGAACAAGAACATTTGGCTTGTCAAGACTTTCCAAAACAAGTAAAATTAGCTAACCTCAATGAACCCAACAATACCTTAAAATAAGTATATTCTCACTAATAACAACTGTACTACTATATGAGTACGTGTTTTCTATTGTTTCATTGAAAATAAAACGGCAAAGTCTATTTGGCTGTCATCTGTTTTAATTATGAGACACAATTGTGTCAAAGTCATGATTTTTTTATTTTTTTACATGCTTGAAATAAGAAATGATTACTTTAAAAAAGTAGTTTTATACTTGTGAGTGTTGATGACACAGCTTTGCAACAGTTGATATTCTAGTTTCAAGCATGTTTTACCCAGATGTAAAACCTCTTTTGCACAATCAGCCTTTTCATATAAAGCCATAAAGGAATGGAACGACCTCACAACAAACTTGAAAAGTCTAACAGATGACTCTTCATTCACAATTGAAGTTAAAAAGTGGCTTTGGAGCAATCAAAGCTGCTCACACGGTCACTAAGATGGGCAATATGTTTGACACATCAACCTAATGTGTATTATATTTATTCATGAGAGCATTTTTGATGTAAATTGTGAGGTGTGTGTGTTAAAATCATGGTTGTTTTTACAAATGATGACAGATGTGAACAAAAGCATGTATTGTCTTTGTGTGATGATGTAAATGAGGTGTGGTTGTATTGTATATTAAGTATGTGTCCATGAAAGGGCATTTTATGACTTTTTTCTTAATACTTGTGTATGTTTTTATTGTCATAATTTTATTGCATGATTTTTGTATCCCTTTAATTTAGGTAGCCAGGGACTGCAGATGGAAATTAGCTATTTAACTATAATCTGGTACAGAACATATATGTCTTTGAGCTTAATGTTTCTGTACATTGTCCCTTCAAATAAAGACTAAACTAAAAAAAAAACTAACTACTCAATATAGGTCATCAAATCTCAGCAGCAAGTTGTAATATTACTTAGATTTCAGTTTTTGCAGTGTGTCCTTAATAATGTTGACAACATAACAGAATGATAAATGACACAATACTCTGTTTGTTTACTTACTACCAAAAGATAAGTTGTGTAGTATGTTCACTATTTTATTTAAGGACACAATTGCAATAATAAACATATGTTTAATGTACCCTAAGATTTTTTGGTTAAAATAAAGCCAATAATGACATTTTTTGTGGTCCCCTTTATTTAGAAAAGTACTGAAAAGTACAGAAATACTTTTGGTACCGGTACCAAAACATTGGTAGGGGGGCAACAGTAACACGCACACACCGAGCACCCCCTGGCAGAAACGTAGATCGGCGCCTATGGTTCCAATGTTCATGCTGGCCGACAGGAAAAAAAAAAAGATGGAAGGAACGCGGAAGGAACACATGG
The DNA here is from genome assembly GCF_033978785.1 of Entelurus aequoreus. Taxonomy (NCBI): domain Eukaryota; kingdom Metazoa; phylum Chordata; class Actinopteri; order Syngnathiformes; family Syngnathidae; genus Entelurus; species Entelurus aequoreus. Next base: position 10,421,414 of record NC_084731.1, read on the forward strand.
AGCCTTTCTGTGCTTTCGGTGCCCCGGGTCACGTAACAACGGGCCCCGGCATGGATGGACAATGTTCACCCATGCAACAAACAGATTTGCTCTCCTCCGAGCATCATCTGCCACCTGGCCTGAACAGAACTATGCAGCCATGCTCGTGGTCCGACTCCACACACTTACAACTCTGTTTGTTTACTATCGAGGCAGAACAGAGGCGGCATTAGTGAGCGCCCATGAATTCGCATCCTGTTATCACTGCTGCCTTTGGACAGTCTACGCTAAAAGAGGCCTTCACTGTCTCCACTTTGGCTCAGGAAGCCGTTTTCATTCATACCGAGAACAACAACTGCATTAAAGTCTTCATGGAACATGAATCCGCCATCTTTACCTTTGTGTGAATGGACCCTTGTTTTGCTCACTGAACCAGGGTTCACACTGATAGCACAGAAGCCTTTTAATGCAACGCTTGCAGGATTTTTTATTCTGGGGCTCCGTTTGTTTGTTGATCTTGTTGTAGAGAAAGCAGGTCTTATTGACTTTGAGAGGCAGAGGTGGGTAGTAACGCGCTACATTTACTCCGTTACATCTACTTGAGTAACTTTTGGGATACATTGTACTTCTAAGAGTAGTTTTAATGCAACATACTTTTACTTTTACTTGAGTATATTTATAGAGAAGAAACGCTACTTTTACTCCGCTCCATTTATCTACATTCAGCTCGCAACTCGCAACTGATTTTTATCCATCTGTTAATGCACGCTTTGTTTGTTTTGGTTTGTCAGACAGACCTTCAACGTAGGATCTGTTGCATACCTGCGTTCCACCAATCAAATACAGTCACTGGTGACGTTTGACTCCGTTTCGCCAATCAAATGCAGTCACTGGTGACGTTTGACTCCGTTTCGCCAATCAAATGCAGTCACTGGTGACGTTTGACTCCGTTTCGCCAATCAAATGCAGTCGCTGGTGACGTTCGACTCCGTTTCGCCAATCAAATGCAGTCACTGGTGACGTTTGACTGCGTTTCACCAATCAAATGCAGTCACTGGTGACGTTTGACTCCGTTTCACCAATCAAATGCAGTCACTGGTGACGTTTGACTCCGTTTCGCCAATCAAATGCAGTCACTGGTGACGTTTGACTCCGTTTCCCCAATCAAATGCAGTCACTGGTGACGTTTGACTCCGTTTCCCCAATCAAATGCAGTCACTGGTGACGTTTGACTCCGTTTCGCCAATCAAATGCAGTCACTGGTGACGTTTGACTCCGTTTCGCCAATCAAATGCAGTCACTGGTGACGTTTGACTCCGTTTCACCAATCAAATGCAGTCACTGGTGACGTTTGACTCCGTTTCACCAATCAAATGCAGTCACTGGTGACGTTTGACTCCGTTTCACCAATCAAATGCAGTCACTGGTGACGTTTGACTCCGTTTCCCCAATCAAATGCAGTCACTGGTGACGTTTGACTCCGTTTCGCCAATCAAATGCAGTCACTGGTGACGTTTGACTCCGTTTCACCAATCAAATGCAGTCACTGGTGACGTTTGACTCCGTTTCACCAATCAAATACAGTCACTGGTGACGTTTGACTCCGTTTCGCCAATCAAATGCAGTCACTGGTGACGTTTGACTCCGTTTCACCAATCAAATGCAGTCACTGGTGACGTTTGACTCCGTTTCACCAATCAAATGCAGTCACTGGTGACGTTTGACTCCGTTTCACTAATCAAATGCAGTCACTGGTGACGTTTGACTCCGTTTCACCAATCAAATGCAGTCACTGGTGACGTTTGACTCCGTTTCACCAATCAAATGCAGTCACTGTTAGGGATGATGTTCGAAACCGGCTCTCCCGGTTGTTCGATAAGAAAAGAACCGTTCGATAAGAAAAGAACCGATTCCATGGACTCGAATCCCTTTTTGAGAACAGGTTCCTGTTATCGAGGCCACTATAGTAAAGAAAAAGAGCTGGTTCTTTATTCCAATCCCTGGGAACGAATCCCGTCCGACAAGAAATGCCCTGTGGGACATCACACAAGCAGCAAAAATAATGGACCGGAAAAAACGCCTCAAGGCATGGCTATTCACCTATAGTGATCACAGAGACAGGTTGTTTTTGTGTTACTGTATATATTTGTTTTTCTGAAAAATCCTATTTGATATACTTTGGGTAACAACAGTCAATATTTTTTTTTTTTTTTTTTTAGGGGGGTAACAGTCAATATTTATTTATTTATTTTATTTTATTTTTTTCTTATAAAATAAAAGTGAGCTATTGTTAAACCAAATATTGTGGGTTTTTTCCATATACAACAACCTATCTGGATTCGATAAGAGAATCGATAAGGAATCGGTTCGATAAGAGGATTCAATAATGGGCTCGAACTCGATAATTTCTTATCAAACATCATCCCTAGTCACTGGTGACATTTGACTCCGTTCCACCAATCAAACAGGGCCAGGCCGCTGAAACAACAACAACAAGCAAAAGCTTACATGAACTCAACGTCAAATATGAGGAAGAACATCGCGGTAAGTAACGTTAGTAGATATTTTGGCTGTCACCGTAGGCTGATGTGAGCTTCCCTGCTATGAATCACTGTCAAATGTACATCGTGTGGGGACATTTATTAACGCACTGCAGCCTCATAGACACACAGAGACACACACACACACACACACACACACACACACACACACACACACACACACACACACACACACACACACACACACACACACACACACACACACACGCACACACACACATACACACACACACACACACACACACACACACATGCATACAAACACCAATCAGAAGTGCACAGTGTGTTCCCAGGTGCAGCCCACACCTATCAGTTAATGGTTTGCCTTAAGGCTAACTTGTTATTTTCCTTTGTAATATCTGCCTACTGAGCCTATGGTGCTGTTAAGTTATTGTGGCTCAATTTGCCTTCATTTTTTTTATGTTAATGTATTATTCTTTAATATATATTATTGTTTTAGTTGCTTAAGAGATATTCCTGGCTCTGAATTTGCTCATTGCTATTTTTATGTTTTTGTGCATTATTTGTTGCCGTCATCATTAAACAAACAGGTTACTCATTAGTTACTCAGTACTTGAGTATTTTTTTCACAACATACTTTTTACTTTTACTCAAGTAAATAATTGGGTGACTACTCCTTACTTTTACTTGAGTAATACATCTCTAAAGTAACAGTACTCTTACTTGAGTACAATTTCTGGCTACTCTACCCACCTCTGTTGAGAGGTGATACTATGTTAATATAATTTCTTGAGTTGTACCAAAAGTCCTTTCCCAGGTCTTCAAAGTTCATTGAGTTTGATAACAAAGTGTTTTTTATACAACCGGATCTCCTTTGCAAAACCCCAAGGCTGGAATTCAGAACTTTTTTCAATCAGATCAAAAGAACATGCAATTAATTCTAAGTCTTAGAATACATGAAGTGTATTTTTAGCCAGCAAACAGGCTGATGGCCAGTTATGTGAGCTAAATATATTTTCTGAACAGAGAATTCTGTTGTTGAACATCCCTGGCTTTAGGGGAAATTCTGGAGGAGTTCCCCAAAAACTGTAGCTCCATTGTGGTGCAGGGTCGCAATGATTAATACATGTCCCATAAACATAGTCATGTGACCAGAGATAATGACAACCCATCTGCATGATGGCAGTCAGACATGGCCGGAGGGTGCTGACCCCCGACCCTCGGATAGAAACAAACGCAAAGATTCATGCAGGGGAACTTGGTGACTTCATGTTCGAGGCACGCTCAGTACACATTGTGCGCAATGTGTGCTGGGCTTTGTGCACCAAACCATTCTTGTCTCTGGACTTGTACCATGTCTGATGCTGGTTGAATCTCAAATTAGACGAATGGAAGGACTCCACCAACTGGTACTATTCCAATTTCAGGGACTTTTTTGGTCCGATTTATTGTCTTTGAAAAGCTGTGTGAAAACCTTTTGGATTCTGCATAATTCATAACCTATCAAGGTAAATGCAAGCCTCGAATTTTAACTTTTTAGGGTCAAGGCAAGTGTTGCCTTAAAGGAGGCTCATATTTTAGGGCACCAAGGCAAACATTATTTTCTTTGGAGGCAGGAATATATATATATATATATATATACACTACCGTAGAGTTTCAGATGAATGTTCTCTTTTTCTGGCCATTTTGAGCGTTTAATTGACCCCACAAATGTGCTGCTCCAGAAACTCAATCTGCTCAAGGTCAGTTTTGTAGCTTCTGTAACGAGCTAAACTGTTTTCAGATGTGTGAACATGATTGCACAAGGGTTTTCTAATCATCAATTAGCCTTCTGAGCCAATGAGCAAACACATTGTACCATTAGAACACTGGAGTGATAGTTGCTGGAAATGGGCCTCTATACACCTATGTAGATATTGCACCAAAAAGCAGACATTTGCAGCTAGAATAGTCATTTACCACATTAGCAATGTATAGAGTGTATTTCTTTCAAGTTAAGACTAGTTTAAAGTTATCTTCATTGAAAAGTACAGTGCTTTTCCTTCAAAAATAAGGACATTTCAATGTGACCCCAAACTTTTGAACGGTAGTGTATATATATATAGGGATGGTGTTCGAAACCGGTTCTCCCGGTTGTTCGATAAGAAAAGAACCGTTCGATAAGAAAATAACCGATTCCATGGACTCAAATCCCTTTTTGAGAACAGGTTCCCGTTATCGAGGCCACTATAGTAAATAAAAAGAGTTGGTTCTTTATTCGAATCCCTGGGAACGAATCCCGTCCGACAAGAAATGCGCTGTGGGACATCACACAAGCAGCAAAAATAATGGACCGGAAAAAACGCCTCAAGGAAAGGCTATTCACCTATAGTGATCACAGAGACAGGTTGTTTTTGTGTTACTGTATATATTTGTTTTTCTGAAAAATCCCACTTGATATACTTTGGGTAACAACAGTCAATATTTTTTTTTTTTTTTTTTTTTAAGGGGGTAACAGTCAATATTTATTTATTTATTTTATTTTATTTTTTTCTTATAAAATAAAAGTGAGCTTTTGTTAAACCAAATATCGTGTTTTTTCCCATATACAACAACCTATCTGGATTCGATAAGAGAATCGATAAGGAATCGCTTCGATAAGAGGATTCAATAATGGGCTCGAACTCGATAATTTCTTATCAAACATCATCCCTATATATATTTAATAGATAATAAAAAATAGTGTTCATGTATGAGCTCTAGGGCTGCCAATTATGGCCCAAGTAATAATTAAGATTATTGTTATCAATATTGAAATCATTATTACTGATTGTTAGGTAAAGCAGTGTTGGGGTGTGACCGTAATACCATCATGTCATTTGTAATGTCTAATAAAAAAGACTATAGATAAACGTTATCCATATATTTATAGACAGATATTAGTTTTGTTTTATTCTTTAATAACAACAACTTGTCAGCTTTTTGTCATGACATGATGCCTTTATCTCTATTTTTGCATTTTGATAGAGAGTTTATTTTTTATTTTTTTAAGTTATGTACATGTATATGTACATGTAGATGTTGTATCGGGACAGATTCATTAAGAGTTTGAGCAGAAATATGTTGTATAGGAATTAACTATACACAATAACACCTTGACAAAATGATGTGTCACATGAATGCTTTTTGAAGTAATACCTTTCTTACAAGAATAAAATGTGGTGTTTACTTTTTGATATCAAAATAAAACAAAAAGCAGTTTGGCTAATGGAGATGAAGTCTAATAAACAAGCTTTGTTCTTCTCCAATGCCTCCCTAGTGTTTCAGTACAACAGTTTGGCCAACAAAAAAAACCCCGGAGTGATACCTTCTCACATCGAATACACAATCTTCACAGCCTGCGTTCAATTTGATGAGATGACAAACCATTTTAGCTCGTATTGATGTTATTTGAACACTGATACAGTTTGCAGTTAAATAAAGGACGAGTGATCAACCCAGTAAACAAAGTAAAGACTTTATAAACAAGTTGTAACAACGTTCACGACACATCACCTGCTGCAAAACATCAAGTAAGTTTCTCCTTTGCTGTATACTTTTAGTGTGTGGACAAGTGTCTCCAATATTGTCCACACCTGTCTCCATCTAAACACAGCAGTGCGCTCTTAAACACACGGCAGGAAGCAAGGGGAAATGACGTTGAACCAGTGGTTCTTAACCTTGTTGGAGGTTCCGAACCCACCAGTTTCATATGCGCATTCACCGAACCCTTGTTTTGTGAAAAATAAAATGTTTTTTTTCAAATTCAAGACAAAGTTGTATGTTTTTATTTCTGGTGCACAAAATTAACCGTGCATGAATATCACCTTGTTCAAAGAACAAAACCAACAGTGCATGAACTCACAACAAATTACACACCTGCAAATCAGTGTGACTTCTGCTGTTGCCGTATCCATGATACGCCGATATGGAGAAGTTTTTATTTATTATTCATGCGTTCGTTACGTCTCGTCTCGATTACTGTAACGTATTATTTTCGGGTCTCCCTATGTCTAGCATTAAAAGATTACAGTTGGTACAAAATGCGGCTGCTAGACTTTTGACAAGAACAAGAAAGTTTGATCATATTACGCCTATACTGGCTCACCTGCACTGGCTTCCTGTGCACTTAAGATGTGACTTTAAGGTTTTACTACTTACGTATAAAATACTACACGGTCTAGCTCCATCCTATCTTGCTGACTGTATTGTACCATATGTCCCGGCAAGAAATCTGCGTTCAAAGAACTCCGGCTTATTAGTGATTCCAAGAGCCCAAAAAAAGTCTACGGGCTACAGAGCGTTTTCTGTTCGGGCTCCAGTACTATGGAATGCCCTCCCGGTAAAAGTTAGAGATGCTACCTTAGTAGAAGCATTTAAGTCCCATCTTAAAACTCATTTGTATACTCTAGCCTTTAAATAGACCCCCTTTTTAGATCAGTTGATCTGCCGTTTTCTTTTCTTCTCTGCCCCCTCGCTGGGTTATTCCGGTTCCGGATGAGGTGCTGGCTTTCCAGAGCTGAGACCCGGGGAGGACCGCTCGCCGTCTCTGCGCTACTGACCTGTCTCCGCTCGGGATGGTCTCCTGCTGGCCTCACTATGGACTGGACTCTCACTGTTATGTTGGATCCACTAGGGACTATACTTAGAGGGGGGTTATCCACATATGCGATCCTCCCCAAGGTTTCTTATTGTCATTCACATCGACGTCCCTTGTGTGGGCTCTGAGGATGTCGTTGTGGCTTGTGCAGCCCTTTGAGACTTTTGTGATTTAGGGCTATATAAATAAACATTGATTGATTGATTGATTGATTATTTACACGATGAGTCGGGTGTGTCTTGACCGCCGCGGCGGAGGCTCCGCCGAACCCTTGAGGCCGACTCACCGAACCCCTAGGGTTCGATGGAACCCAGGTTAAGAACCACTGCGTTAAACCAAGTGCTTGGCTCTGTTTACTCCGAGGGGACAACTCCACAGCAAAGTCTGTGTCGTTAGTCTGCCATGATTATCAAGCCAAACGACGCTAGTGTGCATGCGCCTGACTTCGTGTTGCCTAAAATGCTTTAATTAATAAATGACGTTTTTTTGGTAATTAAAAAATTAAACGGTATTACCAAATTTCCTTGAATTGCCGCCGGGAATATAGTATTCGCCTGCCTAGAATTACAGCCGGGTCAAACTCGTTTCGCAAAATAATTAGCGCATGCTTGGCACTTCCTCTGGGTCAAATATGAGTTATTAAATGACTTCCGCCTCCTGGTGGTAGAGGGCGCTAGTGATCCTTCTTGCGACTGCTGGTACTGCAGAAGACCGGTGCTGCAGAAGAAGACAACACGCAGCAAGAGTGAGCAGCTATTGTTTGCTTGCACTTTTACCATGGAGGATTACATATCTAAAATAAAACCGTTTTCTAAACTGGACTTTCAATCGAAGCAGGAGGTAATACTTAAAGGAAGATCTCCATCGAGACAGAGAGACTTTTAAAACTAAAGAAAGATAAAGAAGACTTCTATAGGAGCTGCGCATGGACTCATTTATACCTAAAGGTAAGACCATAATAACGTTTTTTTTTATTAAATGTGCTTTTCATGATAAGGTAAGCGCCGGAGTGAGAAGAGGTTTTAAAATAATTAGCGCATGCTTGCCAATCCCGCATGCTTTTGGTAAACGCAGGAGTGAGAAGAGGTTTTAAATTAATTAGCGCCCCGGCGGCTATTCAGGGAAATACGGTACTAATCGTCGGAAATTATCGCAAATTATCATTATACCGTTTACCAGTACATCCCTAGTCCATTAACATGTTCTTGCCACAAATGTTGGTCAATTTTTTGGGCATTACGGCGAATGTCGAGGGCGGGCAGTTGCCACGGTTAAATTTGAGCGCTGTAAATGTCTCTGACAATACCATAAAACCCTTTAAATGCTGGACTCTCTGCAATGCTTCCATCAAAGAGGCATTTTATTCGTATTTATTGTCACAAGCCAAACATCTGCGTAGCTGCTATCTTGCCCTCCTGTTGTCAGTCAACCATGCGTATATGGGTATAGGAGACTGCTCTCGACGAACAATTGTCCAAAGCTCTCCACGTTTGGGTGGGGTTAACCTTTACCGTTTAAAAAGTAACAACACTATCAAGACTATAATGATGCAAAACGATGGAATGATGTTATTCTGCTGGGAAACAAAAGGTCACGTGAGTAAGCCGAGCGAGCGGTGAACTGATGATTATCTTCCACCACCTCGCTTCCCCCTGATTACCCGCACCTGCGCTTATAAAGGAAGGGCTAAATTGCCACCCGTGGAGACCTGACACGACCCATGAAAGACAAACAAATAAACAGATGTGGCTCATATAAGCTTGTTTTGGTTTGTGCTAAAGCTCGTAGATCAATCTCAACATATCCAGTGGTACCTAGGATCACAAGTTTAAACGGTTCTGCGACCCAACTCGTAACTTAAAATATTCATATGTCAAATCAATGTTCTTCATTAAAATGAATTGAACTTCTACGATGCCGCTGTGAGCCCATGGTGGTGTTAAAAGCCCATTAACTAGACTTTTATTTGCTTTGATTTGCTGTCATTGTTATCTTTTCTATTTGCACTACAGATCACAATTGATTCTATTCATAAGCTATTCCTATTAACCCATGTCATTTACAACCTACTATTTATATCCTATTCTATTGAAATACATACTATCATTCTTCTGGTACTCATTGGGCTAAATCTGAGACCTCGGGTGCTAAATTGCGTGCTAATGCGTGTTGGAAAGACAATACCTTTCCTTGGACCTTTGAATGTACTGTAACAGGCTTTAAAACAAGAAAAATAAACTTATACACAGCACATGTATTAAAATAAATATTATAGACCAGGAGTGTTCATAGTGTGACTCAGGTGTCGTTTGCGGCCCCAACAGATTTTTTTTAAGCACATTCTAAAAATACAATTAAAAAACCCAGTAAACAGTGAAATAAAAGACCAGAAGTTGAAATTTTGACATAATAACCCAAAGCTGACATACAGGCTGTTATATATATATATATATATATATACATATATATACAGTGGGGAAAAAAAGACAGCCACCCATTGATTGTCAATGGGTGGCTGACTAAATACTTATTTTCATGCCTTGAGATGAAATAGTCTTGTGATTTTTTCCCACACATATATATATATATATATATATATATATATATATATATATATATATATATATATATATATATATATATATATATATATATATATATATATATATATATATATATATATATATATATATATATATATACTGTATTTTTCGGACTATAAGTCGCAGTTTTTTTCATAGTTTGGCCGGGGGTGCGACTTATACCCAGGAGCGACTTATGTGTGTAATTATTAACACATTAGCGTAAAATATCAAATAATATTATTTAGCTCATTCACGTAAGAGACTAGACGCATAAGATTTCATGGGATTTAGCGATTAGGGAGTGACAGATTGTTTGGTAAACAATAGCATGTTCTATATGTTATAGTTATTTGAATGACTCTTACCATAATATGTTACGTTAACATACCAGTTGGTTATTTATGCCTCATATAACGTACACTTATTCAGCCTGTTGTTCACTATTCTTTATTTATTTTAAATTGCCTTTCAAATGTCTATTCTTGGTGTTGGCTTTTATCAAATAAATTTCCGCAAAAATGCGAATTATACTCCAGTGCGAGTTATACTCCGAAAAATATGGCATATATATATATATATATATATATATATATATATATATATATATATATATATATATATTTACATACATATACACATACATTTATACATGTGTGTATATGTATATACAATATGTTTTAATGTTTACAGAGTATAATTTCCTGGATTCACACTTGTATCCAAATCTTCATGGAGTTTTTTCCCTGGCCCATACCCGACACCTCCACAACGAGTTGTAGTTTTTTGTCGTAGAGTCAATTTTGCATAATCCAACTGAATAACAAAACAAAAGAGCACATGGCATCGACAACATAACCGTCTTGGCAGAAGAAAGATTCCCCAAGTTACTGGGACGAATATATTTAAAAGAGTAACAAAACTTCCAACGTGTGATGGAAAACAAGTCGTTCGCAGCGAAGAATCACTGTCACGTTTGTCTGCAGAGAAAAGAGATTAGGAAGAGAACCTGGCGCTGCCACGGTGAGCTCTAAGCGCCGGAGCTCGGCTTCCTCTGCCGCCGTCTGCGGTGTAAAAACCGATGCAGATCGCAAATTCAAACAGCAGAGTGCCAAGATCTTTCTGTGGATTCCTCAGGACTTCCAACTAGCTTAGGATTATTCTCCGTTTGAGCTAATACCTGTGGAGGAAGTAAAGCCTGAAGGATGGGATTATTTAATGTGGCATTTTAATGTGTGACATGCTAATCATGTCTCAGAACAGGAATACTTCAACCATTTAACTTTCGTCAAGGGAGGAGAGACGTGCTCAGGAAGTAAGCCTTCAAAAAAGCCTCAAAGCCTCCAAAACCAACCCCCAACGCTTCCACCGCCACCTTACACCGCGAGAACCTGCTCGAACACCACAATGACACATTGTCGCGGCTGAGAGCCGGAAAGGAGGGTGAGCTGCCACCGCGACGCAGGGAGTCGTCAATCTCGGCTCGAGACACAACGACTCCGATGTCTGCCGTTGGTGGCGTCACAATCCTCGTACACCACCGCGGATTTGTGCGCAAAGCCGAGTTTTGCAATGTTAAACAAGGTGAAGCAGTGAGCTGGGGTTTGACCTCTCTGAGCCATCCAGCAGGGAGCGACTCCACGGCCGTGGCGTTCGGTGGAAATCTCCGAGGGCGCCCTTGTCTCTCCATCTCCGTCATCTGTCCGTGATCATTAATGGTTAAACATGTGAAGCGTCGCCATTGTATCAGCGTGTTATTAAAGCTGCCTCTCTGTCTTTAAGGATGACGCTCGGATAGCAGCGAGGAAATCAATGACAGGCCCAAGAGCCGCCGGTCTGGCAGACTTGACACGCAACAGCGGAAGGTAAATTATTGGAACTTTAATTACTTTGATCCGTCATGCATTGTAGCATTGTGTCAGCAAAGTCAATGCCATGACAGACTCCGAACAAAGGCCAGCGCTGCATTTTCATAACATCTTCACTCCCGTTTCCTCGTGCCTGATTAAAGCTGCAGTGTCAAGGACCAGAAGCGCCCGGTGCTCGCTCCATTCACGGATTCAGAAACTCATTTTGTTTACTCAACTCATTACTGAAGTCAACCATTGAATGGCGGTCCATTATGGGCCTCTGAACCGCGGCTTTACAAACAAGCACAATGCCTCGCGCTATCGCTATTATCACATTGTTGCGGCGTAATGTATCGCCCTGTTTTTCCCGCCATAAATATAAGTCTCTGTGTTGAGCTAAATTAAGAAGGATTTGCCCGCACAATAAGCAAAACAATGAGACAAACTCACAAAGTAAATGAGCGAAAGGAGAAATTTCCCTTTCTATTTCATCAAAGCATGAACAAAATTACTCCCCATTTTTTCACCATTTCATGAATATTCTGCCACTTAGTCTCGGGATGAATCTGCAGGATTGTTCTGGGAACTGATAAATGGAGGGCATGCGAGTTAATTTACAGGCACACATTAATCTCTACAACGGGATAAATAGGTAATTGATATGTCGCCAAATGGGCAGAAACCCGCCGAAAAAGTTCTGCAGACTAAGGCGGTCGTCCGCATTATTAATCGCAAAAGCAGCAGTGACAGAGAAGCGGTTTTGGTCTTCATTCAAGTACAATTAAGCAAAACTGTTGTTGTGCGGCAAAATAGTCAGCTGTCATCAAGAAAGTCTTGATTCATTAGCAGCTCAGGGATTTGCCAACTTCAATCTTAATCACTCCACTGATGCTTCATTGTTGTCATTTGTGTTTTATTCCATCCTGCACTTTGGGATAATCCTGCAGAATGTGACCGCTGCAGAGGACAGTCGGGACATCGCATTCACTTCCTCTCAGGCTCATCAACACTCATTCAAATGCACCACAACTACCACCACTACTACTACCACGATTGCTAAATTGGACTTTGGCAGCTCTTCTTCCAATCTTTTCAGAAAACTTTTTGGTTTTGGAAGTGTGTCCCGTAGGGTGTTTTGTCTACTTGTCTGTCAGTTCAGAGGTCACTGATGTTGGCTTGCAATCTCTAGGTAGGCTCCAGTCAAGTTCTCAGCCATCCGTACTTTTATGAACATGCTTTGTGTACGGGGGGAATAGTCCTACTAGGAGAAAATTATCTTGCTCAAACTCCCTCCGAGTTGGAAGCGTTCATTTGTCCAAAAGTTCTTGAGGAGATGAAAAATTGACATTTTCGGATCAATGCTCTCTAGAGCAGTGGTTCTTAACCTTGTTGGAGGTACCGAACCCCACCAGCTTCATATGCGCATTCACCGAACCCTTCTTTAGTGGAAAATAAAATGTTTTTTTTTCAAAGTTATATGTTTTTGGTAACACTTTAGTATGGGGAACATATTCTAAGTAACAAAGACTTAATTTAGAGTTATTTGGTTAGGGTTAGGGTCAAGGTTCGAGGGTTAGGGCCAAGGTTAGAAGGTTAGGGTTATAATAAGGCCATGCAGAATAAGGCATTAATAAGTACTTAATAATGACTAGTTAAGAGCCAATATGTTACTAATTTGCATGTTAATAAGCAACTAATTAATGGTGAATATGTTCCCCATACTAAAGTGTTACCATGTTTTTTTTTTACTGGTGCACAAAATGAACCGTGCATGAACATCACCTTGTTCAAAGAACAAAACCAACACAGTGCATAAACTCACAACAAATGACACAGCTGCAAATCAGTCTGACTTCTGCTGTTGCCGTATCCGTAATACGCCGATAGGGAGAAGTTTGTATTTACACGATGAGTCGGGTGTGTTTTGACCTCTGCCGAACCCCTGAGCCAGACTCACCGAACTCCTAGGGTTCGATCGAACCAAGGTTAAGAACCACTGCTCTAGAGGATGGAACATCCTAAGGCAGGGGTGTCAAACGTACTGGTTTAATCTGGCCCGCAAGATGAGTTTGCAAAGTATACAAATGAGCTGCAATTTTTTTAATTGAAAGAAACTGCTGTTCTAAATGTGTCCACTGGATGTTGCAATAGTAATTCGAGTTCAACCCACGTCACGCATGGCACACTCTTTAAAGATGGTGTCGGCTGACTTTAAGCGCCCTCCAATCAGCGCAGGTTCAAGCAATCAGCTGGCAGCAGATGGCGGCAGACTGATGCAGTATCGACGCAAAATACCTCCTTTCCTTGTAAATCATCCACCCGATGGATAAAATAACGAAACAAATAAAGATGCAAAGACTTTAGTCAACTTGACCATCATCTTAGTTAGAGTGCCCTGCATATGGATGATGATACATGAATATGTTGTGGCAGTTGCGGGTGTCACCAATGCGGCGGTTTGAGGAAACACTCAGGCTGATTTTCCAAACACGTTTTTAACGGTGAACTGCCAACATGCGAAACAGGAAGTGCTTAAAGCTTCGTAAATACACTGAGACAAAGTCTAGTTCATTGTGTTCTTTACAGTGTTTTGATTCTTTTCCTGAGAACTTTCAACTCACTTGAAGTGTTTTGCCAAGAGAATTATTTGTAAAATGTACATTTTCATAAAGTGCTTGTTCTATTTTCGTTCAAAGTAAAAGAAAGAAAACAATCTGAAGTTGTGTTTGTGTCCATGTGCACATGGCTTATGTTACTATGTTAGCTGCATCCTGTGTTCATAATTATTAAAATACTTGTCTTACCTGCACTTTGTCCGCCTGTCTCCTGCATCCCGGGGACCACAATTACCGCATCCATGCGAGTTGGTGACACAACAGCAATATCGATCTGCTCCGAGGGTGTCCCTCATAGTCTCTTGCCTCAAGTCGCTGGGATAGGCTCCAGCATAATGAGGATGGATGAATAATAAAGTCATTATTGAAGACACAATTGCACACGGTGTGCATTTTGCTGCAAAGTTTACACCCCAAAGTTGCACGGAATGTGTGAAGCATATGTCTGCGGCCAAAACTTCAAATATGAAGGAAATGGAAGAAGGGAAAAAAAAAAAAAAATCATACTTCTCTCTTAATTTGTATTGATGGGCCGGAAGAATTCAGCGTACTTTGCAGTTCTGAAAGAGGGAAGATGTTTAAGTGGAGATTAATTCCAATTTCTGCTTGCTCAGTACTTGTAAAACTAAAGCAATTTATATTCCTTCTCTTAACGATCACCCTTTCTCTGATTGCGGTAATGTAATCTAATTGTAATTATGATAGTATCTGGATCACGGAGACCTTAACATGATTGGAGCTAGTCCATTGCATTAAAAACTAATTTTTGAATAATGATGAAAGGAGCACTGGAAAATGTGGAAGTATTAATTTTTTTCCTTATCTCTTTTTTGTGAGTGGATCTTGTTCTCCCCCCCCCCCCACCCACCCACCCCCAGCCTGCCTTCGGTCACAGTTCTGGTGTAAATGACATGAAGAAGTGGATCCGGAGAGCGTTTGGAGGAGGAGGGGAAATGGACCCCCCCCTAATTAAATGTATCAATGGCTCATCAGTCGCTGCGGGATAGCGGCGTACCGCAGAGAACAAGTTCACCATCGTCCTACGAGATTCCGCTTATCAGGAGCATGCACCTCCTACGCGGCGCCGCACCCACGCTCACCTCGCCGAGGCCGACGGTTCGACCTAACGGGGAAGCAGTAACCGAATCCGAATGAGCAAGGTTCTGCACCTGCTAGTAGGGTTGTACGGTATACCGGTATTAGTTTAGCAACGCGATACTAATTAATCGACATTGCTGGTTTACGAGCAGAGGAGCGTGTTCGGCAGCGCGCACACACAGAGTACTTACAAGCAGACACAGTGTGTAGACAGAAAAGGGAGAACGGACGCATTTTGGCTTAAAAACTAACGATAAAGGTGAAGTTATAACACTGAAACAGGAAGAGGTGTTTCAAGACATGGCTGGCTAGCTAGCGGCTAAAGTCCATCCGCCGTCGCCAGTGTTTTAGCTACTTCTAAATCACTAATCCTGGTCTCCATGGCGACAAATAAAGTAAGTTTCTTACAAGTATCATCCCTGCAGGACGAGGTATAGCTAAACATGCTTCACTACACACCGTAGCTCACCGGCGTCACAATGTAAACAAACGCCATGGGTGGATCTACACCTGACATCCACTGTAATGATATCAAGTACAGGCATAGTCGATACCACTATGATTACGTCGACATTTTCTTTCGTTTTTTTAAAATGTATATAATGTTTATAAACTCAGTAAATATGTCCCTGGACACATGAGGACTTTGAATATGACCAATGTATGATCCTGTAACTACTTGGTATCGGATCGATACTGTTGGAAGCAGATCAGAATCATATCCATATTTAAGTGTTATTTCTTTCTAAACTCCTATAGTCATATAAAGAATAGCTAGTATTCTTCCTTCTTTTGAGTCTCATAGTAAGGTGTCGGCCTTCTAGATTGGAATGTGTCAGAGTAGAGATAACTCGGAGTAGTCTAAACAACGGGAGTGGGGGCGAGGGACAGAGGGAAGATCACGGGACTTCCGGGGGTTTGAGGGGAGACCGATCTGGACCGGGCGAGGGAACGCTGGTGTACTAGATTGGTCTCACGTTTGTCCTCTAAGCTTGGAGAATAAACCACAAAATACCAACTTCTGCCTGGTGATTGAATATAAACATCAGCTTATTGCCATAAAAAGAATCTGGGAGAGACTAGCAATTTGAATTTCCCATTGGAGGAATGCTGGTCAACGCAACAATACCCAAATTTGTGGTATCATCCAAAACTAATGTAAAGTATTCAAACAATAGAAGAAAAAGTGATAATTACATTTTAACAGAAGTGTAGATAGAACATGTTAAAAGAGAAAATCAGCAGATATTAACAGTAAATGAACAAGTAGATGTCATAACGTGGATCTTTACCCAGCTTTCTGCGAGGATTGTTTTCCCGAGATGCAAACGGACTTGACCCGGCAAGGCTTGCAGGTAAAAACATGATTTAATCTTTCAAAAAAAGTACTACAAAACAAAAGGGGCGCACAAGGCAAAGACAAAACTTAACGCAGGATACAAAAACTAACACTTGGGCAGAACTATGGACATGAAACAAAAAACACTTACTGTAACAAGAACTATGGCATGGACAGAGCCAAAACAGAGTAGATCCAGAGTAGTCTATGGCACTGCATGAAACAAACAATACAGAGCATGATACAGAATAATGTCGCCAGGACGACGAACTGAAAAAACAGGCTTAAATAATAGTCTCTTGATCAGAACAGGTGCGTGAGTCCAAACAAATGAGGCAGGTGAAACTAATGAGTCGCCATATGACAAAACAAACAAGGAAGCGCCAAAAACAGGAACTATGAAGTCCAAAACTAGCAGAAAATAACAAAACATAATCCAGACCACAGAACATGACAGTATATTAATCATACATTTTCTACCACTTGTCCTTAATAATGTGTATAAATGACACAATATGTTACTGCATACGTCAGCAAACTAATTAGGAGGCTTTGTTTGTTTACTTACTACTAAAAGACAAGTTGTCTAGTATGTTCACTATTTTATTTAAGGACTTAACTGCAATAATAAACATATGTTTAACGAACCCTAAGATGTTTTCTTAAAATAAAGCCAATATTGCAATTTGTTTGTGGTCCCCTTTATTTAGAAAAGTACTGAAAAGTACCGTAAAGTATCGAAATAATTTTAGTACCGGTATCATTACCTGCTAGCCACACCAAGCTTTTTTTTGAGGCGGTTAACCGTGAGGTAAGAGAGCAGTGTGACTAATGGTAACTAACAGTATGAAATGAGATGCTAATGGTGACTGAGACACTGTGACTGCCTACATGGTAGAGCAGGACCCCTCAGATCACCTGCACCTCGTTCCCCCGAGCAGGTGGAGCTAAAGCTTCTGGAACCAATCTCCCGTAATAAAACATGGAGGGGTCGCCAACACGGGGCTGGGGGATGAAACCAGCTCCCGTCCGGCCGCCTCGGAGCTTGCGAATATCGCACTGATCCAGCAGCAGACACTTTGGAAAGCAAATTTCAAGGTGGTGACAACAGCCTTGAAGCAGTCATGTGGTGTTGGTGATGCTGTGTATGTACAGTGGTGGTCAAAATGGTACATACACTTGTAAAGAACATCATGTCATGGCTGTTTTGAGTTTCCAAATATTTCTACAAGTCTTATTTTTTTGTGATAGAGTGATTGGAGCACATACTTGTTGGTCACAAAAAACATTCATGAAGTTTGCTTCTTTTATGAATTTATTATGGGTCTACTGAAAATGTGAGTATACAAAAAAAGTATACATACACTGCAAAAAGTCAGTGTTCAAAAACAAGAAAAAAAAAAAAAAAAAATGAGGGGTATTTTATTTGAACTAAGCAAAATTATCTTCAAGAAAATTCATCTTGTCAAGACTTTCCAAAACAAGTCAAATTAGCTAACCTCAATGAACACCAAAAATACCTTAAAATAAGTATATTCTCACTAATAACAAGTGCACTTTTCTTGGTAGAAAAATAAAATGAGACCTTTTTGCTCAATATGTTGAAAAATATTCTTAAATGAAGTAAACGCTAGTGCCATTATCTTGACATAATGATATGCGCTCGGCATTACATTTCTTGAAACCAGCAAACTTATACTAAAAACTAGGGATGTCCGATAATGGCTTTTTGCCGATATCCGATATTCCGATATTGTCCAACTCTTTAATTACCGATTCTGATATCAACCGATACCGATATAAACCGATATATGCAGTCGTGGAATTAACACATTATTATGCCTAATTTGGACAACCAGGTATGGTGAAGATAAGGTTCTTTTTAAAAAAATTAGTAAAATAAGATAAATAAATTAAAAACATTTTCTTGAATAAAAAAAAGAAAGTACAACAATATAAAAACAGTTACATAGAAACTAGTAATGAATGAAAATGAGTAAAATTAACTGTTAAAGGTTAGTACTATTAGTGGACCAGCAGCACGCACAATCATGTGTGCTTACGGACTGTATCCCTTGCAGACTGTATTGATATATATTGATATATAATGTAGGAACCAGAATATTAATAAGAGAAAGAAACAACCCTTTTGTGTGAATGAGTGTAAATGGGGGAGGGAGGTTTTTTGGCTTGGTGCACTAATTGTAAGTGTATCTTGTGTTTTTTATGTTGATTTAATTTAAAAAAAAAACAAAAAAAAAAAACGATACCGATAATAAAAAAAACGATACCGATAATTTCCGATATTACATTTTAACGCATATATTGTTCTTATTAGAAAGGCAACAAGGCGAGCGCTTGTTACTCTCGGGGTCTCCTAGCCGCTCAGGCAAAATCATATGGTCTAAAAATGCATTTTTCCATGGATAACATGACATCATCGCACCAAGTGTGTGCTCTTTCAGTCAATTAATGCGCATATATACGTATATAATTTTTTTAAATTGTAATTTTAAAGAATTTATCTGAATGTGCATGAACTATTTCTGTTCAAAATAGTTTGAAATGTCACATGTTAAATGTTGAAATATTAACCGTCCGTTTACTGTACTGTGCCAACTGTACTACTATATGAGTACGTGTTTTCTATTGTTTTGTTGAAAATAAAACAGCAAAGTCCATTTGGCTGTCATCTGTTTTAATTATGAGACACAATTGTGTCAAAGTCCTGATTTTTGTTTTCATGCTTGAAATAAGAAATTATGACTTTAAAAAAGTAGTTTTATACTTGTGAGTGTTGATGACACAGCTTTGCAACAGTTGATATTCTAGTTTCAAGCATGTTTTACTCAATATAGCTCATCAAATCTCAGCAACAAGCTGTAATATCTTACTGAGATCATTTAGGACCAAAACACTTAAAACAAGTAACGAATCTGCTTAATGAGATGAATTATCTTATCAGACAGAAAATAAGCAAATATCACCCTTATGTGAGATATTTCATCTTACTTAGATTTCACTTTTTGCAGTGTACAGTTCTACTTCAGCTCAGGCTCCATTAATAATACCTTTTTTCCATATCAGCGGGGGCGAACATGAACTAAAGTTGTTATCATTCTTTCCACATGTGCAAGTGCAAGTAGGCCTTTAAACGTGTGGACAATGCTGAAGAAACAAGTCCACGTCAGAAAACCAACACATTTAGCTGAACTGCACCAATTTTGTCAAGAGGAGTGGTCACAAATTCCAGCAGAAGCTTGTGGATGGCTACCAAAAGCGTCCTTATTGCAGGTAAACTTGCCAAGGGACATGTAAGCAAATATTAACATTGCTGTATGTATACTTTTGACCCTCACATTTTCAGTAATAAATTCATAAAAGAAGCAAACTTCATGAATGTTTTTTGTGACCACCAAGTATGTGCTCCAATCACTACATCACAAAAAAATAAGAGTTGTGGAAATGATTGGAAACTCAAGACAGCCATGACATGATGTTCTTTACACGTGTATGTACACTTTTGACCACCACTGCATGCGTTATAGAGTCCATAATGTGCTGTGACATTTGTCCTTCACATGAGTGACACCTGCCTGCTGCAGTTGTCTCTCCTCCCCCCCCACCAACTCCAACATAGCCGACAGGAACGCTATGCAAGCCCACCCCTCCTCTGTTCTGCTCCCCCCCACCCCAGGCAGAACATCCATCTGTGCATGTATTTGTTTTCTGTCCCTTAATGCACACGAGTCGTTCAGCCGTGGCAAAAACGTGCGATGACTCCCCTTCCCGAGACGCGGCGCATGGCCTCCCCGATGCCACCTGGGTGCTGCCGTGGCTCCGAGGTGAGACTTTTCTTATCTCAGGGCATGAGCCATCGTTCCGTCTGCAGACTGAGGGAAAAAAATGGACCGCTTGAGGCAAACGGGATTTTTTTTCTTCAAAGTGTGTAAGCATGCCTGTATGGCTGCAACCAAGCATTAAGTAAACAAGGTCCAAATTAGCCAGAAAACAACACAATTGTGCATGTTTTTTTTCTAGGGATATTGATATTTATGATCATTGAGCAGAAGGTGAGAGTTTGAATCCCCGATGGAGTGGGCATGTTCTGCTCATGCATTGCTATGTTTTCTCCAGTTTAATTATCATCACACAGGGGTCTCCAAACTACGGCCTGCGGGCCAAATACGGCCCGCCAGCGTCCAAAATCCGGCCCACGGGTAGTCCTGCGTAAAAAAATAAAATAAAATAATAATAATATATATTTGTTTTTTAATTATTATTGCAATAAATGATTTTATTTTATTATTATTATAAAAAATGTGTATATATATATATATATATATATATATATATATATATATATATATATATATATATATATATATATATATATATATATATATATGTATACATATATATTTTTAAATTTTTTTAAATTTTTATTTTTTAAATAATAATAAAATAATATTATTTATTAAAATAATAATTAAAAAATAAATAAATATATATATATACATATATATGTATTTTTTATTATTATTATTATTTTTCTTATTATTATTGTAATAAATAATATTATTATTAAAAACATATAGATGTATATATATATATATATATTTTTTTTAGATTGTTTTATTATTTTTTAAAATAATATTTTTAGTCAATATGATTTGCCAGATACGGCCCACCAGCGTCCAAAATCCGGCCCACGGGTAGTCCTGCATAAAAAAATAAAAAAATATATTTTTGTTTTTTAATTATTATTGTAATGAATAATTTTATGTTATTATTATTATAAAAATATATATATATATTTTTATTTTTAATTTTTTATTTTTTTCATTTTTATAAAAAAAAAAAATAATAATATTATTTATTAAAATAATAATTAAGAAATAAATATATATAAATATATTTTATTTTTATTTTTATTTTTAATTATTATTGTAATAAATAATTTTATTATTAAAAAAAATATATATATATATATATATATTTTTTTGTATATATATATGGATATATATATATATATATATATATATATATATATATATATATATATATATATATATATATATATATATATATATATATATATATATATATATATATATATATATATATATATATATATATATATATATATATATATATATGTTTTGTTTTTTTTTAATAATATTTTTAGTCAATATGATTTGCCTGAGTGGCTAGGAGACCCAGTAACAAGCGGTAGAAAATGGATTGATGGATGGGTGAGAAAGGGCAGATTAAAAAAATTGTAATAATAAAAAAATGAAATAAAAATAATAATAAAAAACAAAAAAACAACAAAAAAAAACAAAAACAAACAAAAAAAAAAAAATAAATAAATAAATAAATAAAAAATATATATATATATATATATATATATATATATATATATATATATATATATATATATATATATATATATATATATATATATATATATATATATATATATATATATATATATATATATATATATATATATATATATATATGTTTTTTTTTTTTTTTTTTTTTTTTTTTTTTAGTCAATATGATTTGCCTGAGTGGCTAGGAGACCCAGTAACAAGCGGTAGAAAATGGATTGATGGATGGGCGAGAAAGGGCAGATTGAAAAAATAGTAATAATAAAAAAATGAAAAAAAACAACAACAAAAAAAAAAATATATATATATATAAAGATACATAAAAAAAAAATAAAAATAAAAAAATAATATATATATATATATATATATATATATATATATATATACATATATATATATATATATATATATATATGTGTGTTTATTTATGATAATATTATTTATTACAATAATTATTTGAAAGAAATATATATATGTCTATATGTATATATATATATTTTTTTATTTTTTTTTATTTTTTAAATTTTTTCAAAATTATTATTATTTTTTAATCTGCCCTTTCTCGCCCATCCATCAATCCTTTTTTTAGTGCTTGTTACTGGGTCTCCTCGCCACTCAGGCAAATCATATTGTCTAAACATGCATTTTCCCTTCAATAACGTGACGTTTAGTTTAGTTTAGTTTAGTTTAGTTTATTATTTATTTCGGTCACTGGTCAACAAGATAAACAAACCGTTTTACATAAACAAACAGTTGTACATTCATAAATTGAAAATGTTGCAGATCCCCTCATTCCCCCTCAAACTGGCTGAAATATAAAGACAATATAACATACATCCATAAACCTGGATGCATATGCAAAAGTGCAGTATATTTATCTGTACAGTAATCTATTTATTTATATCTAAACTAGACTAGACTAGACTTACACTTCCTTTTTTATTGTCATTCAAATTTGAACTTTACAGTACAGATAAGAATGCATTTTGTTGCATTAGCTCATGGTAGTGCTGGATAAAAGAGCAATAAGGTGCAGATATAAATACATAAATTACTGTACACTGCAAAAAGTCAGTGTTCAAAAACAAGAAAAAAAATACAAAAAATTGGGGTATTTTACTAACTAAGCAAAATTATCTGCCAATAGAACAAGAAAATTCGGCTTGTCAAGACTTTCCAAAACAAGTAAAATTAGCTAACCTCAATGAACCCAAAAATACCTTAAAATAAGTACATTCTCACTAATAACAAGTGCACTTTTCTTGGTAGAAAAAAATGTTTGGCCTTTTTGCTCAATATGTCGACAAATATTCTTAAATGAAGTAAATGCTAGTGCCATTATCTTGACATGATGATATGCGCTCGGCATCATGAAGAATGATCTTATCAGACAGAAAATAAGCAAATATCACCCTTATTTGAGATATTTCATCTTAGATTTCAATTTTTGCAGTGCACGGTTCTACATCAGCTCAGGCTCCATTAATAATACCTTTTTTTCCATATCAGCAGGGGGGCGAACAAGAACTAAAGTTGTTTTCATTCTTTCCACATGTGCGAGTGCAAACAAACGTCTGTGTCAAATCATCTCTGCGAGCGTTAAACCCCTAAACGCTGCCGTGTTTCCTCGCAGAGATGTCTACGCCGCTCCTGCAGGTGGTGTTCCTCGCCCCCTTTTTTTTTTTGTTGAGGAGGATGAAATAGAAGGATGATGTGTCTAGGGGGTTCTTATTACACCGAGGCCGAGCCTAGCGGCCGTTCCCTGAGGATACACACCCAGCCCGCCTTCTCTTAGGGGGTATGATGTGTGGATGAAGGCTCTCTCTCTCTCTCTCGCCCTCTCTCTCTCTCCGCCATAATGACTGTACACCAAGATTTTCAAGGGCCCGCTCATGACAATCCCATTTTCTGTGTAATTTCATGGTTGTCTTCTTGAATGAAGATATTGGCTGCTCTGAAGCACGAGGTCAGACTTTCCCTGCTCCGTTTTCTGGATTGTTCCGGAGTATGTTTCCTCTCACTTGATGAAAAGTAATTCATCATTTACACCCCTGAATTCTGCCACTTTTTCCTTTTTTGCCGACATCTCTCTTTCCTGTGACGACTTTCTTTTATCCCCTCCGTCTGCTGGCTGTGCGTTACCTGTGGTGTGTTGACTACTGCAAAGGCCAGTGGGCTGCATCCCTAACAGTGTTTGTCACCGTGCTACCTCTGCAAGTCACATCCTGTCAAAGCCGGCGTTCTTCACTCTCCCCAGAGTGGAGTTGGCACCCGGTGAGCTTAAAATTGATTCCGTTTTTTTTTTTTTCTTCTTTGGAAACTGCCAGGTTCCCTTCAGGGAGGAGCTTGACAGCCATGGAAGTCCTCAACCAATCACAGTGGAATTGTAAGAGACACCTAAGGAAACATTCTCCTTTGCTGCCAGAAGGGGGCAAAGGTTGGCGAAAAGGAGGGCGGGGGGCTTCTGTTGCTAAGAGACTACCTCCAGTTCAAGCTTTAGTAAAAAATAATTGACTCAAAAGCCTTCTAAACTCACTTTTAATTGTTTTCATATCATCGACGGCCTTCCAAAAGTATCAATCAATCAATCAATGTTTATTTATAAAGCCCTAAATCACAAGCCACAACGACATCCTCGGTGCAGAGCCCACATACGGGCAAGGAAAACTCACCCCAGTGGGACGTCAATGTGAATGACTATGAGAAACCTTGGAGAGGACCACATATGTGGGTAACCCCCGCCCCCTCTAGGGGAGACCGAAAAGTACACACATCAGAATCAAAATCAGAAATACTTTAATAATCCCCGGAGGGGGAAATTAAGATTTTCAGCACAATCCCATTCAAGAGCAGACAAACATTACAGGGAGACAGAACAGGATGAAACATTACAGGGAGACAGAACAGGATCGCTGACGGGTCTGCCAACTCCCGGCGCCCCTTACAAAAAAGGTGAGAAACAAGTAAACGCTGCGGGAGGGGGGCCCCTGGAGCATCAAGGGGGTTAAATCACCAAATGATTCCCGGGCGCGGCCACCGCTGCTGCTCACTGCTCCCCCTGTGGGGATGGGTCGAATGCAGAGGATAATTTCCCCGCACCTAGTGTGTGCGTGTGACAATCATTGGCACTTTTTGGAGAGGGGGTCCAGAATGAGGCCGAG
Organism: Entelurus aequoreus; assembly: GCF_033978785.1. Classification (NCBI taxonomy): domain Eukaryota; kingdom Metazoa; phylum Chordata; class Actinopteri; order Syngnathiformes; family Syngnathidae; genus Entelurus; species Entelurus aequoreus. The sequence continues at coordinate 10,446,574 of NC_084731.1, forward strand.
GAAGAAGAAGAAAAAAAACCCTCAAAGCCATAGCACACATAAGCATGTGTGTGAGAGGGAAACATCAAAGAACACAAAGGACATTAAAGACATTAAAAGAGCAGAGCTGATGCAACCGGCCATTTCTACATACAGCTACAAAAGTAAAAAAAAACAGGAGCAGACCCAACAAAGCAACCAAGAGAGCCGACTCCACCCTCGGCCGCCCACTAACTCTCGGCCAGTGTCCAGTCCGCATGGATGAGCGAGGATATACGTCCAAGGAGACCGAGGTGTCCGATACCTGCTCATTCAGCCGAGACACTGTGAAGCCAGCTCCGGAGTCCTGTCTCTTCATCCGCATCTCCTCCGGTCTCTCCAAACGGACTCTGGTGTGGCAGAGACCCAGCAGCTGGTCTCCCTGGCCAAAAGGCTCCCGGCAGGCAGATCCAGAAGTTCGCAAAAATTAAAAAAACCCAGCAGAAGTCAGGAAAGTGCCACCCCCTTGTCGCACAGTCCCAAAGGGTCCCGAACCAAAAGACCAAAAAAAAAGCACATGAAAACAAGAGGGAAACATCAGGAACACAAAAACACAGAGCTCCTGCCACCAGCAGCCACTCCAGCGGCGCCATCTTGGGGAAAAAAAATTAAAAATAATTTCCCAAAGCTCTCCTTCTTCATCCACAGATCGCCAGATTTGGGTCCTTTTAATCATTTCACCCGAGGCGGGATAATTGGGCCCAGAGATATGTGGATGCCTTTACATATGTACACACGCACGTGTACATTTATTAGCAAGCTCACATGACTTATCATCAGACCAGCTGCTAACATCTGCAGGGTGTCCGGAGACCAATCAGTGAGTCGTTAATGCAGAAGAGAGAAGGAACCCCCTTGAGACCGGCAAGAAGACTAGAAGATGATCATCACGTCTCATCAAGGTTCTGGTTCTCCTGTGACTCCTCAATGAGCGAGGAAGGAAAATCCCCACGCGGTTCCTCAGGAACATGAGCTGAGATCACTCGCGTAGATGACACCCTCAGCCCTGCTCTGGAAGATCAGACGTTAAGGGTCTGATTCACTAAAGGTTTGCGTGTACGTTTGTACTAAGACGCGTGCAAACTAGACAGCTCACGCAAAGGAGAGCTACTAAACCTGTGCAAAGTGGATTGTGTGTGTTAAGTGAGCGGAATTCCCCGGGGAACTTCCGGTTGAAAACGTCTATGTATGATGACGTATGCGCGTGACGTCACTGGTTGAAACGGAAGTATTCGGACACATTTGTTTTCATCGCAAAATTCCACAGTATTCTGGACATCTGTGTTGGTGAATCTTTTGCAATTTGTTTAATGAACAATGAAGACTGCAAAGAAGAAAGCTGTAGGTGGGATCGGTGTATTAGCGGATGGCTGCAGCAACACAAGCAGGAGGACTTTGAGTTGGATAGCAGACGCGCTATCCGACGCTAGCCGCCGACCGCATCGGTGATCGGGTGAAGTCCTTCGTCGCACCGTCGATCGCTGGAACGCAGGTGAGCACGGGTGTTGGTGAGCAGATGAGGGCTGGCTGGCGTAGGTGGAGAGCTAATGTTTTTATCATAGCTCTGACGAGGTCCCGTAGATAAGTTAGCTTCAATGGCGTCGTTAGCTACAGCATTGTTAAGCTTCGCCAGGCTGGAAAGTAGGGATGTCCGATAATGGCTTTTTGCCGATATCCGATATGCCGATATTGTCCAACTCTTTAATTACCGATACCGATATCAACCGATACCGATATCAACCGATATATACAGTCGTGGGATTAACACATTATTATGCCTAATTTGGACAACCAGGTATGGTGAAGATAAGGTACTTTTTAAAAAAATGAATCAAATAAAAAAAGATAAATAAATTAAAAACATTTTCTGGAATAAAAAAGAAAGTAAAACAATATAAAAACAGTTACATAGAAACTAGTAATTAATGAAAATTTGTAAAATTAACTGTTAAAGGTTAGTACTATTAGTGGAGCAGCAGCACGCACAATCATGTGTGCTTTCGGACTGTATCCCTTGCAGACTGTATTGATATATATTGATATATAATGTAGGAAGCAGAATATTAATAACAGAAAGAAACAACCCTTTTGTGTGAATGAGTGTAAATGGGGGAGGGAGGTTTTTTGGGTTGGTGCACTAATTGTAAGTGTATCTTGTGTTTTTTATGTGGATTTAATAAATAAATAAAAATAATTAAAAAAAATAAATAAATAAATAAAAATAAAAAACCGATACTGATAATAAAAAAACCGATACCGATAATTTCCGATATTACATTTTAACGCATTTATCTCTACTGGAAAGCATTAACCGTGTTGTTACATGTCCATGGTTTAATAGTATTGTTAATTTTATGTCTATCCTTCCAGTCAGGGGTTTATTTATGTTGTTTATATATGCAGTTAAGCACGATGCTATCACGTTAGCTCCGTAGCTAAAGTGTTTCGCCGATGTATTGTCGTGGAGATAAAAGTCACTGTGAATGTCCATTTCGCGTTCTCGACTCTCATTTTCAAGAGGATATAGTATCCGAGGTGGTTTAAAATACAAATCCGTGATCTACAATAGAAAAAGGAGAGAGTGTGGAGTCCAATGAGCCAGCTTGTACCTAAGTTACGGTCAGAGCGAAAAAAGATACGTCCTGCACTGCACTCTAGTCCTTCACTCTTACGTTCCTCATCCACAAATCTTTCATCCTCGCTCAAATAAATGGGGTAATCGTCGCATTCTCGGTCTGAATCGCTCTCGCTGCTGGTGTAAACAATGTGCAGATGTGAGGAGCCTTTCAACCTGTGACGTCACGCTACTTCCGGTACAGGCAAGGCTTTTTTTTTTATCAGCGACCAAAAGTTGCGAACTTTATCGTCGATGTTCTCTGCTAAATCCTTTCAGCAAAAATATGGCAATATCGCGAAATGATCAAGTATGACACATAGAATGGATCTGCTATCCCCATTTAAAAAAAAAAAATCATTTCAGTAGGCCTTTAAATGTGGCTTATCAACGCCTACAGCTGCCAGCACTAAAATATGAGCCTGTTTTGATGCTATGTTATGTTGTGATGATGTATTTTATTTTTTATCATATTGTATATCTTTTTCTCTCTGTTTTTTTTCCTTTTAAATTGTCATTTTACTGCTTTTTTTACATCATGGCCAGGGGACTACAGATGTAAACTAGCCTTCTGACTAATTCTGGCTTCTTGAACCATGTGTAGTCATGTGTTTTTATGAAATTGCATTGTCCCCTTTGACATAAACTCATCTAATCTAATCTAATCTAATCTAATCTAATCTTTATTCATCATTTAAATGAATAAGATGTTCTCTTTTTTTAATAAGGTTGAAGATGTTTATCAGGATTAGTCTTCCTTGTACTTTGTAAACACTTTGAGTTTAAACAGTTCCTTAAAGCACATTATTTTAGGCAAGGCAAGGCAACTTTATTTGTACAGCGCTTTTCATACACAAGGCAGACTCAAAGTGCTTCACAGACAACAAAGTGAAATGAAAGAAAATACAAGCAAAATTAAAATGCAGACAATAAAAATAAAACCAGTGCGGACGTTAAAAGTTAAAAGATTAAAAGATTTAGCTGAAAGCTAAGGTGAACATAAAAGTCTGCAGTCTAGTTTTAAAAGTAGTCAGAGTTGGGGAAAGTCTGACATCTTCAGGAAGTTTATTCCAGCTATTTGTTGCATAGTGACTGAATGATGCTCTCCCTTGATTTGAGTTTACTCTTGGAACCGCTAACAGATTGGTCTCAGAAGATCTTAGTGATCTAGAGGGCTTATATAGTGGGAGCATATCAGTAATATACTTGGGCCCTAGACCATGTAGTGATTTATATGTGAGCAGGAGGATTTTGAAATCAATTCTCTGATGTACCGGGAGCCAATGTAAGGATTTAAGAATTGGTGTAATGTGCTCACATTTTTTGGTCTTTGTTAGAACTCTAGCAGCAGCGTTCTGAACAAGCTGCAGCTGCCTGACAGTTTTTTTTGGGAAGACCTGCAAGGAGACCATTACAATAGTCTAGCCTACTGGTTATAAAGGCATGTACAAGTTTTTCAAAGTCTTGAGCTGACATGAGATTTTAGTATATTGTGTGATTTCTTTGCTTAATCCATGCCATAATTTAGCTGTTAGCGAAGAAAAATCCATAGATAAGACGCACCTTTGTATAATAAACCAAAGGGTTCAAAGCTTGGGAAAAAGTAGCGGCTTATAGCCCAAAAAATGCAGTAAATGTTTAAAGTTAACAATAGCAGAGTTTACAATAAATTGATAACATGAAAGGCAGTGTTAGTTAGTTAGTTAGTTAGTTAGTTAGTTAGTTAGTTACTTTCATGTGTAGGACATCACTGCCGTTGGTGAGTTTTCACCAACAACAACAGCTCGGATTCAATCAAAGTTTTTCAAATTCTGCGTGTTCAAGCTAATTTTATTTTTTTTTGTTTACGTAATTACTTATATACATGTTACATGTAGACTACCGTTCAAAAGTTTGGGGTCACCAAAACAATTTTGTGGAATAGCCTTCATTTCTGAGAACAAGAATAGACTGTGGAGTTTCAGATGAAAGTTCCCTTTTCCTGGCCATTTTGAGCGTTTAATGGACCCCACAAATGTGATGCTCCAGAAACTCAATCTGCTCAAATGAAGGTCAGTTTTGTAGCTTCTGTAACGAGCTAAACTGTTTTCAGATGTGTGAACATGATTGCACAAGGGTTTTCTAATCATCAATTAGCCTTCTGAGCCAATGAGCAAACACATTGTACCATTAGAACACTGGAGTGATAGTTGCTGGAAATGGGCCTCTATACACCTATGTAGATATTGCACCAAAAACCAGACATTTGCAGCTAGAATAGTCATTTACCACATTAGCAATGTATAGAGTGTATTTCTTTAAAGTTAAGACTAGTTTAAAGTTATCTTCATTGAAAAATAAGGACATTTTAATGTGACCCCAAAACTTTTGAACGGTAGTGTATATATCTTTTATTATTGAATGCATAAAATGTGATGAATATTTAATGGACCACAATGGAAACAAGCCTTTTGGCTTTTTGTGCCATCCATTTGCCCTTTTGAAAGCATTACAAGGATTCAATTCTTTAAGATGTCAATGAACTTCTCAATCAATCATTCAATCAATCAATCAATCAATCAATAAATCAATCAATCAATCAATTCTGCTAGTATATCCTCTCTTTGATAAAAAGTCCACTTTGCAAGTATCATACGTTGCCCTGATGTCATCCTTTCTCGTGAATAACTCTCCAGCTTTCATTATTCTGCTTCCACGTCGAGTGACCGCCGATGATGATGACACTGCGGTGGCCTCTGCGGTGTTCCGCACCATCGTCTGCTACGGCGGGGGGGAGCATGGCCAGAGACTGGAGCAGACCCAACAAAGCAACCAAGAGAGCCGACTCCACCCTCGGCCGCCCACTAACTCTCGGCCAGTGTTCAAGATAGGCTGCCTGAGGAAACCCGTGGTGCAACGCACAGGGCCAGTACCTTGTACGGCCCTGATAAGACGGAGGAGGACCCAGGCCCGGACATTCCCCACAGTGCCTGGAACCTCCAAGAACCACCGGCGCAACCCCGGGGCAGACCGTCGGAGGGGGGACGCGTGGCGTGGAGCGCTACCTGGACACAAGTCGAGGGACTGATCACCCTCGGTTGGGTCGCTCGGGAGAGGGTGTTTGATTAAGACCCGAAACACCCTATGACCCCGGGAGAATCACTGATGATGTGTCCAGGTTGCACCGTTAGGTGTATTATGAAACCAATCCAGTATGGCATCGCCATTGACTTCCAGGAAGAGGCTGGATGACAACCTCGAAAGAGTGGTGACAACTGGAGAGACAGTTGACAGCCCGGAAAGACGGCAACCGGGGCAGGGAGGGGTAGCATCCCAAGCTGCAGCTCCTGCAAGGGAGCACCCATATAACGCTGCGAAAAACCCTGAAGACACATAAGATCAAGATAGGCTGCCTGAGGAAACCTGTGGTGCAACGCACAGGGCCAGTACCTTGTACGGCCCTGATGAAACGGAGGAGGACCCAGGCCCGGACATTCCCCACAGTGCCTGGAACCTCCAAGCACCACCGGCGCAACCCCGGGGCAGACCGTCGGAGGGGGGACGCGTGGCGTGGAGCGCTACCTGGACACAAGTCGAGGGACTGATCACCCTCGGCTGGGTCGCCCGGGAGAGGGTGTTTGATTAAGACCCGAAACACCCTATGATCCCGGGAGAATCACTGATGATGTGTCCAGGTTGCACCGTTAGGTGTATTATGAAACCGAGTCCTCATGGATGAGCGAGGATGCGTCCAAGGAGACCGAGGTGTCCGATACCTGCTCATTCAGCCGAGACACAGAAACTGCTCTAATGTTAAAAACGACTATTGACAAATCTCGCATCTTTTTTGAACATGTTGAAAAGAGACTCTGGAAATGTTGATGTATTATGTTGTCATTTTTTGCATGTTCCAAATAAACTTAAACCATTTCTGGTGTTATCAGAGACTCTGACTTGTGTAACGTTGCAGTTACTGTCCCCAATAAGAATAGAACACTTTATCGTCATCAAACATTCTCAAATAATTCACAGTTAGGCCAAAAATGAGCATCCCCTCCTTTATGGACGAGCAGCCACTACTAAAGGATATTCTCTTTCATAAAAATATTTCTGATAGTTTCTGTATAATCGAGCAAGCCAACACACATTATGAATGCTACAGTATTGACTTCTCTCTAGTGATTGTAAAACCTCACCCTTAGGTCAAAGACGGGACTTTAGTTGCCTGACGGCTGTTTGAGAACAATGAGGAAGGATTCATGAATGGAAAGTACTTTTTCTGAGTTGTATTGTTTAGTCCTTTCCAAACTGCCGATTACATGGACGCCACTTGCAAGGAGGTCTGTGCTCTTGTGTCATCCTTCTGTGTTCCTGATGTCCTGTGATGAGGTGGCGACTTGTCCAGGGTGTACCCCGCCTATCGCCCGTGTGCAGCTGAGATAGGCTCCAGCACCCCTGCGACTCCGAACGGGAGAAGTGGTAGAAACTGGATGGATGGATGGGTTCAGGACCCTTTGGGACTGTGCGACGAGGGCTGCCACTTTCGTGACTTCTGCGGTGCTTTATTGTGGACTTCTGGGTCTGCCTGCCGGGAGCCTTTTGGCCAGGGAGACCAGCTGCTGGGTCTCTGCCACACCAGAGTCCATTTGGAGACAGGACTGCGGAGCTGGTGCCGAGCGCCGGGACGGACAAGCTTCACAGTGTCTTGGCTGAATGAGCAAGTATCGGACACCTCGGTCTCTTTGGACGCATCCTCGCTCATCCATGCGGACTGGACACTGGCTGAGAGTTGGTGGGTGGCCTTGGTTACTTTGTTGGGTCTGCTCCTGTCTCTGGCCATGCTCCCCATGGTTGCATCAGCTCTGCTCTTTTAATGTCTTTAATGTCCGTTGTATTATTTGATGTGTGATGTCGCTCTCTTACACACATGCTTATGTGTGCTATGGATATGAGGTATTTTTCTCTCCCTTGGCCTCAGTCTGGACCCCCTCTCTTGGGACCCAGGCTTAGACAGATTTTTTTCTTCTTCTCATTACCCCCAACACACACTCCAGCGTTTACCTGTTTCTCAGCTTTTTTGTAAGGGGCGCTGGAAGTTGGCAGACCCGTCAGCGATCCTGTTCTGTCTCCCTGTAATGTTTGATCCTGTTATGTCTCCCTGTAATGTTTGTCTGCTCTTGAATGGGATTGTGCTGAAAATTCTTAATTTCCCATCGGGGATTAATAAAGTGTTTTGGTAACACTTTAAAATGGGGAACATATTCACCATTAATTAGTTGCTTATTAACATGCAAATTAGTAACATATTAGCTCTTAATTAGTCATTATTAAGTGCTTATTAATGCCTTATTCTTCATGGCCTTGGCCTTAGCCTTACCCCTAACCTTGACCCTAACCCTAACCCTAACCCTCTAACCCTAACCAAATAACTCTAAATTAAGTTTTTGTTACTTACAATGTGTTCCCCAAACTAAAGTGTTACCAGTATTTCAGATTCTGATTCTGTTAACCCGGTATAGCGGTATAGCTCATGGCCTTGGCCTTAGCCTTACCCCTACCCCTAGCCCTACCCCTAACCAACTCTCATTCTGTATGCCTAGCCCTAACCATAACCCTAACCCAACCCCAACCCCAACCCCAACCCCAACCCTAGCTCTAACCCTAGCCATAGCCCTAACCCTAACCTTTTCTTTATGCCTAACCCTAACCCTAACCTCAAATCTAACCCTAACCCTAACCTCAAATCTAACCCTAACCCAACCCCAACCCTAACCAAATAACCCTAACCCTAACCATGTAATTCTAAATTAAGTCTTTGTTACTTACAATATGTTCCCCATACTAAAGTGTTACCAGTATTTCAGATTCCGATTCTGTTAACTCGGTATAGCAGTATAGCTCATGGCCTTGGCCTTAGCCTTACCCCTAACCTTAGCCCTAACCCTAACCAACTCTCATTCTTTATGCCTAACCCTAACCCTAACCCCAACCCCAACCCTAGCCCTAACCCTAACCAACTCTTTTCTTTATGCCTAAACCTAACCCTAACCCGAACCCCAACCCTAACCCTAACCCTAACCCTAACCCAAACCCTCTAACCCTAAACTCTAACCCTAAACTCTAACCCTAACCCTAACCAAATAACTCTATATTAAGTCTTTGTTACTTACAATATGTTCCCTATACTAAAGTGGTACCAGTATTTCTGATTCTGATTCTGTTAACCCGGTATAGCGGTATAGCTCATGGCCTTGGCCTTAGCCTTACCCCTAACCCTAACCCTAACCCTAACATCTAACCCTAACCCTAACCCTAACCCTAACCCTAACCCTAACCCTAACCCTAACCCTAACCCTAACCCTAACCCTTACCCTAACCCCAACCCTAACCCTAACCCTAACCCTAACCGTAAATCCTTACCATAAACCTAACCCTAACCCTTACCCGAACTCCAACCCTAACCCTAACCCTAACCCCAACCCCAACCCTAACCCTAACCCTAACCCCTAACCCTAAACCCTAACCCTAACCCTAACCCTAACCCTAACCCTTACCCTAACCCCAACCCTAACCCTAACCCTAACCCTAACCCCAACCCCAACCCTAACCCTAACCCTAACCCCTCCCCCAACCCTAACCCTAACCCTAACCCCAACCCTAACCCTAACCCTAACCCTAACCGTAAATCCTTACCATAAACCTAACCCTAACCCTTACCCTAACTCCAACACTAACCCTAACCCTAACCCCAACCCCAACCCTAACCCTAACCCTAACCCCTAACCCTAAACCCTAACCCTAACCCTAACCCTAACCAAATAACTCTAAAGTAAGTATTTGTTACTTACAATATGTTCCCCATACTAAAGTGTTACCAGTATTTCAGGTTCTGATTCTCTTAACCCGGTATAGCGGTATAGCTCATGGCCTTGGCCTTAGCCTTACCCCTAACCCTAACCCTAACCCCTAACCCTAACCCTAACCCTAACCCTAACCCCTAACCCCTAACCCTAACCCTAACCAAATAACTCTAAATTAAGTCTTTGTTACTTACAATATGTTCCCCAAACTAAAGTGTTACCAGTATTTCAGATTCTGATTCCCTTTACCCGGTATAGTGGTATAGCTCATGGCCTTGGCCTTAGCCTTACCCCTAACCCTAACCCTAACCCTAACCCTAACCCTAACCCTAACCCTAACCCTAACCCTAACCCTAACCCTTGATTGGACCGTGCCATCCTAATTCCTGTCCCATTCCCCTAAACCCTAACCATAACCCTCTACAAACCTAACCCTAACCCTAACCCTAACCCTAACCCTAACCCTTACCCTAACCCCAACCCTAACCCTAACCCTAACCCTAACCGTAAATCCTTACCATAAACCTAACCCTAACCCTTACCCGAACTCCAACCCTAACCCTAACCCTAACCCCAACCCCAACCCCAACCCTAACCCTAACCCTAACCCCTAACCCTAAACCCTAACCCTAACCCTAACCCTAACCCTAACCCTTACCCTAACCCCAACCCTAACCCTAACCCTAACCCCAACCCCAACCCTAACCCTAACCCTAACCCTAACCCCTCCCCCAACCCTAACCCTAACCCTAACCCCAACCCTAACCCTAACCCTAACCCTAACCCTAACCGTAAATCCTTACCATAAACCTAACCCTAACCCTTACCCTAACTCCAACACTAACCCTAACCCTAACCCCAACCCCAACCCTAACCCTAACCCTAACCCTAACCCCTAACCCTAAACCCTAACCCTAACCCTAACCCTAACCCTAACCCTAACCCTAACCCTAACCCTAACCAAATAACTCTAAAGTAAGTATTTGTTACTTACAATATGTTCCCCATACTAAAGTGTTACCAGTATTTCAGATTCTGATTCTCTTAACCCGGTATAGCGGTATAGCTCATGGCCTTGGCCTTAGCCTTACCCCTAACCCTAACCCTAACCCCTAACCCTAACCCTAACCCTAACCCTAACCCCTAACCCCTAACCCTAACCCTAACCAAATAACTCTAAATTAAGTCTTTGTTACTTACAATATGTTCCCCATACTAAAGTGTTACCAGTATTTCAGATTCTGATTCCCTTTACCCGGTATAGTGGTATAGCTCATGGCCTTGGCCTTAGCCTTACCCCTAACCCTAACCCTAACCCTAACCCTAACCCTAACCCTAACCCTAACCCTAACCCTTACCCTAACCCTAACCCTAACCCTAACCCTAACCCTAACCTATAACCCTAACCCTTACCCTAACCTTAACCCTAACCCTAACCCTAACCCTAATCCTTACCCTAACCCTAACCCTAACCCTAACCCTAACCCTAACCCTAACCCTAACCCTAACCCCTAACCCTAAATAAATGATAAATACTTGTATAGCGCTTTTCTACCTTCAAGGTACTCAAAGCTCTTTGACAGTATTTCCACATTTACCCATTCACACACACATTCACACACTGATGGCGGGAGCTGCCATGCAAGGCGCTAACAAGCAGCCATTAGGAGCAAGGGTGAAGTGTCTTGCTCAAGGACACAACGGACGTGACTAGGTTGGTAGAAGGTGGGAATCGAACCAGGAACCCTCCGATTGCTGGCACGGCCACTCTACCAACTTCGCCACGCCGTCCCTAACCAAATAACTCTAAATTAAGTCTTTGTTACTTACAATATGTTCCCCATACTAAAGTGTTACCAGTATTTACCCCTAACCTTAGCCCTAACCCTAACCAACTCTCATTCTTTATGCCTAACCATAACCCTAACCCTAACCAAATAACTCCAAATTAAGTATTTGTTACTTACAACATGTTCCCCATACTAAAGTGTTACCAGTATTTCAGATTATGATTCTGTTAACCCGGTATAGCGGTATAGTTCATGGCCTTGGCCTTAGCCTTACCCCTTACCCTAACCCTAACCCTTACCCTAACCCTAACCCTAACCCCTAACCCTAACCCTAACCAAATAACTCTAAATTAAGTCTTTGTTACTTACAATATGTTCCCCATACTAAAGTGTTACCAGTATTACAGATTCTGATTCTGTTAACCCGGTATAGCAGTATAGCTCATGGCCTTGACCTTAGCCTTACCCCTAACCTTAGCCCTAACCCTAACCAACTCTCATTCTTTATGCCTAACCCTAACCCTAACCCTAACCAAATAACTCTAAATTAAGTATTTGTTACTTACAACATGTTCCCCATACTAAAGTGTTACCAGTATTTCAGATTCTGATTCTGTTAACCCGGTATAGCGGTATAGTTCATGGCCTTGGCCTTAGCCTTACCCCTAACCCTAACCTCCAACCCTAACGCTAACCCTTACCCTAACCCCAACCCTAACCCTAACCCTAATCCTAACCCCAACCCCAACCCTAACCAAGTAACTCTAAATTAAGTATTTGTTACTTACAACATGTTCCCCATACTAAAGTGTTACCAGCATTTCAGATTCTGATTCTGTTAACCCGGTATAGCGGTATAGTTCATGGCCTTGGCCTTAGCCTTACCCCTAACCCTAACCCTAACCTCCAACCCTAACGCTAACCCTTACCCTTACCCTAACCCCAACCCTAACCTTAACCCTAACCCTAACCCCAACCCCAACCCCAACCCTAACCAAGTAACTCTAAATTAAGTATTTGTTACTTACAACATGTTCCCCATACTAAAGTGTTACCAGCATTTCAGATTCTGATTCTGTTAACCCGGTATAGCGGTATAGTTCATGGCCTTGGCCTTAGCCTTACCCCTAACCCTAACCCTAACCTCCAACCCTAACGCTAACCCTTACCTTAACCCCAACCCTAACCCTAACCCCAACCCCAACCCCAACCCTAACCAAGTAACTCTAAATTAAGTATTTGTTACTTACAACATGTTCCCCATACTAAAGTGTTACCAGTATTTCAGATTCTGATTCTGTTAACCCGGTATAGCGGTATAGTTCATGGCCTTGGCCTTTGCCTTACCCCTAACCCTAACCTCCAACCCTAACGCTAACCCTTACCCTAACCCCAACCCCAACCCTAACCCTAACCCTAATCCTAACCCCCACCCCAACCCTAACCAAGTAACTCTAAATTAAGTATTTGTTACTTACAACATGTTCCCCATACTAAAGTGTTACCAGTATTTCAGATTCTGATTCTGTTAACCCGGTATAGCGGTATACTTCATGGCCTTGGCCTTTGCCTTACCCCTAACCCTAACCTCCAACCCTAACGCTAACCCTTACCCTAACCCCAACCCCAACCCTAACCCTAACCCTAACCCTAATCCTAACCCCAACCCCAACCCTAACCAAGTAACTCTAAATTAAGTATTTGTTACTTACAACATGTTCCCCATACTAAAGTGTTACCAGTATTTCAGATTCTGATTCTGTTAACCCGGTATAGCGGTATACTTCATGGCCTTGGCCTTAGCCTTACCCCTAACCCTAACCCTAACCTCTAACCCTAACCCTTACCTTAACCCTAACCCTAACCCTAACCCTAACCCTAACCCTAACCCTAATCCATAACCCCTAACCCCTAACCCTAACCCTAACCAAATAACTCTAAATTAAGTCTTTGTTACTTACAATATGTTCCCCATACTAAAGTGTTACCAGTATTTCAGATTCTGATTCTGTTAACCCGGTATAGCAGTATAGCTCATGGCCTTGGCCATAGCCTTACCCCTAACCTAACCTCTAACCTCTAACCTTACCCATACCCTAACCCTAACTAAATAACTCTAAATTAAGTATTTGTTACTTACAATATGTTCCCCATTCTAAAGTGGTACCAGTATTTCAGATTCTGATTCTGTTAACCCGGTATAGCGGTATAGCGGTATAGCTCATGGCCTTGGCCTTAGCCTTACCCCTAACCCTAACCAACTCTCTTTCTTTATGCCTAACCCTAACCCTAACCCCAACCCTAGCCCTAACCCTAACCAACTCTTTTCTTTATGCCTAAACCTAACCCTAACCCTAACCCTAAACCTAACCCAACTCCAACCCCGACCCTAACCCTAACCTTTAAACCTAACCCTCTAACCCTAACCCTAACCCTAACCCTAACCCTAACCCTAACCCTAACAAAATAACTCTAAATTAAGTTTTCGTTAATTACAATATGTTCCCCATACTAAAGTGTTACCAGTATTTCAGATTCTGATTCTCTTAACCCGGTATAGCGGTATAGCGGTATAGCGGTATAGCTCATGGCCTTGGCCTTAGCCTTACCCCTAACCCTAACCCTAACCCTAACGTCTAACCTCTAACCCTAACCCTTACCCTAACCCTAACCCTAACCCCTAACCCCTAACCCTAACCCTAACCCTAACCCTAACCCTAACCAAATAACTCTAAATTAAGTCTTTGTTACTTACAATATGTTCCCCATACTAAAGTGTTACCAGTATTTCAGATTCTGATTCTGTTAACCCGGTATAGCGGTATAGCTCATGGCCTTGGCCTTAGCCTTACACCTAACCCTAACCCTAACCGCCAACCCTAACGCTAACCCTTACCCTTACCCTAACCCCAACCCTAACCTTAACCCTAACCCTAACCCTAACCCCAACCCCAACCCCAACCCTAACCAAGTAACTCTAAATTAAGTATTTGTTACTTACAACATGTTCCCCATACTAAAGTGTTACCAGCATTTCAGATTCTGATTCTGTTAACCCGGTATAGCGGTATAGTTCATGGCCTTGGCCTTAGCCTTAACCCTAACCCTAACCCTAACCTCCAACCCTAACGCTAACCCTTACCTTAACCCCAACCCTAACCCTAACCCTAACCCTGACCCCAACCCCAACCCCAACCCTAACCAAGTAACTCTAAATTAAGTATTTGTTACTTACAACATGTTCCCCATACTAAAGTGTTACCAGTATTTCAGATTCTTATTCTGTTAACCCGGTATAGCGGTATAGTTCATGGCCTTGGCCTTTGCCTTACCCCTAACCCTAACCTCCAACCCTAACGCTAACCCTTACCCTAACCCCAACCCCAACCCTAACCCTAACCCTAATCCTAACCCCAACCCCAACCCTAACCAAGTAACTCTAAATTAAGTATTTGTTACTTACAACATGTTCCCCATACTAAAGTGTTACCAGTATTTCAGATTCTGATTCTGTTAACCCGGTATAGCGGTATACTTCATGGCCTTGGCCTTTGCCTTACCCCTAACCCTAACCTCCAACCCTAACGCTAACCCTTACCCTAACCCCAACCCCAACCCTAACCCTAACCCTAATCCTAACCCCAACCCCAACCCTAACCAAGTAACTCTAAATTAAGTATATGTTACTTATAACATGTTCCCCATACTAAAGTGTTACCAGTATTTCAGATTCTGATTCTGTTAACCCGGTATAGCGGTATAGTTCATGGCCTTGGCCTTAGCCTTACCCCTTACCCTAACCCTAACCCTTACCCTAACCCTAACCCTAACCCCTAACCCTAACCCTAACCAAATAACTCTAAATTAAGTCTTTGTTACTTACAATATGTTCCCCATACTAAAGTGTTACCAGTATTACAGATTCTGATTCTGTTAACCCGGTATAGCAGTATAGCTCATGGCCTTGACCTTAGCCTTACCCCTAACCTTAGCCCTAACCCTAACCAACTCTCATTCTTTATGCCTAACCATAACCCTAACCCTAACCAAATAACTCTAAATTAAGTATTTGTTACTTACAACATGTTCCCCATACTAAAGTGTTACCAGTATTTCAGATTCTGATTCTGTTAACCCGGTATAGCGGTATAGTTCATGGCCTTGGCCTTAGCCTTACCCCTAACCCTAACCCTAACCTCCAACCCTAACGCTAACCCTTACCCTAACCCCAACCCTAACCCTAACCCTAATCCTAACCCCAACCCCAACCCTAACCAAGTAACTCTAAATTAAGTATTTGTTACTTACAACATGTTCCCCATACTAAAGTGTTACCAGCATTTCAGATTCTGATTCTGTTAACCCGGTATAGCGGTATAGTTCATGGCCTTGGCCTTAGCCTTACCCCTAACCCTAACCCTAACCTCCAACCCTAACGCTAACCCTTACCCTAACCCCAACCCTAACCCTAACCCTAACCCTAACCCCAACCCCAACCCTAACCAAGTAACTCTAAATTAAGTATTTGTTACTTACAACATGTTCCCCATACTAAAGTGTTACCAGTATTTCAGATTCTGATTCTGTTAACCCGGTATAGCGGTATAGTTCATGGCCTTGGCCTTTGCCTTAACCCTAACCTCCAACCCTAACGCTAACCCTTACCCTAACCCCAACCCCAACCCTAACCCTAACCCTAATCCTAACCCCAACCCCAACCCTAACCAAGTAACTCTAAATTAAGTATTTGTTACTTACAACATGTTCCCCATACTAAAGTGTTACCAGTATTTCAGATTCTGATTATGTTAACCCGGTATAGCGGTATACTTCATGGCCTTGGCCTTACCCCTAACCTTAGCCCTAACCCTAACCAACTCTCATTCTTTATGCCTAACCATAACCCTAACCCTAACCAAATAACTCTAAATTAAGTATTTGTTACTTACAACATGTTCCCCATACTAAAGTGTTACCAGTATTTCAGATTCTGATTCTGTTAACCCGGTATAGCGGTATAGTTCATGGCCTTGGCCTTAGCCTTACCCCTAACCCTAACCCTAACCTCCAACCCTAACGCTAACCCTTACCCTAACCCCAACCCTAACCCTAACCCTAATCCTAACCCCAACCCCAACCCTAACCAAGTAACTCTAAATTAAGTATTTGTTACTTACAACATGTTCCCCATACTAAAGTGTTACCAGTATTTCAGATTCTGATTATGTTAACCCGGTATAGCGGTATACTTCATGGCCTTGGCCTTAGCCTTACCCCTAACCCTAACCCTAACCTCTAACCCTAACCCTTACCCTAACCCTAACCCTAACCCTAACCCTAACCCTAATCCATAACCCCTAACCCCTAACCCCTAACCCTAACCCTAACCAAATAACTCTAAATTAAGTCTTTGTTACTTACAATATGTTCCCCATACTAAAGTGTTACCAGTATTTCAGATTCTGATTCTGTTAACCCGGTATAGCAGTATAGCTCATGGCCTTGGCCATAGCCTTACCCCTAACCTAACCTCTAACCTCTAACCTTACCCATACCCTAACCCTAACCCCTAACCCTAACCCCTAACCCTAACCCTAACTAAATAACTCTAAATTAAGTATTTGTTACTTACAATATGTTCCCCATTCTAAAGTGTTACCAGTATTTCAGATTCTGATTCTGTTAACCCGGTATAGCGGTATAGCTCATGGCCTTGGCCTTAGCCTTACCCCTAACCCTAACCAACTCTCTTTCTTTATGCCTAACCCTAACCCTAACCCCAACCCTAGCCCTAACCCTAACCAACTATTTTCTTTATGCCTAAACCTAACCCTAACCCTAACCCTAAACCTAACCCAACTCCAACCCCGACCCTAACCCTAACCTTTAAACCTAACCCTCTAACCCTAACCCTAACCCTAACCCTAACCCTAACCCTAACAAAATAACTCTAAATTAAGTTTTCGTTAATTACAATATGTTCCCCATACTAAAGTGTTACCAGTATTTCAGATTCTGATTCTCTTAACCCGGTATAGCGGTATAACGGTATAGCTCATGGCCTTGGCCTTAGCCTTACCCCTAACCCTAACCCTAACGTCTAACCTCTAACCCTAACCCTTACCCTAACCCTAACCCTAACCCCTAACCCCTAACCCTAACCCTAACACTAACCCTAACCCTAACCAAATAACTCTAAATTAAGTCTTTGTTACTTACAATATGTTCCCCATACTAAAGTGTTACCAGTATTTCAGATTCTGATTCTGTTAACCCGGTATAGCGGTATAGCTCATGGCCTTGGCCTTAGCCTTACCCCTAACCCTAACCCTAACCTCCAACCCTAACGCTAACCCTTACCCTTACCCTAACCCCAACCCTAACCTTAACCCTAACCCTAACCCTAACCCCAACCCCAACCCCAACCCTAACCAAGTAACTCTAAATTAAGTATTTGTTACTTACAACATGTTCCCCATACTAAAGTGTTACCAGCATTTCAGATTCTGATTCTGTTAACCCGGTATAGCGGTATAGTTCATGGCCTTGGCCTTAGTCTTAACCCTAACCCTAACCCTAACCTCCAACCCTAACGCTAACCCTTACCTTAACCCCAACCCTAACCCTAACCCTAACCCTGACCCCAACCCCAACCCCAACCCTAACCAAGTAACTCTAAATTAAGTATTTGTTACTTACAACATGTTCCCTATACTAAAGTGTTACCAGTATTTCAGATTCTTATTCTGTTAACCCGGTATAGCGGTATAGTTCATGGCCTTGGCCTTTGCCTTACCCCTAACCCTAACCTCCAACCCTAACGCTAACCCTTACCCTAACCCCAACCCCAACCCTAACCCTAACCCTAATCCTAACCCCAACCCCAACCCTAACCAAGTAACTCTAAATTAAGTATTTGTTACTTACAACATGTTCCCCATACTAAAGTGTTACCAGCATTTCAGATTCTGATTCTGTTAACCCGGTATAGCGGTATAGCTCATGGCCTTGGCCTTAGCCTTACCCCTAACCCTAACCTCCAACCCTAACGCTAACCCTTACCCTAACCCCAACCACAACCCTAACCCTAACCCTAATCCTAACCCCAACCCCAACCCTAACCAAGTAACTCTAAATTAAGTATATGTTACTTATAACATGTTCCCCATACTAAAGTGTTACCAGTATTTCAGATTCTGATTCTGTTAACCCGGTATAGCGGTATAGTTCATGGCCTTGGCCTTAGCCTTACCCCTTACCCTAACCCTAACCCTTACCCTAACCCTAACCCTAACCCTAACCCTAACCCTAACCCTAACCCCGAACCCTAACCCTAACCAAATAACTCTAAATTAAGTCTTTGTTACTTACAATATGTTCCCCATACTAAAGTGTTACCAGTATTACAGATTCTGATTCTGTTAACCCGGTATAGCAGTATAGCTCATGGCCTTGACCTTAGCCTTACCCCTAACCTTAGCCCTAACCCTAACCAACTCTCATTCTTTATGCCTAACCATAACCCTAACCCTAACCAAATAACTCTAAATTAAGTATTTGTTACTTACAACATGTTCCCCATACTAAAGTGTTACCAGTATTTCAGATTCTGATTCTGTTAACCCGGTATAGCGGTATAGTTCATGGCCTTGGCCTTAGCCTTACCCCTAACCCTAACCCTAACCTCCAACCCTAACGCTAACCCTTACCCTAACCCCAACCCTAACCCTAACCCTAATCCTAACCCCAACCCCAACCCTAACCAAGTAACTCTAAATTAAGTATTTGTTACTTACAACATGTTCCCCATACTAAAGTGTTACCAGCATTTCAGATTCTGATTCTGTTAACCCGGTATAGCGGTATAGTTCATGGCCTTGGCCTTAGCCTTACCCCTAACCCTAACCCTAACCTCCAACCCTAACGCTAGCCCTTACCCTAACCCCAACCCTAACCCTAACCCTAACCCTAACCCCAACCCCAACCCTAACCAAGTAACTCTAAATTAAGTATTTGTTACTTACAACATGTTCCCCATACTAAAGTGTTACCAGTATTTCAGATTCTGATTCTGTTAACCCGGTATAGCGGTATAGTTCATGGCCTTGGCCTTTGCCTTACCCCTAACCCTAACCTCCAACCCTAACGCTAACCCTTACCCTAACCCTAACCCCTAACCCTAACCCTAACCCCAACCCCAACCCTAACCAAGTAACTCTAAATTAAATATTTGTTACTTACAACATGTTCCCCATACTAAAGTGTTACCAGTATTTCAGATTCTGATTATGTTAACCCGGTATAGCGGTATACTTCATGGCCTTGGCCTTAGCCTTACCCCTAACCCTAACCCTAACCTCTAACCCTAACCCTAACCCTAACCCTAACCCTAACCCTAACCCTAACCCTAATCCATAACCCCTAACCCCTAACCCCTAACCTTAACCCTAACCAAATAACTCTAAATTAAGTCTTTGTTACTTACAATATGTTCCCCATACTAAAGTGTTACCAGTATTTCAGATTCTGATTCTGTTAAACCGGTATAGCAGTATAGCTCATGGCCTTGGCCATAGCCTTACCCCTAACCTAACCTCTAACCTCTAACCTTACCCATACCCTAACCCTAACCCCTAACCCTAACCCCTAACCCTAACCCTAACTAAATAACTCTAAATTAAGTATTTGTTACTTACAATATGTTCCCCATTCTAAAGTGGTACCAGTATTTCAGATTCTGATTCTGTTAACCCGGTATAGCGGTATACTTCATGGCCTTGGCCTTAGCCTTACCCCTAACCCTAACCCTAACCTCTAACCCTAACCCTTACCCTAACCCTAACCCTAACCCTAACCCTAACCCTAACCCTAATCCATAACCCCTAACCCCTAACCCCTAACCCTAACCCTAACCAAATAACTCTAAATTAAGTCTTTGTTACTTACAATATGTTCCCCATACTAAAGTGTTACCAGTATTTCAGATTCTGATTCTGTTAACCCGGTATAGCGGTATAGCTCATGGCCTTGGCCTTAGCCTTACCCCTAACCCTAACCTCTAACCTCTAACCTCTAACCTCTAACCTTACCCTTACCCTAACCCTAACCCTAACCCTAACCCTAACCCTAGCCAAATAACTCTAAATTAAGTATTTGTTACTTACAATATGTTCCCCATACTAAAGTGTTACCAGTATTCCAGTTAACTCAGCCCTCTGCGTGTGTTCTTTTTTCACTTTGGCCACAAATAAAACAAGCGCTAACTTACTTTCCACGCAGCACTAACTTTTCAAAGTTTCCCACCGCAGTCACACTTTGAAGCAACTCGGCGTCCTCAAAAGCTGACGCAGGGGGGCCGCCTGAGGTGGCCCCTTCCTCCGCCGGTCCATCATCCCCGATTCAAAAAAACAATATGCCGTATATTAAATGGGGGGTTTTTGGTGTTGCAAAATGTAAGTAGGACTTCCAGCCTCGGCAGGGTTGGATGAAAGACTCAAGATGTTCATAGCGTATTTGCTCGCCTTTATTGTCCCTTCAGGGGAAACTCGCCGGCTGCAGCCATTAAAAATAGAACAGAGGATGTGCTTCAAACAACGCGAGAGATGAATACTGTTGCTTCTCATTGCACATTGATTAAACACACATTTAACGACATTAGCAGGCGCTATATGGCGACGCACCGAGTCGGACGTTTCACCTCTCAGGTCCGTGTTTGTACAGTTGCTGGCCATCCTGCCTCTCCATGCTTTGTCAGCGCCAAGGTCTCCTCTTTCCCTCTCTCCCAAATTGTTTGAAATGCTATCAAAGAGTTGGCGTGGCCATCAAAGCGGGAAACTTTAAAGGCTTCCACCTTTGCCGCAGCCCCCCCCGCTCTAATCTGGTGGGTGTGCTCGGCACTGGAAGGTAAATAAGTGTGAAATGGGACATGTGTTTCCCATCCACTCCCTTTGTCACACATGTTCTCTTTTCTCTCTGATGAACATTCCACCTTCCCCAGGTCCCCTGCTCTCCTCGCCAAAAACACTCCCTGGAACTCCCTCCACCTGGAACCGCACGCATCCCTCAAAGCCCCACACTTCCTGTCCATCTGAGATCCATCGGGTCCGATCAAGCGCCGACTGACAAGATCCCCGCTTTTTTTCCCCCCGTGTTTGTTCTGGAAGACGTCGCTCGCACTGACGGACTGTTTATTGCTCTTCATTAGACGGTGGTAATTATTGGAATAATAAGCCAACACCGATCCCGCTTGAATCCGACGCCGCGGCTCTGATCAGCGCCAGCGGTTCTGTCTTGAGAACATCACCAGACAGGAAATCAAGCAAAGGCAAAAGGATAAACACTTTTTTTCCCCCCTATTACTCGA
This sequence comes from Entelurus aequoreus, assembly GCF_033978785.1. Taxonomy (NCBI): domain Eukaryota; kingdom Metazoa; phylum Chordata; class Actinopteri; order Syngnathiformes; family Syngnathidae; genus Entelurus; species Entelurus aequoreus. Next base: position 10,468,198 of record NC_084731.1, read on the forward strand.
GTCAGATGAAAAATGTGAGAGAAAAAAAGAAGCCTTCTCTCCCTGCTTATTATCTAAAAAGGGCAGTAATTCCTTAGCTGTGGGAGAATTCCCTCGCCATCAAGCCAGTGCAGACCTGCCTGAAGGCCTCATGGCGCACCAATGATCGTGTTTACCTTCCAGCCGGTTGTTGTGGCAGGTCTTTAACGAGCTCATCTCCTCGTCCTCGTGTTTACACCACTCTTTGATTTGCTGGGGATCTACGGCTGTCTTATGATAAAACATTTTCATTACAGATGATATATGCGTTAAAATGTAATATCGGAAATTATCGGTATCGTTTTTTTTATTATCGGTATCTTTTTTTTTTTTTTTTTTTTTTTTTTTTTTAAATTAAATCAACATAAAAAAGACAAGATACACTTACAATTAGTGCACCAACCCGAAAAAACATCCCTCCCCCATTCACACAAAATGGTTGTTTCTTTCTGTTATTAATATTCTGCTTCCTACATTATATATCAATATATATCAATACAGTCTGCAAGGGATACAGTCCGTAAGCACACAGGATTGTGCGTGCTGCTGCTCCACTACTAGTACTAACCTTTAACAGTTAATTTTACTCATTTTCATTCATTACTAGTTTCTATGTAACTGTTTTTATATTGTTGTACTTTCTTTTTTATTCAAGAAAATGTTTTTAATTTATTTATCTTACTTTACTAATTTTTTAAAAAAGTACACTACCGTTCAAAAGTTTGGGGTCACATTGAAATGTCCTTATTTTTGAAGGAAAAGCACTGTACTTTTCAATGAAGATAACTTTAAACTAGTCTTAACTTGAAAGAAATACACTCTATACATTGCTAATGTGGTAAATGACTATTCTAGCTGCAAATGTCTGGTTTTTGGTGCAATATCTACATAGGTGTATTGAGGCCCATTTCCAGCAGCTATCACTCCAGTGTTCTAATGGTACAATGTGTTTGCTCATTGGCTCAGAAGGCTAATTGATGATTAGAAAACCCTTGTGCAATCATGTTCACACATCTGAAAACAGTTTAGCTCGTTACAGAAGCTACAAAACTGACCTTCCTTTGAGCAGATTGAGTTTCTGGAGCATCACATTTGTGGGGTCAATTAAACGCTCAAAATGGCCAAAAAAGAGAACTTTCATCTGAAACTCGACAGTCTATTCTTGTTCTTAGAAATGAAGGCTATTCCACAAAATTGTTTGGGTGACCCCAAACTTTTGAACGGTAGTGTACCTTATCTTCACCATACATGGTTGTCCAAATTAGGCATAATAATGTGTGAATTCCACGACTGTATATATCGGTTGATATCGGTATCGGTTGATATCGGTATCGGTAATTAAAGAGTTGGACAATATCGGAATATCGGATATCGGCAAAAAGCCATTATCGGACATCCCTAATTTTCATCAGTTAATTCACTTTGGTTAGAGCAGGGGTGTCCAAACTTTTTCCACTGAGGGCAAAATTAAAGCATGCGGGGGCCATTTTGATATTTTTCATTTTCAAACCATAACAAAATACCGAAAAATTACCAAATAGTAGCCCGGGCGTTTATTTCACAAAATGGGGTCAGACCCCGGGCGGCTATTAGGACATGGGCGGTTAGTCATTCACATCGACGTCCCACTGGGGTGAGTTTTTCCTTGCCCGTATGTGGGCTCCGTACCGAGGATGTCGTTGTGGCTTGTGCAGCCCTTTGAGACACTTGTGATTTAGGGCTATATAAAAAAACATTGATTGATTGATTGATTGATTGATATTTGCACAAGGCTTTTATTTATTTTTGCACCAGCCTGCACCAGGCCATTATTTGGTTACAATTAGGGATGTCCGATAATGGCTTTTTGCCGATATCCGATATTCCGATATTGTCCAACTCTTTAATTACCGATACCGATATCAACCGATACCGATATCAACCGATATATGCAGTCGTGGAATTAACACATTATTATGTCTAATTTGGACAACCAGGTATGGTGAAGATAAGGTACTTTTTAAAAAAAATAATAAAATAAGATAACTAAATTAAAAACATTTTCTTGAATAAAAAAGAAAGTACAACAATATAAAAACAGTTACATAGAAACTAGTAATGAATGAAAATGAGTAAAATTAACTGTTAAAGGTTAGTACTATTAGTGGAGCAGCAGCATGCACAATCATGTGTGCTTACGGACTGTATCCCTTGCAGACTGTATTGATATATATTGATATATAATGTAGGAACCAGAATATTGATAACAGAAATAAATGGGGGGAGGGAGGTTTTTTGGGTTGGTGCACTAATTGTAAGTGTATCTTGTGGTTTTTTATGTTGATTTAATAAAAAGAAAAAAAAAAAAAAAAAAAAAAAAGATACAGATAATAAAAAAAACGATACCGATAATTTCCGATATTACATTTTAAAGCATTTATCGGCCGATAATATCGGCATGCCTATATTATCGGACATCTCTAGTTTGAACTATTATTTTGTTTGTTTTATGCTCTTTTGTCAAATAAAAATGTGATTTTGTATGGCAACCACACAATATATGCAATATTTTTTTCCACATAAAACATTTTTAAGTGACATTTTTTAAGTAATTGGAGCCTTGAAAATTATTAATTGTAACCAAAATTTTTTTGTCTTTTTTTTTTTTTTTGAGTAACGGCAAAAAAATAAAAATGAAGAAAGACACAATAAATAAAAAAAACAGCCTGCATGGCAGCTTTGTGTCAACATTGACACTTTTTGTCGTTAGATTTCACTTCATTCCAGAAAATACATACTCATATAGTAGTACAGTTGTTATTAGTGAGAATATACTTATTTTAAAGTATTTTGGGGTTCATTGAGGTTAGGTAAAGCCAAATTGTTTTGTTCTATTGGCAGATAATTTTCCTTAGTTCAAGTAAAATACCCCTCATTTTTGTATTTTTTTTTCCCTTGTTTTTGAACACTGACTTTTTGCAGTGTACATTTCTTGGATATTCCTTGTTGAAATATGCAGCGGCCTGCGTTTTGATGGTGAGGATCAAAAGGCTTCAAAAATGACGGCGATATGATGGTTACCTACGTGCACGCCAGTAGACGGGGTGCCACCGTGCATCGCTTATTAACGCGGCACTTAATTAGCTGTAATTTCACATCAGCCGGTTTACTCTTGACGCATTAAATAAACATCTACGTCTATTTAACGTGTCTAATTAGAATATTGTGTCAAGACTTTGTCGGGTAGGCATATATGCACAAACATCTTGTACGTTCGTTACCAGGCCGATACCTTGGCAGCTGAGAGTGCCGCGGGCACAGCAGCGCCAGACATTCTGCATACGCAAATATTCCTCAAGTTAACGCTCCGACTTCACACCCTCGAAACAGAATATACAGCCTTGTCTACCTCAAAGGACTGCTCACCCCCAAATCCTCCACACGACACCTCCGCTCCGGACAGGCTAACCTCCGAGGACAAAGCTACGAACGCTCACAGTCTGTGGAACTTTCTCCCTGACCACCTGAGGGCACCACAGACTGTGGATGCTTTTAAGAAAGGCTTAAAAACCCTTCTTTTTAAAAAAGCCTTTTTTTACATATACTAGTTCTGGTTTAATTTTTTTATTTTTTTCATTATCTATGGGGGGCGGTATAGCTCGGTTGGTAGAGTGGCCGTGCCAGCAACCTGAGGGTTCCAGGTTCAATCCCCGCTTCCGCCATCCTAGTCACTGCCGTTGTGTCCTTGGGCAAGACACTTTACCCACCTGCTCCCAGTGCCACCCACACTTGTTTAAATGTAACTTAAATATTGGGTTTCACTATGTAAAAGCGCTTTGAGTCATTAGAGAAAAGCGCTATATAAATATAATTCACTTCACTTCATCTTTTTATTTTTTTATTTTAGCACTTTGAGGTTGTTTACTAAATGTAAAGTGCTTTTTACAAACAAAATATATGATTATTATTAGGAATGTCCGATAATGGCTTTTTGCCGATATCCGATATGCCGATATTGTCCAACTCTTTAATTACCGATACCGATATCAACCGATACCGATATCAACCGATATATACAGTCGTGGAAATAACACATTATTATGCCTAATTTGGACAACCAGGTAAGGTGAAGATAAGGTACTTTTTAAAAAAATGAATCAAATAAAATAAGATAAATCAATTCAAAACATTTTCTTGAATAAAAAAGAAAGTAAAACAATATAAAAACAGTTACATAGAAACTAGTAATTAATGAAAATTTGTAAAATTAACTGTTAAAGGTTAGTACTATTAGTGGAGCAGCAGCACGCACAATCATGTGTGCTTACGGACTGTATCCCTTGCAGACTGTATTGATATATATTGATATATAATGTAGGAACCAGCATATTGATAACAGAAAGGAATGGGGGGAGGGAGGTTTTTTGGGTTGGTGCACTAATTGTAAGTGTATCTTGTGTTTTTTATGTGGATTTAATTTAAAAAAAAAAAAAAAAAAAAAAAACGATACTGATAATAAAAAAACGATAGCGATAATTTCCGATATTACATTTTAACGCATTTATCGGCCGATAATATCGGCAGACCGATATTATCGGACATCTCTAATGATTATTATTGTTATTACCTGTTGTTACCTTCCTCAAAAAGGTAAGATTTTCATTGGAGTGAAGTGAGTTATATATTTATATAGCGCTTTTCTCTAGTGACTCAAAGCGCTTTACATAGTAAAAGCCCAATATCTAAGTTACATTTAACCCAGTGTGGGTGGCACTGGGAGCAGGTGGGTAAAGTGTCTTGCCCAAGGATGGTGGAAGTGGGGCTCGAACCCGGAATCCTCAAGTTGCTGGCACGGCCGCTCTACCAACCGAGCTATACCGGCCCGGTATAGCTATAGAGTGGGTTTGTCTCTTTGTGTGTCTGTCCACTGTTTTCCAATATTCATCCAATTTGGCCAATAATAGAATGTTCTTTATTGTTTTCCATTAACCATAATTACAACTTAGTCGACCTTTGACCAATATAAACTGCAACATTTTTTCTTGGTGTGCAATACGAGTGTTTTTTGTTTTATTTTACATATACATAGTGCAATCGTTGGAGTGCACAATACATATTATTTACCGTATTTTCCGGACCATAGGGCGCACCGGATTATAAGGCACAGTGCCGATGAATGCTCTATATTCGAACTGTTTTCCTATATAAGGCGCACCGGATTATAAGGTGCATATTCTATATTTTCAATGGAACATATAAAATGTTGGTGTTTCCTACTTGAGTCATATTGCAGTCTACACATATCTCTTATGTTTGACTGCCATCTACTGGTCACTCTTATCATTACACCATGTACCAAATAAAACTGCTTCGAGGTCGGTAAGCAAAACCAGATTGATTCCGTACATTAGGCGCAGCGGGTTATAAGGCGCACTGTCGAGTTTTGAGGAAAAACAATGATTTTAAGTGCGCCTTATAGTCCGGAAAATACGGTATTACACAATTGTAGTTTTTCATTACGTTCTACTTCTGTTACCGTATGTAAAAACCTGCGCTGCAACCATATACTTGCTCTATTATGGGATGAATACAAGTCTTAATAAAAAATAGCACTGTTGTTGATTGTCACACACACACTAGGTGTGGCAAAATTATTATCTGCATTTGACCCATCACCCTTGATCACCCCCTGGGAGGTGAGGGGAGCAGTGGGCAGCAGCGGTGGCCACGCCCGGGAATCATTTTTGGTGATTTAACCCCCAATTCCAACCCTTGATGCTGAGTGCCAAGCAGGGAGGTAATGGCTCCCATTTTTATAGTCTTTGGTATGACTCGGCCGGGGTTTGAACTCATGACCTACTGATCTCAGGGCGGACACTCTAACCACTAGGCCACTGAGCAGTTGATATTGAAGAAATTTCCCAAAAGAAAAAGTGGTAGTAAATTCACGATAACCCTTGTGTGGGGCTCGGGTCTGTGGGACCCGTTTTCATTCTTTATTAAAAGAAAAATGATACAATGAATTAATTTTTCAAACTGAGACTCACTGACTTTGGCTCATTTTCTGTGAAGAACATGTATCAGAATGCATATTTAATGACCACACACCATACACCCCCCTACACATTTCTATTACATATAAGATGTCCGGGTCCACTGGACCCGGGGCTAATAGAAGTGTGGAAATTGATGTTCTGTGTACCACACACACACACACACACACACACACACACACACACACATAAATGTCTTGCCTACTTTGTGTGGACCCACGTTTGGTTAGTGGTTTGTGAGGGCCCCCCTTTCCACTATAGCTAGAATGATGAAAAAATATACATCTAGCCCTAGATGGGAGTAGAGAGTTGCAACTAGGGATGTCAGATAATGGCTTCTTGCCGATATCCAATATTCCGATATTGTCCAACTCTTTAATTACCGATACCGATATCAACCGATACCGATATCAACCGATATATGCAGTCGTGGAATTAACACATTATTATGCCTAATTTGGACAACCAGGTATGGTGAAGATAAGGTACTTTTTAAAAAAATTTAATAAAATAAGATAAATAAATTAAAAACATTTTCTTGAATAAAAAAGAAAGTAAAACAATATAAAAACAGTTACATAGAAACAAGTATTTAATGAAAATGAGTAACATTAACTGTTAAAGGTTAGTACTATTAGTGGAGCAGCAGCACGCACAATCATGTGTGCTTACGGACTGTATCCCTTGCAGACTTTATTGATATATATTGATATATAATGTAGGAACCAGAATATTAATAACAAAAAAGATACAACCCTTTTGTGTGAATGAGTGTAAATGGGGGAGGGAGGTTTTTTGGGTTGGTGCAATAATTGTATGTGTATCTTGTGTTTTTATGTTGATTTAATAAAAACCAAAAAAACCAAAACAACAACAACAAAAAACGATACCGATAATTAAAAAAACGATACCGATAATTTCCGATATTACATTTTAAAGCATTTATCGGACATCCCTAGTTGCAACCTCACTTCAGAATGCAAAACACACAAAGTAAAACAAATATTTTACTTTTGTAGTTGTGAGGACCAGGCAAATGTCCTCACAAGTTAAAAGATCCTCACAGAAAGGGTGGTTTATCAAGTGTATGTCCACACAAGGACGGTGAGACAAGTGCACACACACACACACACACACACACACACACACACACACACACACACACACACACACACACACACACAGCAGGCCTAGACAGGAGGAGGACAGAGTGTAGGTAAACAGAACATCAGAGGGTCAAATGTGCGAGAAAATGAGAGCAGACAGTGTTGACAAACAATGTTGCCACCTTGTGTGGGAACCGCAGGTGCAGAAACACAAAAGAAGAATCCCTGTGGGATGCAGAAACTGGCAGAGAAATGTTCCGTGCAACGTTCATATTGTTGTTACTCAGCCAGTGTTTGTGGGTCTGATGGACCCGTTGCATTTTGTGGCTTTTAATGCCTCACAATCAAACACTTTCATGTTAAAATACTGAACAGATGTTTATTGGGATAAGGTAAACATCTGTTCGGTATTTTAACATGAAAGTGTTTGATTGTGAGGCATTAAAAGCCACAAAATGCAACGGGTCCATCAGACCCACAAACGCTGGCTGAGTAACAACAATATGAACATTACACAAGGCTTAAACAACTTATTACATTGCAACACTATTGTTCCCTGGATAGACATGTGCATGGTACATGTATATAAGAAGTGGTCGACAGGCAAACATTCCTAGTTTACAAGCCATTTTAAAGTCGGTGTGTGCGTTGTGTGTATTGCGGCGACTGCTGTTTGAAAGAAGATGTTGTGGAGTCTCCAGAGCTGCCAGCATGCAGTATCCATCAGCATGCCGCAGCCCGCAGGCTGTGGCGGAGGCGAGCGCCAGGACAGTCCATTAATGAAACATTAATGGCTGAACTTGGACGGAAATAAGCGATCCAGCCTGGACTCCTGTGCGGGTCCATTAACGTCGGCGCGACACACTGCGGCAATCCGCCCTCAACCCCCCCCCCCCCCACCCCCCACCCCCATCCCCTCTTCACCCCCCTGCTAGCCTGCCTCCAATCCAGGGTCGTTGCAGGTAAACGGCGTGCAGAGGGTACAACTCCATCTGGCTGACCTCTGTATGCCGGCTGCACAGGGACTATCAACAAATGATTTCCAAACGAAATGTGGAACCTCTGAGATTAATAAAACACACAAAGGTTGTTTTACTGTTGTGCTCGGCACATGTGCGTTAAAAGGTCTTCATTTTGAAGTAAAGTGGTACCTCCATGTCCGTAGGATCGCCTTCTCAATAAGCTCGAGACTCGCAACATTCAAGGCGGTCTTTGCATGATTGATTGATTGATTGATTGAGACTTGTATTAGTAGATTGCACAGTACACTACATATTCCGTACAATTGACCACTAAATGGTAACACCCCAATAAGTTTTTCAACTTGTTTAAGTCGGGGTCCACGTTAATCAATGCATGGTAAAGGTAAACAGTAGAAGCATTTAAGTCCCATCTTAAAACTCATTTGTATACTCTAGCCTTTAAATAGACCCCCTTTTTAGACCAGTTGATCTGCCGTTTCTTTTCTTTTCTCCTCTGCCACCCTCTCCCGTGTGGAGGGGGGGGGGCACAGATCTGGTGGCCATGGATGACGTGCTGGCTGTCCAGAGTCGGGACCCGGGGTGGACCGCTCACCTGTGCATCGGTTGGGGACATCTCTGCGCTGCTGACCTGTCTCCGCTCGGGATGGTCTCCTGCTGGCCCCACTATGGACTGGACTTGCACTATTATGTTAGATCCACTATGGACTGGACTTGCACTATTATGTTAGATCAACTATGGACTGGACTCTCACTATTATGTTGGATCCACTATGGACTGGACACTCACTATTATGTTAGATCCACTAAGGACTGGACTCTCACTGTTATGTTAGATCCACTATGGACTGGACTCTCACTATTATGTTAGATCCACTAAGGACTGGACTCTCACTATTATGTTAGATCCACTATGGACTGGACTCTCACACTCTAATGTTAGATCCACTATGGACTGGACACTCACTATTATGTTAGATCCACTATGGACTGGACTCTCACTATTATGTTAGATCCACTATGGACTGGACTCTCACACTATTATGTTAGATCCACTATGGACTGGACTCTCACTATTATGTTAGATCCACTATGGACTGGACTCTCACTATTATGTTAGATCCACTATGGACTGGACTCCCACTATTATGTTAGATCCACTATGGACTGGACTCTCACACTATTATGTTAGATCCACTATGGACTGGACTCTCACTATTATGTTAGATCCACTATGGACTGGACTCTCACTATTATGTTAGATCCACTATGGACTGGACTCTCACTATTATGTTAGATCCACTATGGACTGGACTCTCACATTATTATGTTAGATCCACTATGGACTGGACTCTCACTATTATGTTAGAGCCACTATGGACTGGACTCTCACTATTATGCTAGATCCACTATGGACTGGACTCTCACTATTATGTTAGATCCACTATGGACTGGACTCTCACACTATTATGTTAGATCCACTATGGACTGGACTGTCACACTATTATGTTAGATCCACTATGGACTGGACCCTCACTATTATGTTAGATCCACTATGGACTGGACTCTCACACTATTATGTTAGATCCACTATGGACTGAACTGTCACACTATTATGTTAGATCCACTATGGACTGGACTCTCACTATTATGTTAGATCCACTATGGACTGGACTCTCACACTATTATGTTAGATCCACTATGGACTGGACTCTCACTATTATGTTAGATCCAACATGATTTAATCTTGACTATAGCTCAACAAAGTACAAAACAAAAAGCCCTCACAAGGCTTGGCGCAGGGAACAAAAGCTAAGACTTAGCATAAACTATGAACATAAAACAAACAACACTTACCGTGGCTTGAAAAGAGCAGCATGAACTATGGCATGAGCAGAGCATGAAATGAACACAAGGAAGAAACTATCAACAAGAACTATGGCATAGACAGAGCAAACACAGAGTAATGTCGCCAGGACGACTAACTGAAAAAACAGACTTAAATAATAGTCGCTTGATTGGAACAGGTGCGTGCATAAAGCAGGTGAAACTAATGAGTAGTCATTGAAACCAAAACAAACAAGATTGCACAAAAACAGGAACTATGGAGTCCAAAAACCAACAAAACATGACCAAACAAAACATGATCTAGACCAGTGGTCCCCAACCTTTTTGTACTTGTGAACCGGTCAACGCTTGAAAATGTGCTCCACGGACCGGGGGGGGGGGGTTATGTTTTTTTTTTTTTTTTTTTTTTTTTTTTTTTGTCATAAAGAAATACAATCATGTGTGCTTACGGACTGTACCCTTGCAGACTGTATTGATTTATATTGATATATAATGTATATATTGTGTTTTTTATGTTGATTTAATTAATTAATTAATTAATTAATTAATTAATTTATCTAATTATTATTTTTTTCTTTTTTTTTTTTTTTTTTCTTGTGCGGCTGCGGCCCGTTACCAATTGGTCCACGGACCGGTACCGGGCCGCAGACCGGGGGTTGGGGACCACTGATCTAGACTAGGGATGTCCGATAATGGCTTTTTGCCGATATCCGATATTCCGATATTGTCCAACTCTTTAATTACCGATACCGACATCAACCGATACCGATATCAACCGATATATGCAGTCGTGGAATTAACACATTATTATGCCTAATTTGGACAACCAGGTATGGTGAAGATAAGGTACTTTTTAAAAAAATGAGTAAAATAAGATAAATAAATTAAAAACAGTTTCTTGAATAAAAAAGAAAGTATAACAATATAAAAACAGTTACATAGAAACTAGTAATGAATGAAAATTAGTAAAATTAACTGTTAAAGGTTAGTACTATTAGTGGACCAGCAGCACGCACAATCATGTGTGCTTACGGACTGTATCCCTTGCAGACTGTATTGATATATATTGATATATAATGTAGGAACCAGAATATTGATAACAGAAAGAAATGGGGGGAGGGAGGTTTTTTGGGTTGGTTCACTAATTGTAAGTGTATCTTGTGTTTTTTATGTTGATTTAATAATTAAAAAAAACAAAAAAAAAACGATACCGATAATAAAAAACCCGATACCGATAATTTCCGATATTACATTTTAACGCATATATCGGCCGACATCTGTAATCTAGACCACAGATCATGACACAACTGCGCCCAAGACCCAACCTCCGGGCTGATGATTTTAGCTTGTCCTGAAGAATTTGGAGGTAATCCTCCTTTTTCATTGTCCCATTGTCTTGTCCCATACTCTCTGTAAAGCACCAGTTCCATCGGCAGCAAAACAGGCCCCGAGCATAATACTACCACCACCATGCTGGACGGTAGGTGTGGTGTTCCTGGGATTAAAGGCCTCACCTTTTCTCCTCCGAACCTATCGCTGGGTATTGTGGCCAAACAGTTAAATTTTTGCTTCATCTGACATCACATGGACAAAGATGAGACTCTCTGCTCCGCCGCTCCCAGTCTGTGGAACGCTCTCCCTGACCACATGAGGTAACCTCAGACTGTGGATGCTTTTAAAAAAGCCTTTTTTTTTTCTTTTTTTTTTTTTTTCTTTTTTTTTTTATATATATGCATACTAGTTTTAGCTAATTGGCTGTTCTAGTTTTAATTTTTTTTAATTATCTTTTTATTTTTATTATTTTTATTTTTATTATTTTTATCTTATGTGTTTATTTTTTTTTATTTTTTTTAATACACTGTAGCACTTTGAGGTTGTTTACTCAATGTAAAGTGCTCTTTACAAATAAAATATATTATTATTATTATTATTATTATTATTATTATTATTATTATTATTATTATTATTATTATTATTCTGTAGGAAAGTTCAGTGGTCACTGTGGAACAAACATATTAATTTTTCACAAAAACTCTTCTCATACTTCTGTGGGAAACTTTTGTATTCCGTCTCAAATCAGATTAATACTGAAAGCAATTACAATCTCCTGCAATTAGAGGAAACGACCAGGTTGAGAGCGTTCATCTATCTTCCTCACTTGGTCCTCATGATGTACTTGGATGTTGGAGAACACGCTCATGGACCGACTCCGGCTTTCCCGAGCGCCAGGCCCCGCCCCCTCCCGGCTGCCAACACGTGAAGGAAACATACAAGTGCGATGGTGGAGATGACACGCTGATCTAAGATTGTAATTAAGAAACCGGGAGCGGCGCAAAGACGCATCAGTCAGCTGGTAATGCCCCGTGTTGTCTCAATTACACTTTCCATGATGTAGAATAACAGCATTACGCCCGAGCGAGACATGCATTCATATACTCCTAATTAAATAAAAGCCAAATCAAGATCCCAGCCGCTCGCATTCATTCAGACGGATGGCGACAGCGATGACCTCTCGGCTGACGTTCAAAGAGACGGCTCCCAAAGGTCGTTGTCACTGAAAACATTTGTCACGTTATAAAAAGGGACACTTTTTAAAAGTAGACACCACTTCGGTAGATAAAGTCCGTCACTTTATAGTCCTTTTGACGCAGTCTTCAAGTATCACTAACTGGATTTCGCTGATGGAAACATTCCAGTACAGCTTTTTTGTTCACAGCACATAAGATGATTTGCATCTTTTCTGTCCTATTAATGTTACAATATCGGATTTTCATGTTAAACAATGCTGAAGTGTCAAATCATGCGGTTCTTGCAATTGAGCGTGAGCTTGCTAGCAGTTTTGGATGCCTCCGAATTCTGTGTTTTGCAGTCTTTTCTTAAAGGCTTACTAAAAGCCACTACTAGCGACCACGCAGTCTGATAGTTTATATATCAATGATGAAATCTTAACATTGCAACACATGCCAATACGGCCGGGTTAACTTATAAAGTGACATTTTAAATTTCCCGCGAAACTTCCGGTTGAAAACGTCTATGTATGATGACGTATGCGCCTGACGTCAATAGTTAAACGGAAGTATTCGGACACCATTGAATCCAATACAAAAAAGCTCTGTTTTCATCGCAGTATTCTTTTGCAATTTGTTTAATGAACAATGGAGACTGCAAAGAAGAAAGCTGTAGGTGGGATCGGTGTATTAGCGGCTGGCTGCAGCAACACAACCAGGAGGACTTTGAGTCGGATAGCAGACGCGCTATCCGACGCTAGCCGCCGACCGCATCGATAAATGATAAATAAATGGGTTATACTTGTATAGCGCTTTTCTACCTTCAAGGTACTCAAAGCGCTTTGACAGTAATTCCACATTCACCCATTCACACACACATTCACACACTGATGGAGGGAGCTGCCATGCAAGGCGCTAACCAGCACCCATCAGGAGCAAGGTTGAAGTGTCATGCCCACGGACACAACGGACGTGACTAGGATGGTAGAAGGGGGGGATTGAACCCCAGTAACCAGCAACCCTCCGATTGTCGGCACGGCCACTCTACCAACTTCGCCACGCCGTCCCCAGGATCGATGATCGGGTGAAGTCCTTGGTCGCGCCGTCGATCGCTGGAACGCAGGTGAGCACGGGTGTTGATGAGCAGATGAGGGCTGGCGTAGGTGGAGCGCTAATGTTTTTATCATAGCTCTGACGAGGTCCCGTAGCTAAGTTAGCTTCAATGGCGTCGTTAGCAACAGCATTGCTAGGCTTCGACAGGCGGCACAGCATTAACCGTGCGGTTACAGGTCCAGTGTTTGGTTCGGTGTCTCCTGATAGTAGTATTGTTGATCTGCTGTCTATCCTTCCAGTCAGGGGCTTATTTATTTTGTTTCTATCTGCATTTAAGCACGATGCTATCACGTTAGCTCCGTAGCTAAAGTGCGTCGCCGATGTATTGTCGTGGAGATAAAAGTCACTGTGAATGTCCATTTCGTGTTCTCGACTCTCATTTTCAAGAGGATATAGTATCCGAGGTGGTTTAATATACACATCCGTGATCCGCAATAGAAAAAGGAGAGAGTGTGGAATCCAATGAGCCAGCTTGTACCTAAGTTACGGTCAGAGCGAAAAAAGATGCGTCCTGCACTGCACTCTAGTCCTTCACTCTCACGTTCCTCATCCACGAATCTTTCATCCTGGCTCAAATTAATGGGGTAATCGTCGCTTTCTCGGTCCGAATCTCTCTCGCTGCTGGTGTAAACAATGGGGAAATGTGAGGAGCCTTTCAACCTGTGACGTCACGCTACTTCCGGTACAGGCAAGGCTTTTTTTTATCAGCGACCAAAAGTTGCGAACTTTATCGTCGATGTTCTCTACTAAATCCTTTCAGCAAAAATATGGCAATATCGCAAAATGATCAAGTATGACACGTGGAATGGATCTGCTATCCCCGTTTAAATAAGAAAATGTCACACACTGCACACACTGATATCTAAGTAAGATGAAATATGTCAAATAAGGGTGATATTTGCTTATTTTCTGTCTGATAAGATAATTCTTCTCACTAAGCAGATTTGATGTTCGAGTGTTTTACTTGTTTTAAGTGTTTTGGTCCTAAATGATCTCAGTAAGATATTACAGCTTGTTGCTGAGATTTGATGAGCTATATTGAGTAAAACATGCTTGAAACTAGAATATCAACTGTTGCAAAGCTGTGTCATCAACACTCACAAGTATATAACTACTTTTTTAAAGTCATCATTTCTTATTTCAAGCATGAAATAAAAAAAAATCATGACTTTGACACAATCGTGTTTCATAATTAAAACAGATGACAGCCAAATGGACTTTGCTGTTTTATTTTCAATGAAACAATAGAAAACAGGTACTCATATAGTAGTACAGTTGGCACAGTACAGTAAACTGACAGTTAATATGTATACATTTAACATGTGACATTTCAAACTTTTTTGAACAGAAATAGTTCATGCACATTCGGGCTGTATATATGCGCACTAATTGACTGAAAGAGCACGCACTTGGCGCGATGATGTCATGTTATCCATGGAAAAAAGCATTTTTTAGACCATATGATGATATGAGGGAAGGGGGTAATCTCGACAACTCCAGTTAGACACAATATATGATTATACAAAAATGCAAATATGTTGACATTTGGTGCTATCGCCCAGTCTCTGCTTTGTCTGCATCCCGGTACTCGATGTTCGGCCTTGGCAGTCAGCAGGCTGAGTCTGGACACAACACTGATAAAGAGTCTGGCAATATTTTGGATTGCCAGCTCTGCACAAATACAAAAATACCACTTCAGCACAAATTGACAATACTTTATGGCAACGGCCCTTAAGCATAAAGTTATGATGATAATATATACATAATTATTCTAACAATGAATCACACTTTTCCATCTGGCAATCTGATGGGCCAGTCTGGGTTTGGACGTTGCCAGGACAACGCTACATTTCGGACTGCATTGAGTGTGAAATTTGGTGGAGGAGGAATTATGGTGTGGGGTTGTTTTTTCAGGAGTTGGGCTTGGCCCCTTTAGTTCCAGTGAAAGGAACTTTGAATGCTCAAAACATTGTGGACAAGTCCATGGGACGGCACTTCAAGTTCAAATGTGAGTCAAGACAGGTGGCCAAATACTTTTGGCAATTTAGTGTATATAACCAGCATATAAGTGGATCTAACATAATAGTGTAAGAGTCTAGTCCATAGAGGATCTAACATAATAGTGAGAGTCCAGTCCATAGTGGATCCAACATAATAGTGTGGGTGTCCAGTCCATAGTTCAGGGGTCACCAACGTTGTGCCCGCGGGCACCAGGTAGCCCGTAAGGACCAGATGAGTAGCCCGCTGGCCTGTTCTAAAAATAGCTCAAATAGCAGCACTTACCAGTGAGCTGCCTCTATTTTTTAAAATGTTGTTTATTTACTAGCAAGCTGGTCTCGCTTTGCTCGACATTTTTAATTCTAAGAGAGACAAAACTCAAATAGAATTTGAAAATCTAAGAAAATATTTTTAAGACTTGGTCTTCACTTGTTTGAATAAATTCATTATTTTTTTACTTTGCTTCTTATAACTTTCAGAAAGACAATTTTAGAGAAAAAATACAACCTTAAAAATTATTTTAGGATTTTTAAACACATATACCTTTTTACCTTTTAAATTCCTTCCTCTTCTTTCCTGACAATTTAAACAAATGTTCAAGTAAATTTATTTTTTATTGTAAATAATAATACATACATTTTAATTTAATTCTTCATTTTAGCTTCTGTTTTTTCGACGAAGAATATTTGTGAAATATTTCTTCAAACTTATTATGATTAAAATAAAATAAAAAATATTCTGGCAAATCTAGAAAATCTGTAGAATCAAATTTAAATCTTTTTTCAAAGTATTTTGAATTTCTTTGAAAAATTTTTGTTCTGGAAAATCTAGAAGAAATAATGATTTGTCTTTGTTAGAAATATAGCTTGGTCCAATTTGTAATATATTTTAACAAAGTGCAGATTGGATTTTAACCTATTTAAAACATGTCATCAAAATTCTAAAATGAATCTTAATCAGGAAAAATTACTAATGATGTTCCATAAATTATTGTTTTAAATTTTTTCAAAAAGATTCGAATTAGCTAGTTTTTCTCTTCTTTTTGTCGGTTGAATTTTGAATTTTAAAGAGTCAGAATTGAAGATAGACTATGTTTCAAAATGTGATTGCCATTTTTTTGTGTTTTCTGCTCTTTTAAACCATTCATTAAGTGTAAATATCATTAATTATTAATAATAACATAGAGTTAAAGGTAAATTGAGCAAAGTGTCTATTTCTGGCAATTTATTTAAGTGTGTATCAAACTGGTAGCCCTTCGCATTAATCAGTAACCAAGAAGTAGCTCTTGCTTTCAAAAAGGTTGGTGACCCCTGCCATAGTGGATCTAACATAATAGTGTGAGAGTCCAGTCCATAGTGGATCTAACATAATAGTGTGAGAGTCCAGTCCATAGTGGATCTAACATAATAGTGTGAGAGTCCAGTCCATAGTGGATCTAACATAATAGTGTGAAAGTCCAGTCCATAGTGGATCTAACATAATAGTGTGAGAGTCCAGTCCATAGTGGATCTAACATAATAGTGTGAGAGTCCAGTCCATAGTGGATCTAACATAATAGTGTGAGAGTCCAGTCCATAGTGGATCTAACATAATAGTGTGAAAGTCCAGTCCATAGTGGATCTAACATAATAGTGTGAGAGTCCAGTCCATAGTGGATCTAACATAATATTGTGAGAGTCCAGTGCATGGTGGATCTAACATAATAGTGTGAAAGTCCAGTCCATAGTGGATCTAACATAATAGTGTGAGAGTCCAGTCCATAGTGGATCTAACATATTAATATGTTAGATCCACTATGGACTGGACTCTCACACTATTATGTTAGTGTGAGAGTCCAGTCCATAGTGGACCTAACATAATAGTGTGAAAGTCCAGTCCATAGTGGATCTAACATAATAGTGTGAGAGTCCAGTCCATAGTGGATCTAACATAATAGTGAGAGTCCAGTCCATAGTGGATCTAACATAATAGTGAGAGTCCAGTCCATAGTGGATCTAACATAATAGTGAGAGTCCAGTCCATAGTGGATCTAACATAATAGTGAGAGTCCAGTCCATAGTGGATCTAACATAATAGTGTGAGAGTCCAGTCCATAGTGGATCTAACATAATAGTGTGAGAGTCCAGTCCATAGTGGATCTAACATAATAGTGTGAAAGTCCAGTCCATAGTGGATCTAACATAATAGTGTGAGAGTCCAGTCCATAGTGGATCTAACATAATATTGTGAGAGTCCAGTGCATAGTGGATCTAACATAATAGTGTGAAAGTCCAGTCCATAGTGGATCTAACATAATAGTGTGAGAGTCCAGTCCATAGTGGATCTAACATATTAATATGTTAGATCCACTATGGACTGGACTCTCACACTATTATGTTAGTGTGAGAGTCCAGTCCATAGTGGACCTAACATAATAGTGTGAAAGTCCAGTCCATAGTGGATCTAACATAATAGTGTGAGAGTCCAGTCCATAGTGGATCTAACATAATAGTGTGAGAGTCCAGTCCATAGTGGATCTAACATAATATTGTGAGAGTCCAGTGCATGGTGGATCTAACATAATAGTGTGAAAGTCCAGTCCATAGTGGATCTAACATAATAGTGTGAGAGTCCAGTCCATAGTGGATCTAACATATTAATATGTTAGATCCACTATGGACTGGACTCTCACACTATTATGTTAGTGTGAGAGTCCAGTCCATAGTGGACCTAACATAATAGTGTGAAAGTCCAGTCCATAGTGGATCTAACATAATAGTGAGAGTCCAGTCCATAGTGGATCTAACATAATAGTGAGAGTCCAGTCCATAGTGGATCTAACATAATAGTGAGAGTCCAGTCCATAGTGGATCTAACATAATAGTGTGAGAGTCCAGTCCATAGTGGATCTAACATAATAGTGTGAGAGTCCAGTCCATAGTGGATCTAACATAATAGTGTGAAAGTCCAGTTCATAGTGGATCTAACATAATAGTGTGAGAGTCCAGTCCATAGTGGATCTAACATAATATTGTGAGAGTCCAGTGCATAGTGGATCTAACATAATAGTGTGAAAGTCCAGTCCATAGTGGATCTAACATAATAGTGTGAGAGTCCAGTCCATAGTGGATCTAACATATTAATATGTTAGATCCACTATGGACTGGACTCTCACACTATTATGTTAGTGTGAGAGTCCAGTCCATAGTGGACCTAACATAATAGTGTGAAAGTCCAGTCCATAGTGGATCTAACATAATAGTGTGAGAGTCCAGTCCATAGTGGATCTAACATAATAGTGTGAGAGTCCAGTCCATAGTGGATCTAACATAATATTGTGAGAGTCCAGTGCATGGTGGATCTAACATAATAGTGTGAAAGTCCAGTCCATAGTGGATCTAACATAATAGTGTGAGAGTCCAGTCCATAGTGGATCTAACATATTAATATGTTAGATCCACTATGGACTGGACTCTCACACTATTATGTTAGTGTGAGAGTCCAGTCCATAGTGGACCTAACATAATAGTGTGAAAGTCCAGTCCATAGTGGATCTAACATAATAGTGTGAGAGTCCAGTCCATAGTGGATCTAACATATTAATATGTTAGATCCACTATGGACTGGACTCTCACACTATTATGTTAGTGTGAGAGTCCAGTCCATAGTGGACCTAACATAATAGTGTGAAAGTCCAGTCCATAGTGGATCTAACATAATAGTGTGAGAGTCCAGTCCATAGTGGATCTAACATAATAGTGAGAGTCCAGTCCATAGTGGATCTAACATAATAGTGAGAGTCCAGTCCATAGTGGATCTAACATAATAGTGAGAGTCCAGTCCATAGTGGATCTAACATAATAGTGTGAGAGTCCAGTCCATAGTGGATCTAACATAATAGTGTGAGAGTCCAGTCCATAGTGGATCTAACATAATAGTGTGAAAGTCCAGTCCATAGTGGATCTAACATAATAGTGTGAGAGTCCAGTCCATAGTGGATCTAACATAATATTGTGAGAGTCCAGTGCATAGTGGATCTAACATAATAGTGTGAAAGTCCAGTCCATAGTGGATCTAACATAATAGTGTGAGAGTCCAGTCCATAGTGGATCTAACATATTAATATGTTAGATCCACTATGGACTGGACTCTCACACTATTATGTTAGTGTGAGAGTCCAGTCCATAGTGGACCTAACATAATAGTGTGAAAGTCCAGTCCATAGTGGATCTAACATAATAGTCTGAGAGTCCAGTCCATAGTGGATCTAACATAATAGTGAGAGTCCAGTCCATAGTGGATCTAACATAATAGTGAGAGTCCAGTCCATAGTGGATCTAACATAATAGTGAGAGTCCAGTCCATAGTGGATCTAACATAATAGTGTCGGCAGCGCAGAGATGTCCCCAACCGATGCACAGGCGAGCGGTCCACCCCGGGTCCCGACTCTGGACAGCCAGCACTTCATCCGTGGCCACCGGACCTGTGCCCCCCCTTCCACAATAGGACTACTAAGTATGTTTGGGAAGTAGTAAAGAAAGCTGCAAAACAATTAAAAGCAGACAGATAGAACAATACTTAGCTTTTCCGCAACAGCGAGCAGTCAGCGAGCAGTCAGCAAGCAGTCACTCACGGCGAACCGGAAGCATAAATATGTCCGTCTGCCGGTATAAATAAATGCATTCCAAATAAATGTTCGTGTCTCGCTGCACGCGGGACTCTTGCTGGATCTGATTGCAGGAGACGTCTCCTCACCTTGGCTTTCTGAGGAGAAAATTCCAAACATGTTGTCACCTTCACCTTGTTCAGTCGACACCAGCTCAGTGTTAGGCCATTAAATACACATTAGACCTCTCCGAGGGGACGGTGAGATGCTGTTAGTGCACAGAAAGCTTGGTGGCGGTGCAAAGAATCACAACTTTGTGTGCACATAAAAGCCGCCGTGGCACTTTGCATCGGGACAGCCAGTCATTACGTTGATTTCTTCCCTCCCTTCCGAGGTCAATAACGGCGACCGGGTTTGCAGGGAGCCACTGAGGGGGGCCCCGTGTCCATTTGTCTATCCCCAAGAGAGGGCGTTAAAGGTTTAGATTGCTGCCACCGTGATGGCATTTACTTCATGTTTTTCTCCTTGATGCCCTGAATCATTTATAGTCAGAAACCTGCAACGCCCGTTTCACTTGTCACATCGTGTTAGCTCCACATCCTACAACTGCTCATGGCGGGAAAAGGTAGCACTGATTTATTTCTGCCACACGGAAAGTAAGGGTGACCTGGCACCGTTCGAACGGTGCTTGGGCCAACTGTTCGGTACACTTACCCTTTGGAAGACATGGGCCGGGGTCATGCATGTTGCATACGAGGGCAGGGGTCAGCAACCCAAAATGTTGAAATGGACCAAAAATTTAAAACAAATAAATCTGTCTTGAGCTGCCAAAAATGTAAAGTCTCATATAAGTGTTATTTGAAGGCAACAGTACAGATAAGAACGGAATTTCGTTGCATTAGCTGGTTGTAGTGCAGGATAAAACAGCAATAAGGTGCATATATAAATAAATATATCACACTTTTACATATGCATCCACATTTATGGATGTATATTATATTCTATTTTTATACACTATGCGCTTCAGCATCCACTCACCCCTCTCTGTCAGTTTATGTGGCCTACCACTTGGTGGCTGAGTTGCTGTTGTTCCCAAAACGCTTACATTTTAACATATTAATGGATTTGTTGCACAGGTGGCATCCTGTGAGAGTATCATGCTGGAAATCACTGAGAGCGGCCCAGTCTTTCACAATCAATCAATCAATCAATCAATCACTGTTTATTTTATATAGCCCTAAATCACAAGTGTCTCAAAGGGCTGCACAAGCCACAAAGGCATCCTCGGTTCAGAGCCCACATAAGGGCAAGGAAAAACTCACAACCCAGTGGGACGTCGATGTGAATGACTATGAGAAACCTTGGAGAGGACCGCATATGTGGGTGACCCCCCACCTCTAGGGGAGACCGGATGCAATGGACGTCGAGTGGGTCTAGCATAATATTATGAAAGTCCAGTCCATAGCGGATCCAACATAATAGTGTGAGAGTCCAGTCCATAGTGGATCTAACATAATAGTGAGAGTCCAGTCCATAGTGGATCTAACATAATAGTGAGAGTCCAGTCCATAGTGGATCTAACAAAATAGTGTGAGAGTCCAGTCCATAGTGGATCTTACATAATAGTGTGAGAGTCCAGTCCATAGTGGATCTAACATAATAGTGTGAGAGTCCAGTCCATAGTGGATCTAACATAATAGTGTGAGTGTCCAGTCCGTAGTGGATCTAACATAATAGTGAGAGTCCAGTCCATAGTGGATCTAACATAATAATGACAGTCCAGTCCATAGTGGATCTAACATAATATTGTGAAAGTCCAGTCCATAGTGGATCTAACATAATAGTGAGAGTCCAGTCCATAGAGGATCTAACATAATAGTGTTAGAACATTTGTTTCCACCAACAAATGTTTGTGGAAACAGTCTCCATGCCTAAGTGCTTGATTCTATACACCTGTGGCCGGGCCAAGTGATTAGGACACCTGATTCTCATAATTTGGATGTGTGGCCAAGAACTCTTGGCAATATAGTGTATCTTGATTTATTACACACGTCATTTTATTATATTAATGAATTCGCCTAGAGCTAAACCACGTCCCTGCCTCTGTGCCGTCTTTTTCTTCCCTTTGTACCGTAACAAGATGCTAAGCACTACCAAACACAACTTGGAAATAATTGAGAGTTAGGCCAAATCACAGGTGTGCTGGTGATGGCTCAAGCAAACGAGTAGCAGCACAAAACAGCCAAGTAGGGGAGGGAGGCAGAACCATGCCCAAGTTCCAGCATGGCTGGACTGTCCCAGTGTGACTACCTAACAGTGCAGATGGCATTGGAAGCGTAGAGGAGTTGGCAATGGTGACCTTCGCTATGTTTATCTGACCATGTCTGACATTGGCCACCCTGTTAGCCTGCATATTGTTGTTTATGAACTGGAGCCTGGTTTGGATGGGATCGAGGGAGACGGGGGGGGGGGTTTATTGGTTGCTGTCGGACGGACAGCTGCTGTGTTTGGCTGTTGACCAACGGCCTAATCACTGCAGCATGAGAGGGACATTACCTGTGAGCAGCTGCCATGCAGCCCCGTGATGCCTCGTCCCGCATTAACCGTGGAGCACCGCCGCTTACCACCCTTTCTACTTTTTGAGCTTTTCCCTGCGTTTACACTGCAAAAAGTGAAATCTAAGTAAGATTAAATATCTCAAATAAGGGTGATATTTGCTTATTTTCTGTCTGATAAGATGATTTGTCTCACTAAGCAGATTTTATGTTAGTGTTTTACTTGTTTTAAGGGTTTTGGTCCTAAATGATGTCAGTAAGATATTACAGCTTGTTGCTGAGATTTGATGAGCTATATTGAGTAAAACATGCTTGAAACTAGAATATCAACTGTTGCAAAGCTGTGTCATCAACACTCACAAGTAAAAAAGTACTTTTTTAAAGTAATCATTTCTGATTTCAAGCATGAAAACAAAAATCATGACTTTGACACAATTGTGTCTCATAATTAAAACAGATGACAGCCAAATGGACTTTTGCTGTTTTATTTTCAATGAAACAATAGAAAACACGTACTCATATAGTAGTACAGTTGGCACAGTACAGTAAACTGACTATTGAAACATTTAACATGTGACATTTCTAACAATTTTGAACAGAAATAGTTCATGCACATCCAGGTAAATTCCTCAAAATTAAAATTAAAACATTTTTGGCCGGGGGCCGGGCTGTATATATGCACACTAATTGACTGAAAGAGCACGCACTTGGCGTGATGATGTCATGTTATCCATGGAAAAATGCATTTTTAGACCATATGATTTGCCTGAGATCCCGAGAGTAACAAGTGGTTGCCTTGTTGCCTTTCTATACAATAACCGTATTTTTCGGACTATAAGTCGCAGTTTTTTTCATAGCTTGGCCGGGGGTGCGACTTATACTCAGGAGCGACTTATGTGTGAAATTATAAACACATTAGCGTAAAATATCAAATAATATTATTTATCTCATTCACGTAAGAGACTAGACGTATAAGATTTCATGGGATTTAGCGATTAGGAGTGACAGATTGTTTGGTAAACGTATAGCATGTTCTATATGTTATAGTTATTTGAATGACTCTTACCATAATATGTTACGTTAATATACCAGGCACCTTCTCAGTTGGTTATTTATGCCTCATATAACGTACACTTATTCATTCGTTGTTCACTATTCTTTATTTATTTTAAATTGCCTTTCAAATGTCTATTCTTGGTGTTGGCTTTTTTCAAATAAATTTTCCCTAAAAAATGCGACTTATACTCCAGTGCGACTTATATATGTTTTTTTCTTTCTTTATTATGCAATTTCGGCCGGTGCGACTTATACTCCGGAGCGACTTATACTCCGAAAAATATGGTAAAAGTACAGTTGGCACAGTACAGTAAACTGACAGTTAATATTTAAACATTTAACATGTGACATTTCAAACAATTTTGAACAGAAATAGTTCATGCACATCCAGATAAATTCCTCCAAATTACAATTAAAACATTTTTGGCCTTAGGCCAGCTGTATATATGCGCACTAATTGACTGAAAGAGCACGCACTTGGCGAGATGATGTCATGTTATCCATGGAAAAAGGCATTTTTAGACCATATGATTTGCCTGAGCGGCTAGGAGACCCCGAGAGTAACAAACAATTGCCTTGTTGCCTTTCTATTAAGAACAATAACCGTATTTTTCGGAGTATAAGTCGCTCCGGAGTATAAGTCGCACCGGCCGAAAATGCATAATACAGAAGGAAAAAAACATATATAAGGCGCACTGGAGTATAAGTCGCATTTTTTGGGGAAATGTATTTGATAAAAGCCAACACCAAGAATAGACATTTGAAAGGCAATTTAAAATAAATAAAGAATAGTGAACAACAGGCTGAATAAGTGTACGTTATATGAGGCATAAATAACCAACTGAGAAGGTGCCTGGTATGTTAACGTAACATATTATGGTAAGAGTCATTCAAATAACTATAACATATAGAACATGCTATACGTTTACCAAACAATCTGTCACTCCTAATCGCTAAATCCCATGAAATCTTATACGTCTAGTCTCTTACGTGAATGAGATCAATCATATTTAGGGATGTCCGATAATGGCTTTTTGCCGATATCCGATATTCCGATATTGTCCAACTCTTTAATTACCAATACCGATATCAACCGATACCGATATTAACCGATATATGCAGTCGTGGAATTAACACATTATCATGCCTAATTTGGACAACCAGGTATGGTGAAGATAAGGTACTTTTTAAAAATAATAATAAAATAAGATAACTAAATTAAAAACATTTTCTTGAATAAAAAAGAAAGTAAAACAATATAAAAACAGTTACATAGAAACTAGTAATGAATGAAAATGAGTAAAATTAACTGTTAAAGGTTAGTACTATTAGTGGAGCAGCAGCACGCACAATCATGTGTGCTTACGGACTGTATCCCTTGCAGACTGTATTGATATATAATGTAGGAACCAGAATATTGATAACAGAAAGAAATGGGGGGAGGGAGGTTTTTTGGGTTGGTGCACTAATTGTAAGTGTATATTGTGTTTTTTATGTTGATTTAATAAATTTAAAAAAAAACAAAAAAAAACAACGATACAGATAATAAAAAAAACATTCCGATAATTTCCGATATTACATTTTAACGCATTTATCGGACATCCCTAATAATATTATTTGATATTTTATGCTAATGTGTTAATCATTTCACACATAAGTCGCTCCTGAGTATAAGTTGCACCCCCGGCCAAACTATGAAAAAAACTGCGACTTATAGTCCGCAAAATACGGAAATTAGTTTTTAGTATGAGTTTGCTGGTTTCAAGAAATGTAATGCCGAGCGCATATCATTATGTCAAGATAATGGCACTAGCATTTACTTCATTTAAGAATGTTTTTCAACATATTGAGCAAAAAGGTCTCTTTTTTTTTCTACCAAGAAAAGTGCACTTGTTATTAGTGAGAATATACTTATTTGAAGGTGTTTTCGGGTTCATTGAGGTTAGCTAATTTTACTTCTTTTGGAAAGTCTTGAAAAGCCAAATTTTCTTGTTCTATTGGCAGATAATTTTGCTTAGTTCAAATAAAATACCCCTCATTTTTATTTTTTTTCTTGTTTTTGAACACTGACTTTTTGCAGTGTAAAGAGTTGCATCTCAGCTTTTTTTTACCCCGAGCACATCTTTGTGTCAAGCGCTCAATGTATTGCTTTATCCCTTCTCATCTTTACACATCGCGGCAGCTTGTCTAACCCAGCCCCCCCGCCCGCCTCCAGTCGCATCCCAAGAGTGAGGCAGCTGTGAAAACAGTGTGGATTCTGTTGGCGAGACAATGGCCCGCTGCTCTATCTTCACTTTTTAACCAGATTTTCCAGGGATATTAGAGGGGAACAAAAGACGCGGCGTCCCCGTGTTGCGACGTCCAAAGCTCTTTGCGATAACTTTGATGCGAGAATAGCTCTGAATAAAAAAGCGAAAGGAGTTTGTTTTGGATGACTTCTATACGTTTAAAGGGACGTGTCACTTAACCGGCCCATAAATTTGCATCTGGTATGGCCTTCTTTTACAAAAAGGCTAAGATGTTGAGATCTGAAGCCGAGAATATTATCTCCTTGTCCTGGTGCAACTTCACACGCTTCAAATTGGAACAAAAAGTTTTCTACTTTCGGTTCCAGAACTTGCGGTACAAAAACTTTTTGAAAATGAATTAAAGGCCCCGTTTACACCGCACACCAAATTTTTGCCCTCTTTAGCCCAGTGAGATACAGTCTGGTGTGCCGTGGGAGATGATCTAATTTCACCTATTTGGGGTAAAAAATATTTTTTGCAAAGCAGTAAATATAGTCTGCAAATGATGTGTTGTTGTTGAGTGTCGGTGCTGTCTAGAGCTCGGCAGAGTAACCGTGTAATACTCTTCCATATCAGTAGGTGGCAGCCGGTAGCTAATTGCTTTGTAGATGTCGGAAACAGCGGGAGGCAGGGTGCAGGTAAAAAGGTGTCTAATGTATAAACCAAAAATAAACAAAAGGTGAGTGCCCCTTAAGAAAAGGCATTGAAGCTTAGGGAAGGCTATGCAGAACGAAACTAAAACTGAACTGGCTACAAAGTAAACAAAAACAGAATGCTGGACGACAGCAAAGACTTACTGTGGAGCAAAGACGGCGTCCACAATGTACATCCAAACATGACATGACAATCAACAATGTCCCCACAAAGACGGATACAAACAACTGAAACATTCTTGATTGCTAAAACAAAGTATATGCGGGAAATATCGCTCAAAGGAAGACGTGAAACTGTTACAGGAAAATACCAAAAATAGAGAAAAAGCCACCAAAATAGGAGCGCAAGACAAGAACTAAAACACTACACACAGGAAAACAGCAAAAAAGTCCAAATAAGTCAGGGTGTGATGTGACAGGTGGTGACAGTACACCTACTTTGAGACAAGAGCTATAGTGATGCATGCTTGGTTATGCTTTAAAGTCATATCCAACAATTGCGACAACGACTTTTTACTGTCAACTGAGTTTCGTTTTTTAATGATTTCTGCTGGTGGTGTGCCTCCGGGATTTTTTCAACACAAAAAATGTGCCTTAGCTCAAAAAAAGGAGAAAAACACTGGCTTAATGGTTAGAGTGTCCGCCCTGAGATGGGTAGGTCGTGAGTTCAAACCCCGGCTGAGTCATACCAAAGACTATAAAAATGGGAGCCATTACCGCCCTGCTTGGCACTCAGCATCAAGGGTTGGAATTGGGGGTTAATCACCAAATATTATTCCTGGGCCCGGCCACCGCTGCTGCTCACTGCTCCCCTCACCTCCCAGGGGGTGATCAAGGGTGATGGGTTTAAATGCAGAGAATAATTTCGCCACACCTAGTGTGTGTGTGACAATCGTTAGTACTATAACTTAACTTAACTTTACAACACTTCAAATCTGATCTTTTGCCATCAGATTCAGGCCACATCAGGAGGTAGTCCTGATCCTTTCAAATGTGACTTCAGTCCAAACCGGTGGTTCTAAACCTTATTATATATATATATATATATATATATATATATATATATATATATATATATATATATATATATATATATATATATATATATATATATATATATATATATATACATCCACACACATATACACACATTCACATACATACACATACACACATAGCGTTATATATATGTGTGTATATATATATATATATATATATATATATATATATATATATTTACACATATTATATATATATATATATATATATATATATATATATATATATATATATATATATATATATATATATATATATATATATATATATATATATATATATATATATATATATACATACATATTTACACATATTATATATATATATATGTATAGAGATACCTCCACTCCGGACAGGCTAACCTCCTCCAACCTCCGAGGACAAAGCTACGAATTATGGGGGACCGAGCTTTCTGCTCCGCCGCTCCCAGTCTGTGGAACGCTCTCCCTGACCACCTGAGGGCACCACAGACTGTGGATGCTTTTAAAAGAGGCTTAAAAACCCTTCTTTTTTTTTTCTTTTTTTTTAAAAGCCTTTTTTTAGATGTATGCATACTAGTTTTAGCTATTTAGCTGTTGTAGTTTTTATTTTAATTTTAATTTTATTAATTTTTATTTTATTTTATTTTATTTTATTTTATTTTATTTTATTTTATTTTATTTTATTTTATTTTATTTTATTTTATTTTATTTTATTTTTATTTTTGTTTTTATTTTTATTTTTATTTTTATTTTTATTTTTATTTTTATTTTTATTTTTATTTTTATTTTTATTTTTATTTTTATTTTTATTTTTATTTTTATTTTTATTTTTATTTTTATTTTTATTTTTATTTTTATTTTTATTTTTATTCTTATTTTATTTTTTTATTGTATTTTTATTGTATTTTAATTTTTTTTATTTTGTATTTATTTTTTTCATACATACTTTGAGGTTGTTTACTCAATGTAAAGTGCTTTTTTACAAATAAAATCTATTATTATTATTATTATCATTATTATTATTATATATATACACACATACATATTTAACTCAATGTGGCCCCCGAGTATAAAAGTTTGGGGACCCCCGACATAAAGCATCCAGAAACAGGAGGGTTGGCAATTGAAATCCAGCTTCGTCCATCCTACTCACTGATGTCTTTGGGCAAGACACTTTCCCTTAAGTGCAGCCTGCACTGTAGTTTATATGTGAATAAATGTTTGAACGATGCAAAAAAGGCAATATTAGTGTAAACTGTCATTCCACAATAAGAGTCTGCCTATAAGCAGCAGGAAGTGAAAAACGACGTCTAAACAACTCTCCCCCCTGCCCCATTGACCAACGTTAGTCTTGTTTTACTTGCGAATATGTATAAAACACAGTGTGGGAAAAAGCCTGACGGATCTATCCCATCTAATATGTGACTTTATCTCTCTTTTTTGCTCATAAGTTGCAAATGGCTTCATTAAAACAAAAGCATGGCCATAGGGAGCGCATAAAACATGCTGCTGCTCCCTAATATGCTATTTATGACCGGGGCTAAATGTAGAGTGAATTAAAGTTTAAAGGATTGCAGTCAGGTAGACTCGCCAGCGTTTGTGCAGGAATATCCATTAACAAGATGAAAGACGAGTGTGAGTGTGCGTGTGTGTGTGTGTGTGTGTGTGTGTGTGTGTGTGTGTGTGTGTGTGTGTGTGTTATTCTCACATCGCCGCTGGTGGTAAGTCAGCTATTCAGCGACGGGCTGGGGCCGCTCATCACTGTATGTGGAAGGTGTTTTTTCAGGAACACTAAAAAGAGTAATATTGTCAGCCCTCCTCCACGTGAGAAAGACACCAAACCAATTAAGAGTGCGGAGTCATTATGAGATGACAATTTGGAGTCCGAATGAGAATCATTTGTTGTTGTAGTTTTTCTGAATGACTTTTATTTTCACTGACAAAAAGGCCAATAATCGAAACAAAAGCACTCTGCTAAAGACATGATGAAAATAAATTAAGTGACATTTTCCACAACGAATTAAAACAAGACGTAAATCCATCCATCTTCTTCCACTTATCCAAGGTCGGGTCGCGGGGGAAGCAGCCTAAGCAGGGAAGCCCAGACTTCCCTCTCCCCAGCCACTTCGTCCAGCTCTTCCCTGGGATCCCGAGGTGTTCCCAGGCCTCCGGATATTTTAATGATGCTCCAATCAGAAATACTGTCCTTGTGAGTTAGGGCTGTTAGATTGCAATATTCTAACAAGTTATACTCTGCAATGTCTACACCTGGAAGAAAGAGAGAATCAGAATCGGAAGTACTTTACTAATCCCCGAGGTGAAATTAAGGTTTTCAGCACAATCCCATTCAAGAGCAGACAAACATTGCAGGGAGACAGAACAGGATCGCTGACGGGTCTGCCAAATTCCAGGTAAAACGTAGGGAGGGGTGTGGGGGAGGGGGTGAGTAAAAAGAAAAAATATTCAGTCTTAGCCTGGGCCAAGGACAAAAAACAACCTCATAGCCATAGCACACATGAACATGTGTGTAAGAATACAAAGGGCATTAAAGACATTGAAAGAGCAGAGCTGATGCAACCTGCTACCACTCCAGCAGTGCCATTTTTACATACAGCTACAAAAGTAAAACAACCCTAACCCTAACCCTAACCCTAACCCTTAACCCTAACCTCCTAACCCCCTAACCCTAACCATAACCCCACCCCTAGCCCAAACCCTAACCAACTATTTTTCTTTATGCCTAACCCTAACCCTAGCGTAACCCTAACCCTAACCCTAATGTAACCCTAACCCTAACCTTAACCCTAACCCTAATGTAACCCAAACCCTAACCCTAACCCTAATGTAACCCTAACCCTAACCCTAACCCTAACCCTAACCACAACCCTAACCCTAACCCTAACCCTCAACCCTAACCAACTATTTTTCTTTATGCCTAACCCTAACCCTAACCCTAACGTAACCCTAACCCTAACCCTAACCCCAACCCTATCCCTAACCCTAATGTAACCCTAACCCTAACGTTACCCTAACCCTAACCCTAACCCTAACCCTAACCCTAACCCTAACCCTAACCCTCAACCCTAACCAACTATTTTCTTTATGCCTAACCCTAACCCTAACCCTAACGTAACCCTAACCCTAACCCTAACCCCAACCCTAACCCTAACCCTAACGTAACCCTAACCCTAACCCTAACCCTAACCCTAACCCTAACCCTAACCCTAACCCTAACCCTAACCCCTAACCCTAACCCTAACGTAACCCTAACCCTAACCCTAACCCCAACCCTAACCCTAACCCTAACGTAACCCTAACCCTAACGTAACCCTAACCCTACCCCTAACCCTAACCCTAACCCCAACCCTGGCCCTAACCCTAACCCTAACCTTAAATCCTTACAATAAACCTAAACCTAACCCTAACCCTAACCCTAACCCTAACCCTAACCCTAACCACTTCCGGGGGTTCTGCGTCTGGCAGGGCCCAACTTGGCGGAGGGTCGATGGACTGCGCACATTCCCTCCCCCCCTCTCTCTCTCTCTCTCTCTCTCTCTCTCTCTCTCTCTCTCTCTCTCTCTCTCTCTCTATCTCTCTATCTCTCTCCCTATCTCACCCCTAAAACCTAACCCTAACCCTAACCCTAACCCTAATGTAACCCTAACCCTAACCCTAACCCTAACCCTAATCCTAACCCCAACACCTAACCCTAACCCTAACCCTAAACCTAAACCTAACCCTAACCCTAACCCTAACCCTAGCCCAAACCCTAACCAACACTTTTTCTTCATGCCTAACCCTAACCCTAACACTAATCCTAACCCTAACCCCAACCCCAACCCTAAACCCAACCCCAACCCTAACCCCAACCCAACCCCAACCCTAACCCTAACCCTAACCCTAAATCTGACCCTAACCACAAACCTAACCCTAGCCCTAACCCTAACCAATGCTTTTTTTTATGCCTAACCCTAACACTAACCCCAACCCTAACCCTAACCCTAATCCTAACCCCAACCCCAACCCCAACCCCAACCCCAACCCCAACCCTAACCCTTAACCCAGGGGTCGGCAACCTTTACCACTCAAAGAGCCATTTTGGCAAGTTTCACAAATTAAAGAAAGTGATGGGAGCCACAAAAAATTTTTACAATTTAAAATGAAAAACACTGCATACAGAGCTTAAATGCTTTGTGCTATATTAACCAGGGGTCTCCGACACACGCACCGGCACGCAATTTAATGTGGACATTTGATGTTAGTGCAGCCCGCGAGTTTTGAATGAATGGCGCTTGATAGCGTCATACTTGCCAACACTCTCATTTTTCCCCGGGAGACTCCCGAATATCAGAGCGTGATGACACCGCCCTCTACAGTCTGCCCTAACAGTGTACCTGCTTGACCACACGTAAGTGACAGCAAGGCGTACTACCTCAGCAACCACACATCTTACACTGACGGTGCCAATACCCAGAATCCCATGCAGCACTAACTCTTCCGTACTAGTTCAGCAACCACACATCTTACACTGACGGTACCAATACACATCTGACACTGACGGTACCAATACACATCTGACACTGACGGTACCAATACCCAGAATCCCATGCAGCACTAACTCTTCCGTACTAGTTCAGCAACCACACATCTTACACTGACGGTACCAATACACATCTGACACTGACGGTACCAATACACATCTTACACTGACGGTGCCAATACCCAGAATCCCATGCAGCACTAACTCTTCCGTACTAGTTCAGCAACCACACATCTTACACTGACGGTACCAATACACATCTGACACTGACGGTACCAATACACATCTTACACTGACGGTACCAATACCCAGAATCCCATGCAGCACTAACTCTTCCGCTCAACCAACGCAAGGAGAGGGGGGGGGGGGGGTTGATGTGTGGGGGGGTTGTGGTAGCGGGGTGTATAATCTAGACCGGAAGAGTTAGGACTGCATGGGATTCTGGGTAATGGTTGTGTTGTGTTTATGTTGTGTTACAGTGCAGATGTTCTCCAGAAATGTGTTTTTCATTCTTTTTTGGTGTGGGTTCACAGTGTGGCGCATATTTGTAACGTAACAATGTTAAAGTTGTTTGATACGGCTACCGTCAGTGTAAGCTGTGTGGCTGATGAGTAAGTATGCTTTGCTGTCTCCTGTGTGTGCGATTAATAACAACATGCAACGTGCGGCTGGACTGGCACGCTGTATGTAAATGCTATAGAGGACAACTACTGCAGTGCAATTAGGGCACGCCCTTTATCTAGTATTTATAGTCCAAATAGGATTATTTTTTCCCTGGGAGTTATTTATGAGAGACACTGAGTCTCCTGGGAAAATCGGGGGGGTCGGCAAGTATGTAGCTGAGCCGCATCAGAGTGGTCAAAGAGCCGCATGCGGCTCCGGAGCCGCGGGTTGCCGACCCCTGCCTTAACCCTAACCCTAACCCTCTAACCCTAACCCCCTAACCCTAACCCCAACCCTAACCCCAAACTTAACCCTAACCCTAACCAGAACACTAAAAACAAAAAAAACAAAAAACAATCAACCAAAAAAAAAACATACTTTCAACACCCATATACACTGTGGTGGCTTCTGCAGTGTTCCACGTCATCGTCTGCTGGGGTGGGGGGAGCATGGCCAGAGACAGGAGCAGACCCGACAAAGCAACCAAGAGAGCCGACTCCACCCTCAGCCACCTAACCCCAACCCCCACCCCAACCCTAACCCTAACCCCAACCCCAACCCCAACCCCAACCCCAACCCCAACCCCAACCCTAACCCCAACCCAACCCCAACCCTAACCCTAACCCTAACCCTAACCCCTAAACCTAACCCTAAATCTGACCCTAACCCTAACCCTAACCCTAGCCCTAACCCTAAACAACGCTTTTTCTTTATGCCTAACCCTAACCCTAACCCTAACCCTAACCCTAACCCTAACCCTAACCCTAACCCTAACCCTAACCCTAACCCTAACTCTAACCAATACTTTTTCTTTATGCCTAACCCTAACCCTAACCCCGCAGGTGGCCTCTGCGGTGTTCCACGTCATCGTCTGCTGGGGTGTGGGGAGCATGGCCAGAGACAGGAGCAGACCCAACAAAGCAACCAAGAGAGCCGACTCCACCCTCGGCCGCCCACTAACTCTCGGCCAGTGTCCAGTCCGCATGGATGCGTCTAAGGAGATCGAGGTGTCCGATACCGGCTCAAGACATATGAGCATATTTGAAATTATCCTCTGCATTTGTCATATTATCCATAAAATAATATAATTCAATTAGTGAAAATATTCGTTTTTTTTGTTTCAGGTAAAATAATATAATACTAAGGTTAGTGTGAAATTATACCTCCTTTGCCACCAGGGACCGGTGTCTCCTGATTGCCAAGTGAAGTGTTGGAGGCAAACAGGAAGTAGACAAATACAAATAAAAGCGCTGGACAGTGAATAATAGAAAAACTAGGGAATCTAACAATAAAGTCCATCCTGTCATATGAGATCATGACAGCAAGTCTACTTTTTGGTGATTCATTTCATTATTGAGATGTTTTGCAGGTAGCCTAAATCGGGGGTCAGCAACCCGCGGATCTTTAGTGTCACCCTAGTGGCTCCCTGGAGCATTTTTAAAAAATGATTGAAAATGTAAAAAGATGGAGGGAAAATATTTGTTTTTGTTTTAGTATGTTTTTTGTTTGAGGACAAACACGACACAAACCGTCCCAATGGTTAGAACTACCACAGTAATATGTTTGTGTGTTTGCTTCACTGATGACACTATTTGCTGAACGTCCTTTTGTCCTACTAATTTCGGCGGTTCTTGAACTCACCATAGTGTGGACTGTGACGCAACAGTTTGTTTACATGTAACATCCTCCACTCCTTTGTCTCATTTTGTCCACCAAAAGTTCTACACTGTGCGTGAATGCACAAAGGTGTGCTTTGTTGATGTCATTGACTCGCCGGAGTGCTAATCAGGCATATTTGGTCCGTGCATGACTGCAAGATAGTCCATGCTAACATGCTATTTAGGCTAGCTGTATGTACATATTGCATCATTATGCCTCGTCTGTAGGTATATTTGAGCTCATTTAATTTCCTTTACTTTTATCCTCTTTGTATATAATTTAGTTTTGCATGTATCATGACGCATTATCTGTATGCAATATTGGCTGCATTTCTGATATTTGTTTGTGTGCCATGTTGTTCCAGACCACAGCAAACATTACCTAGCGTGCCAAAGAATGTAATAAATCTAATAAATCTATCACACATCTATACATTTGGCCATTAAAAGCCAGTCATTTCCAGGAGTTATCTCACCTTCTGCGTAGCCTCTGATTTACTAATGCTTTCTAATGTTGTAAAAATGTGTTGAATTAATAATACATTTCAACATGTCTGTCAACAAAGATTTGCTTCAGCCTGCGACACATAGTCATTTTGATAGTAGGCTATTATAGCTAATATAGACACTTACGTCATGTGTTGCCTTCATTATAACACTTACGTATATACAGCTTTTTCATTTTTTGCGGCTCCAGACAGATTTGTTTTTTGTATTTTTGGTCCAATATGGCTCTTTCAACGTTTTGGCCTAAATGAAAGGTACTTTACCAATGCCATAATCGTTACATTCGATACTTTACTTGACTAAAATGTCGTGACATTTAATTTAGAATCAAATTCAATACATTTAGATGATGTATGCACGACTAAAACTAATATGCATTTTAATAAAAACAAACAAACACTGAAACTTAATTAGAAACTGCTGTCAAAACGAACACTGCTCCAAAGGCAAATATGAATGAGTGTAAATTTCACCATATTGCACATACTTTTTTTCAGATCCATCTGATCACTCGGTGCATTTTTTGCAAATATGCAAATGTGTCTTCCAGAGCTGCCATTCCATTATTTATGACCTGCGATCCTTTCATTTTTTCTATCTGGAAGTTGTGTCAGGCTGATACAGGGGTGGGCTGATGTCGGGTCTAAAAAGAACTATTCTCCTACAAACATATTCATATATTCTTCTTTATATTAGTGCTTGTTTGCCTTACGGCCATCACCGACTCCGGTTCAGAGTTGACCCACTTTTAGTTTACACATGAAGAGGCCCGCTCGGAGTGTATTGTTAGACGCGCTCGTTAACTAAATACCACCAAATTTGATTGCAAGGTAGCAGGGGTAGATAATTATAGTGAGGCATATCTGGTATACTGGTCTGGTATAGTACCGCAATACTAATGAATCATATTCGGTACTATACCGCCTCTAAAATGTACCGGTCCCCGCACCGCCCCCCACAATCAAGGAGTACTTATAAACAGACACGGTGTGTAGACAGTGTTGCGTCGGACCAGTTCTTCCTCCAAGGGAATCTAAGTTACAGGTCAATCCCAAGTTCTTTCGATGACATATATGCTGAGTAAGAAGGACCATCAAGACAGAATTGGAATAGTTTCTAGTTTATTCCAAAGCTTTGGGAGACCAACTTAATTAATACATTCGTATCGGCTGCTCTAGTTGATCCGGCATTCAAACGGAAAGAGACTACTTCTTGAATCCGCAAACAGCCCCCACCCTCTCCAGAAAGGAATACAGGCTCAATGTTCTACTACAGATAAGATATAAGGGAGTACTCCAACTCCTACATTCCAAGTCTTCAAGGTAGCACACATAGTTTACTTGCGGACATAAAATGAACAAATAGAAAGAGTACAAATGGAAAAACAATAGCTTGATGCATTCTTCACAACAGAAAAGGGAGAATGGACGCATTTTGGCTTAAAAACTAAAGATAAAGGTGACGATACTTCTAAATCACTAATCCTCGCCTCCGTGGCGACAAATAAAGTATGTTTCTTACAAGTACCATTATCACTGCAGGACGAGGAATAGCTAAACATGCTTCACTACACACCGTAGCTCACCGGTGTCAAAATGTAAACAAACGCCGTTGGTGGATCCACACCTAACATTCACTGTAATGATACCAAGTACAAGAGTGTATCTAGTTAGTCCAACACATTCTGACTGGTACACACAAGCTATGGAGATGATATCAGTAGAACAAACTGCATTTAGTTTAGATAATAATGAGTCATATATTGGAATATGGGATCCATTATTTAAATTTGTTTTAACTATTAAATGAACCAATTCAAATAAAATAAAATAAATAAAAAAGTAAAAATCTAGTCAAAACTACTATGATTACATAGATCTTTTTTGACATCACAACATCTTCTTTCATTTAAAAAAAATATTATATTATGTTTATAAACTCCGTAAATGCGTCCCTGGACACATAAGGTCTTTGAGTATGACCAATCTATGATCCTGTAACTACTTGGTATCGGATTGATACCCAAATTTGTGGTATCATCTAAAACTAATGTAAAGCATCCAAACAACAGAATTAGTGATTATTACATTTTAACAGAAGTGCAGATAGAACTTGTTGAAACAGAAAGTAATAATAATAATAATAATAGATTTCATTTGTAAAAAGCATTTTACATTGAGTAAACAACCTCAAAGTGCTACTGTGTATTAAAAAAAATAAAAATAAAAAATAATAAAAAATAAATAAAAATAAAAACTAGAACAGCCAAATAGCTACAACTAGCATGCATATATCTAAAAAAAAAGGCTTTTTTAAAAAGAAGGGTTTTAAAGCCTTTTTTAAAAGCATCTACAGTCTGTGGTGCCCTCAGGTGGTCAGGGAGAGCGTTCCACAGACTGGGAGCGGCGGAGCAGAAAGCCCGGTCTCCCATTGTTCGTAAGCAAAGCAAAGTAAGCAGATATTAACAGTAAATAAACAAGTAGATTAATAATACATTTTCTACCACTCCTTAATAATGTTCACAAAATAATAGGTGTATAAATGACCTAATATGTTACCGCATACGTCAGCAGACTAATTAGGAGTCTTTGTTTGTTTATTTACTACTAAAAGACAAGTTGTCTTGTATGTTCACTATTTTATTTAAGGACAAACTTGCAATAATAAACATATGTTTAATGTACCTTAAAATTTATTGTTCAAATAAAGCAAATACTGCAATTTTTTAATGGTCCCTTTTATTTATAAAAGTATCGAAATACACTATTTACTGCATCTTGTGATGATACTTGGGATGCTCAGGTGAGGCTGCAGATGTCTGAAATGTGCACAGGCCATGACTCTGAGATGGTAGGATGTGCTCGCCTGTAATGGCTTACATCCTCCCTTTTCTCCGCGCTTGTCCCGCGAGGCACACCCACCTTTTTAGCACACAGATGGGCGAGAAAGGTTCACTCGCTTCCATGTGACCTCGGTTGAATGTAAAAATTTGTGACACAAAGTGCCGCGGTTTCATATTTGTTTAGCGGTGACTGACTCGCCGTGGCGGCATAATGGCACAATTCTAGTAGCCAGATCACCGGAGGCGGTGCGCCGGGGGACAACCTGTGATCACCGTGCTGCTGATTTATGCATGAACCATGTGCTCGCTTTTGTGAGACAGAAGGAGGCGATGTTAACAGATGAGACAGTCGGACGAGAAGGCATCCTGGATTTGGTGATGCGGGGGGAAATGGAGACAACATGGGTCTTGACAAAGACATCAAATAATCTGGTGCTCCAGTGGTACCAGTATACCTGCCTGCAAGCGCCATCTGTCACGTGAAAGACAAACAACTTGTGGGTGGAAAGAACACAAATACAGTCGTATCTTCACTTCCGAAAGGGTTGTCAAAAAACAAATTGTACAAAGACGGCGAAGGAGAAGGGTAAGTGAGACGGAGACAACCTCTGTTTTTGCTACGTCTTCCTTGAATCCAATATTTCTTACCTTCTTTATCAAAGTGCTTTTACTCGGGGTGTACAAAAATAATCAGTACAAACCGATAAGCAGAGGTGGGTAGAGTAGCCAGAAATTGTACTCAGGTAAGAGTACTGTTTCTTTAGAGATTTATTACTCAAGTAAAAGTAAGGAGTAGTCACCCAAATATTTACTTGAGTAAAAGTAAAAAGTATGTTGTGAAAAAAACTACTCAAGTACTGAATAACTGATGAGTAACCTGTTCATTATGATGATGACGGCAACAAATAATGCACAAAAACATAAAAATAGCAATGACCAAATTCAGAGCCAGGAATATATCTTAAGCAACTAAAACAATAATATATATTAAATAATAATACATTAACATAAAAAAAATTGAGCCACAATAACGTAATAGGACCATAGGCTCAGTAGGCAGATATTACAAAGGAAAATAACAAGTTAGCCTTTACGCAAACCATAAACTGATAGGTGTGGGCTGCACCTGGGAACACACTGTGCACTTCTAATTGGTGTTTGTATGCATGCGTGTGTGTGTGTGTGTGTGTGTGTGTGTGTGTGTGTGTGTGTGTGTGTGTGTGTGTGTGTGTGTGTGTGTGTGTGTGTGTGTGTGTGTATGTGTGTCTGTCTGTCTATGAGGCTGCAGTGCGTTAATAAATGTCCCCACACGATGTACATTTGACAGTGATTCATAGCAGGGAAGCTCACATCAGCCTACGGTGACAGCCAAAATATCTACTAACGTTACTTACCACCATGTGCTTCCTCAAATTTGATGTTGAGTTCATGTAAGCTTAAGCTTGTTGTTGTTTTGCCGCTGAAACTTTATGTTTCATGTGACCGCCTGGCTCTGTTTGATTGGTG
Organism: Entelurus aequoreus; assembly: GCF_033978785.1. Taxonomy (NCBI): domain Eukaryota; kingdom Metazoa; phylum Chordata; class Actinopteri; order Syngnathiformes; family Syngnathidae; genus Entelurus; species Entelurus aequoreus. The sequence goes on from NC_084731.1 coordinate 10,507,693, forward strand.
AAACGGAGTCAAACGTTACCAGTGACTGCATTTGATTGGTGAAACGGAGTCAAACGTCACCAGTGACTGTATTCGATTGGTGAAACGCAGGCATGCGATAGATCCTACTTTGAAGGTCTGTCTGACAAACCAAAACAAACGAAGCGTACATTAACAGATGGATAAAAATCAGTAGCGAGTAGCGAGCTGAATGTAGATAAATGGAGCGGAGTAAAAGTAGCGTTTGTTCTCTATAAATATACTCAAGTAAAAGTAAAAGTATGTTGCATTAAAACTACTCTTAGAAGTACAATATATCCCAAAAGTTACTCAAGTAGATGTAACGGAGTAAATGTAGCGCGTTACTACCCACCTCTGCCGATAACCGATTTGAACTTTAGAGATATGAGTATCAATCAATCAATCAATCAATGTTTATTTATATAGCCCTAAATCACAAGTGTCTCAAAGGGCTGTACAAGCCACAACGACATCCTCGGTACAGAGCCCACATACGGGCAAGGAAAAACTCACCCCAGTGGGACGTCGGTGAATGACTATGAGAAACCTTGGAGAGGACCGCATATGTGGGTAACCCCCCCCCCCCCCCCCCCTCTAGGGGGGACCGAAAGCAATGGATGTCGAGTGGGTCTGACATAACATTGTGAAAGTCCAGTCCACAGTGGATCCAACACATCAGCGGGAGTCCAGTCCACAGCGGGGCCAACAGGAAACCATCCCGAGCGGAGACGGGTCAGCGGCGCCGAGATGTCCCCAACCGATGCACAGGCTAGTGGTCCACCCGGGGTCCCGGCTCTGGACAGCCAGCACTTCATCCAGTGCTGGCTGGATGACCTATGCAACTCCCCCTCGCAAGGGACAGGGGAGAAGAGGAGAGAAGAAAAGAAACGGCAGATCAACTGGTCTAAAAAAGGGGGGGTCTATTTAAAGGCTAGATTATACAAATGAGTTTTAAGATGGGACTTAAATGCTTCTACTGAGGTAGCATCTCTAACTGTTACCGGGAGGGCATTCCAGAGTACTGGAGCCCCAATAGAAAACGCTCTATAGCCCGCAGACTTTTTTTTGGCTCTGGGAATCACTAATAAGCCGGAGTTCTTTGAGTAAGTAAGTAAGTACATTTTTATTTATAAAGCGCTTTTCACAGATCAAATCACAAAGCACTGTACAAAACATAGGTGAAGTAAAACAGCAATTCAATTAAAACAACAAGGGCAACATCATACAAAGGATACAAAGTGGATTAAAAATGATAGTTAAAAGGTCTATTAACTAAAAGCTTTACTAAGAGCAGTTTTCCAATGTTTCTTAAATGTTTCAACGCAGTCAAGATCACAGAGAGACTGGTGCAAGTTGTTCCAGAGTCTGGGAGCTATAGCCTAGAATGCCAGGTTCCCACGGATTTTGGGATCTTAAGAAGACCCTGGCATTTATTGCTGAATGGCGAGTGATTATACAGCTGGATGGAGTGCAAAATTAAGGAGTTCTTGAATCGAACACTGTGGGAACTAAGCTGAAGGAGCCTGTTGGAGTATGACCTCCGCTGTCCCTCAATTGTCTGGTGGAGTGGGTGGGCAGGATTGTCCATGATGGCCAGCAGTTTGTCCACTGTCCTCCTGTCCCTCACTGACACAAACCCCTCCAACTGCGTGCCAATAGTTTGGCCGGCTTTCCGGATCAGTTTGTCAATCCGGTTTAAGTACCTTTTTGCTGGTGCTGCTCCCCCAACAAACCACTGCAAAGTACAGGACACTGGCCACAACAGACTGATAATAGACCTCCAACAGCTTGCTGCACACCTTAAAGGCCTACTGAAAGCCACTACTAGCGACCACGCAGTCTGATAGTTTATATATCAATGATGAAATCTTAACTTATAAAGTGCAATTTTAAATTTCCCGGGGAATTTCCGGTTGAAAACGTCTATGTATGATGACGTATGCGCGTGATGTCAATGGTTGAAACGGAAGTATTCGGACACATTGTATCACAATACAAACAGCTCTGTTTTCATCGCAAAATTTCACAGTATTCTGGACATCTGTGTTGGTGAATCTTTTGCAATTTGTTTAATGAACAATGGAGGCTGCAAAGAAGAAAGCTGTAGGTGGGATCGGTGTAGTAGCGGCTGGCTGCAGCAACACAACCAGGAGGACTTTGAGGATAGCAGACGCGCTATTCGACGCTAGCCGCCGACAGCATCGATTAACGGGTGAAGTCCTTAGTCTCACCGTTGATCGCTGGAACGCAGTTGAGCACGGGTGTTGATGAGCAGATGAGGGCTGGCGTAGGTGGAGCGCTAATGTTTGTATCATAGCTCTGACGAGGTCCCGTAGCTAAGTTAGCTTCAATGGCGTCGTTAGCAACAGCATTGCTAGGCTTCGACAGGCGGCACAGCATTAACCGTGTAGTTACAGGTCCAGTGTTTGGTTCGGTGTCTCCTGATAGTAGTATTGTTGATCTGCTGTCCATCCTTCCAGTCAGGGGCTTATTTATTTTGTTTCTATCTGCATTCAAGCACGATGCTATCCCGTTAGCTCCGTAGCTAAAGTGACTCGACTCTCATTTTCAAGAGGATATAGTATCCCAGGTGGTTTAAAATACAAATCCGTGATCCACAATAGAAAAAGGGAGAAAGTGTGGAATCCAATGAGCCAGCTTGTACCTAAGCTACGGTCAGAGCGAAAAAAGATACGTCCTGCACTGCACTCTAGTCCTTCACTCTCACGTTCCTCATCCACGAATCTTTCATCCTGGCTCAAATTATTGGGGTAATCGTCGCTTTCTCGGTCCGAATCTCTCTCGCTGCTGGTGTAAACAATGGGGAAATGTGAGGAGCCTTTCAACCTGTGACGTCACACTACTTCCGGTACAGGCAAGGCTTTTTTTTATCAGCGACCAAAAGTTGCGAACTTTATCGTCGATGTTCTCTACTAAATCCTTTCAGAAAAAATATGGCAATATCGCGAAATGATCAAGTATGACACATAGAATGGATCTGCTAAAAATTAATTTCATTGGCCTTTAAAGGACCTAATCTTCCTCAGGAAACAATCTGCTCATGCCCTTCTTGTAAACAGCTTTGCAGTTGTCCTTCCAGTCCAGTCTGCTGTTCAAGTGGACTCCCAGGTACTCGTACTGCCCCACTAGTGCCACCTCCCGGCCCTGGATCTTGATGGGCTCCACAGAATCTTGAGGGTTCACTTGTCTCTTGGGTTTTTGTAACTCGTTCCTGTGCACATCACTTTGAACTGAATATTTAAAAAAGGCAAATGTCACTTGTGAGAATGAAGCCTCCTTTCAGATTCTGTCAGGTTATTTGTTCAGGTTTACACGGCGCATTTGAAATATGTGCCCTGTGGCCTGAATCCCATCCTCGGCCACGACTGTCAACACACGCCGGGGACCCACTCCAACACATGCACTCAAATGCTCGCCGCGGTGGGCGCTCGTCGAAATGGCCGAGCGGAAGGCTAATGTTCCTCCCCAGTGTCACATATCTGACAACGCAACCTGGCCCACGTATATTCCACAGCAAACCTTGTAATGTTTCCCCCAGCGGGTTCATTCAAGCACGAGAGATCCCGCTCGCTGTTTGTCTTGACAGCGCTCTCCTTAAGCACCTCGTGTATCCATATTTGATGGCGCCACCGGCTGCGTAGGTAAAGACGGGAATTTGTAGTGACAAGAGGAGGGCGTCGGTGCAGCAGAGGTACCTCGGCAAAGAGACAGCCTCCTCCTGTGAAGGCAGATGAGCCTTGTCAGCCGGCAGTTGGCGCAGTAATTATAAATGGTGCATTGAATTTCCCTGGGATTCCAGGAGAATGGCATAATGGAGATGGCACTAAGAATTTTATAAGCTAAGCAGGGGTGAAACGAGACCGGATCATGACAAAACTCCACCAAACAAGGAGCCCGACGCATGCTCAGGTGCCACTTTCTTTAAGCCGGCGTTGCGTCGGTAAACAGGGATGCTGCAGAGATTGCTACTTATGTTCTAAATCAGCAGTTTAGCCGCACATTAGCACGCTAATTAGCAGTATAGCAGCTGCACCTGCTTGCCTTGCCGTGGTCCTCGTCAGTGAGTCGCAATTACATACACACAACTACTAGTAACTCAAGCTGAGGCTGATTTAAACAATGTATTCTTTTGAAGTCCTTCTTATTTAACTATTGCATTTATTTCCACTGTGTCACATAAGCAATGCCATTTGCAGACCCAATAAATACAATGTAAAAAATGACTATAAAATGAGTACACATTTACAAACCCCGTTTTCATATGAGTTGGGAAATTGTGTTGGATGTAAATATAAACGGAATACAATGATTTGCAAATCATGGATTAATTTCTCTAGATCAGGGGTGTCAAACTCATTTTAGATTGAGGGCCACATGGAGAAAAATCTACTCCCAAGTGGGCCGGACTGGTAAAATCACGACACAATAAATTGAAAATAAAGAAAACTTCAGATTGTTTTCTTTGTTTAATAATAGAACAAGCACATTCTGAAAATGTTCAAATCATAATGTTTTTTTTACACTTGCATGTTGCGGTTAATAGTATTCTATCTTTATTTGTCGTTATTTAAATTTTCTAAATAAATTATGTGATAATGTTCATCTGTCAACTCATTGGTGGCAATTTTCAATCTATCAAGACAAAAATCAAATTATAGGATGTTATTTATGTAGTTTGTTCATTTTCCTCGACTGGTGCATTAACATGTGTTTTTTAAAATGTATCATTATTTTTTTTTTCCATATGTAGCATCTTCTACAAAGATACAAAGAATTGCTATTGCGACATCTAGTGGACACATTTAGAACAGCAGTTTCTTTCATTCAAAAAATTTGGCTCATTTTTATACTTAGCTAACTCATCCCTCGGGCCGGATAAAACCTGTTCGCGGGCCTGATCCGGCCCTCGGGCCTTACGTTTGACACCCCTGCTCTAGATCATGTCCTGATAGAAGCGGTTTCACTTTCGCTATTTGGCGTGATTGATAAAAGCTTTTTTGAACGACGCTGCTGATTTGTTTTTCGAATTTAAAATCTGAGTCAAACTTTACCCCCAGGTTTGTGACGCAGTCGCTGAGATACGGGGTCAGAGTGCCGAGGTCAACGTTGGGGGAGGGGGAGCGACTTGGACCGAAAAACATAACTTCTGTTTTGTCTTCATTTAGGCTCAGGAAGTTAGCTGAAAGCCAGGCTTTGATGTCGTGCAGGCAGTCAATGAGACGTTGAACCGTGTTATTTTGTGCCATGGGGAAATAAATCTGGCAATTTCAAAAATGAAATGCAATACCGTACTTCCTAAAATTAGAACCAAGGGGGAGAAGGTAAAGCGCAAATACGATTGGGGCGAGGATTGAGCCCTGGGGGACCCCATGTGGTAAAGGAGCTGTGGAAGACATACATCTGTTTATTTTTACACAAAAACTCCTGTCGGTTAGGTACGACCGGAACCAGTTGATTGTCCAGTCCATAGTGGATCTAACATAATAGTGAGAGTCCAGTCCATAGTGGATCTAACATGATAGTGAGAGTCCAGTCCATAGCGGATCTAACATAATAGTGAGAGTCCAGTCCATCGTGGATCTAACATAATAGTGAGAGTCCAGTCCAGAGTGGATCTAACATAATAGTGTGAGAGTCCAGTCCATAGTGGATCTAACATAATAGTGAGAGTCCAGTCCATAGTGGATCTAACATAATAGTGTGAGAGTCCAGTCCATAGTGGATCTAACATAATAGTGAGAGCCCAGTCCATAGTGGATCTAACATAATAGTGTGAGAGTCCAGTCCATAGCGGATCTAACATAATAGTGAGAGTCCAGTCCATAGTGCATCTAACATAATAGCGAGAGTCCAGTCCATAGTGGATCTAACATAATAGTGAGAGTCCAGTCCATAGTGGATCTAACATAATAGTGTGAGAGTCCAGTCCATAGTGGATCTAACATAATAGTGAGAGTCCTGTCCATAGTGGATCTAACATAATAGCGAGAGTCCAGTCCATAGTGGATCTAACATAATAGTGAGAGTCCAGTCCATAGTGGATCTAACATAATAGTGTGAGAGTCCAGTCCATAGTGGATCTAACATAATAGTGTGAGAGTCCAGTCCATAGTGGATCTAACATAATAGTGAGAGCCCAGTCCATAGTGGATCTAACATAATAGTGTGAGAGTCCAGTCCATAGCGGATCCAACATAATAGTGAGAGTCCAGTCCATAGTTGATCTAACATAATAGTGTGAGAGTCCAGTCCATAGTGGATCTAACATAATAGTGTGAGAGTCCAGTCCATAGTGGATCTAACATAATAGTGAGAGTCCAGTCCATAGTGGATCTAACATAATAGTGTGAGAGTCCAGTCCATAGTGGATCTAACATACTAGTGTGAGAGTCCAGTCCATAGTGGATCTAACATAATAGTGTGAGAGTCCAGTCCATAGTGGATCTAACATAATAGTGTGAGAGTCCAGTCCATAGTGGATCTAACATAATAGTGTGAGAGTCCAGTCCATAGTGGATCTAACATACTAGTGAGAGTCCTGTCCATAGTGGATTTAACATAATAGTGAGAGTCCAGTCCATAGTGGATCTAACATAATAGTGAGAGTCCAGTCCATAGTGGATCTAACACAATAGTGAGAGTGCAGTCCATAGTGGATCTAACATAATAGTGTGAAAGTCCAGTCCATAGTGGATCTAGCATAATAGTGTGAGAGTCCAGTCCATAGTGGATTTAACATAATAGTGTGAGAGTCCAGTCCATAGTGGATCTAACATAATAGTGAGAGTCCAGTCCATAGTGGATCTAACATAATAGTGTGAGAGTCCAGTCCATAGTGAATCTAACATAATAGTGAGAGTCCAGTCCATAGCGGATCTAACATAATAGTGTGAGAATACAGTCCATAGTGGATCTAACATAATAGTGTGAGAGTCCAGTCCATAGTGGATATACCATAATAGTGAGAGTCCAGTCCATAGTGGATCTAACATAATAGTGTGAGAGTCCAGTCCATAGTGGATCTAACATAATAGTGTGAGAATACAGTCCATAGTGGATCTAACATAATAGTGTGAGAGTCTAGTCCATAGTGGATCTAACATAATAGTGACAGTCCAGTCCATAGTGGATCTAACAAAATAGTGAGAGTCCAGTCCATAGTGGGGCCAGCAGGAACCATCTCGAGCGGAGACGGGTCAGCAGCACAGAGATGTCCCCAACCGATGCACAGGCGAGCGGTCCACCCCGAGTCCCGACTCGGGACAGCCAGCACTTCATCCATGGCCTCCGGACCTGTGCCCTCCCCTCCACTAGGGAGAGGGGGGCAGAGCAGACAAGAAAAGAAACGGCAGATCAACTGGTCTAAAAAGGGGGTCTATTTAAAGGCTAGAGTATACAAATGAGTTTTAAGATGGGACTTAAATGAGGTAGCATCTCTAACTGTTACTGTTAATTGTCCTGAGGGAACTCTCCTGAAGGAATCAACAAAGTACTATCTATCTATCTGTGTATGTTCACTATTTATTTAGGAAATGATTGTTGTGTACCTTGGCATAAGTTGTGTTCCTCTTGACAGAGTATTAATATTCTATGTGTTGTAGATGTGCTTGATAAATTTGGCTTAACGATGCAATCCTTCCTAAATTACCAAATATATTTTCAGTACCAGTGACGTATCTTGGAGCCTGGCAGTAACATTATGTTCAGGTACGTGCCGCCGGCCTGCGCCTGTTTCACCTCAGAGCGAACAGACGTGAACCTCGGCTGCGTTGTCCTCGGAGGTGCCTCAGCAGCAAGTCCTCTGATTCCAAGTGACACCAGAGGCCCTCATCAGTCACTCTGATGCTGTCAAGGAGTCGGCCGCCATGAGGTGACGGCGGATTGGCCTATTTATACGACCGTCACCTGATCTCTCGCCCTCCCACAGGCCGAGGAATATTGAATTGACAGCAGCATATTCTGAGATGTGTGTTCGGCCCCCGGCTGGCAGATACTTTGAATATTCCGCTCACCTTTGGTGAGATGCACTGAGGGGGTCCCGTGTCGACAAAGCACATTGTCGACATTACCTGGACATTGTTTCTCTTGTGGCCTGCTTGCTTGATCCTTTTGTTAAAAAATGGCATCGTTGTTTATTGCGTTCATGAATTTGGTACCGTTAAACCAAGGGTGTCAAACTCATTTTAGATCGGGGGCCACAAAATTGTGGCTAGCTGAGCAACAATCGTGTTCCAATGTTTAATTTTTACTCATTTTTACTAGTTGGTTCTTATTACAGATGTCCGATAATGGCGGGGGTTGGGTTGGGAAGGGGGGGTGGGGGGTAGCAGGGGGTGTATATTGTAGCGTCCCGGAAGAGTTAGTGCTACAGGGGATTCTGGGTATTTGTTCTGTTGTGTTCATGTTGTTTATACAGGCCTGGACAGGAGGAGGACAGGGTGTAGGTACACATAATATCAGAGGGTCAAATGTGCGAGGAAATGAGAGCAGACAGTGCCGCAGGTGCAGAAACACAAAGGAAGAATCCCTGTGGGATGCAGAAACTATCAAACACTTTTATGTTAAAATACTTAACAGATGCTTATTGGGATAAGGTTAACATCTGTTCAGTATTTTAACATACAAGTGTTTGATTGTGAGGCATTAAAAGCCACAAAATGCAAGGGGTCCATCAGACCCACAAACGCTGGCTGAGTAACAACAATATGAACATTACACAAGGCTTAAATAGAGTTGCGTGCAACACATTTGCAATTGGTATCTATTGTAAGTGCAGTCTTAGTAGATCACGCACAACACACCTACTAGTAATACGTGCAACTTTATAATTGCAAAGGTTATTCTGCGCGTGGTTGTTTGGATCGTAGTGGATCAGGCCCTTGGTTTCTGCAGCCCGCCAGTCAACACGTGGGTGGGATGGAACGGTGAGTTGTACTAAATGTGTCCACATCTGGGGTCACTCGTAAACACCCCCGCCCCGCTTAATCAGCCCCACATGGCCGTGTTCGAGCTTCTGGGACTCACCCCCCCCCCCCCCTGCTTTGAGGTGACGGATCCCGTCATAGCTTTGGTCTCGTGTGAAACGGATACAGGTTTACAGTACAATAAATAGTTGAACCGCAGCTCTCCTCTCGTTGTAATTACGCCAGCTTTCCAATGGGGTCATGATGTTGGATTTCCATGCCATCCCGATGGGGCGTTTATTTGATTACCGATTTACCACAAAAATCCTACAAGAGCGACCCGACTTGGTTTCTCTTACAATCCGTGAGCAGAATACTGCAAAAAGTGAAATCTAAGTAAGATGAAATATCTCAAATAAGGGTGATATTTGTTTATTTTCTGTCTGATAAGATAATTCTTCTCACTAAGCAGATTTGATGTTAGAGTGTTTTACTTGTTTTAAGTGTTTTGGTCCTAAATGATCTCAGTAAGATATTACAGCTTGTTGCTGAGATTTGATGACCTATATTGAGTAAAAAATGCTTGAAACTAGAATATCAACTGTTGCAAAGCTGTGTCATCAACACTCACAAGTATAAAACTACTTTTTCAAAGTCATAATTTCTTATTTCAAGCAGGAAATGAAAAAAAATCATGACTTTGACACAATTGTGTCTCATAATTAAAACAGATGACAGCCAAATGGACTTTGCTGTTTTATTTTCAATGAAACAATAGAAAACATGTACTCATATAGTAGTACAGTTGGCACAGTACAGTAAACTGACAGTTAATATTTATACATGTGACATTTGAAACAATTTTGAACAGAAATAGTTCATGCATATTCAGATATATTCTTCAAAATTACAATAAAAAAAAATTTGGCTGGGGGCCGGCCTGTATACTGTACATATATATATATATATATATATATATATATATATATATATATATATATATATATATATATATATATATATATATATATATATATATATATATATATATATATATACATATTAGGGCTGCAACAACTGATCGATTAAATCGATTAAAATCGATTATACAAATAGTTGGCGATTAATTTAGTCATCGATTCGTTGGATCTATGCTATGCGCATGCGTAGAGGCATATTTATTTTTTATTTTATTTTATTTTTTAATAAACCTTTATTTATAAACTGCAACATGTACGAATACAGCTGAGAAACAATAATCAAAATAAGTACGGTGCCAGTATGCTGTTTTTTTCAATAAAATACTGGAAAGGAGAGAAATATAGTTTGTCTCTTTTATCCGATTATTAATTGATTAATCGAAGTAATACTCGACAGATTAATCGATTATCAAATTAATCGTTAGTTGCAGCCCTAATATATATATATATATACTAGCATTTACTTAAAATTACGATTAAAACATGTTTGGCGGTATATATGTGCACCAATTGACTGAAAGAGCACGCACTTGGCGCAATGATGTCATGTTGTCGATGGAAAAATGCATTTTTAGACCATATGATTTGCCTCAATATATATATATATATATATATATCAATCAATCAATCAATCAATGTTTATTTATATAGCCCTAAATCACAAGTGTCTCAAAGGGCTGTATATATATATAAATATATATAAATATATATAAATATATATATATATATATATATATATATATATATATATACATATATATATATATATATATATATATATATATATATATATATATATATATATATATATATATATATATATATATATATATATATATATATATTAGCATTTACTTAAAATTACAATTAAAACATTTTTGGCCGTATATATTCGCACTAATTGACTGAAAGAGCACGCACTTGGCGCAATGATGTCATGTTGTCGATGGAAAAATGCATTTTTAGACCATATGATTTGCCTGAGCGGCTAGGAGACCCCGAGAGTAACAAGCGCTTGCCTTGTTGCCTTTCCATTAAGAACAATAAATTCGTTTTTAGTATAAGTTTGCTGGTTTTAAGAAATGTAATGCCGAGCGCATATCATTATGTCAAGATAATGGGACTAGCATTTACTTCATTTAAGAATATTTTTCAACATATTGAGCAAAAAGGTCTCCTTTTTTTTCTATCAAGAAAAGTGCACTTGTTATTAGTGAGAATATACTTATTTTAAGGTATTTTGGGTTCATTGAGGTTAGCTAATTTTACTTGTTTTGGAAAGTCTTGACAAGCCAAATTTTCTTGTTCTATTGGCAGATAATTTTGCTTATTTCAAATATAATACCCCTCATTTTTGTATGTTTTTTTCTTGTTTCTGAACACTTTCTTTTTGCAGTGAAACTTCTTCCCTTTTAGCAGGCTTGTTACTTTGTTTTGTGTGAAGAGCGCTCTTTTAATTAATAATGCATGCATCCAACCTTCCAGCTGTTGTAGGTGAAAGTTTAGCGACATTACCACAAACTTCATTTGCTTAACAATGGCCTAAGGTTCGCTGCAGATGTTCTCAGCTTTTAAATCAACCACGACTTCACGGCGTCGTCGTCGGTCCCCGTCTGCTCGCCACAAGACATCCACCATTCGCAGTCGTTCAGCGGTGGAACATTAGCGGTGTGCACACAGCCTCTCACATGGCGACGGGAGGGAAGGGGAAATGATGGGAATAATGGCGGCGCCATGGCAGCAGCGCTCTATCGCTCTGACCCAAGTTGTGTTCTACCCTACGTATTATTCTTGTTATTTCAAGTCATCTTATCTGTTGTGTCACTCGTATTCCACCCATGACCTGGGCGTGTACTCACAATAACAAGCGTTTGTTGCTCTAGGAACAAACCTATTCATCATCTGAAGTGACGCCGCTGAATAGATTTCCAAAATTCCATTTTAGCGCCACTGACCCATAGGTAACCTTTGACCTCTGGACGTTTGAGGAGCTCAAGCAAAACGGATATAACCTAAATCACCGTATTTTCAGGACGATAGGGCCCATCGGATTATAAGGCCTCCAACCTCCGAGGACAAAGCTACGAACAATGGGACACCGGGCTTTCTGCTCCACTCCCAGTCTCTCCCTGACCACCTGAGGGCACCACAGACTGTGGATGTTTTTAAAAAAGGCTTAAAACCCCTTTTTTTTTAGAAATATGCATACTAGTTCTAGCTATTTGGCTGTTCTAGTTTTTATTTTTTTATTGTTTTAATACACTGTAGCACTTTGAGGTTGTTTACTCAATGGAAAGTGATTTTTACAAATAAAATATATTATTATTAAGGTGCACTGCCGAGGAATGGTAATTTTTTTTATCTTTGTTCATATATAAGGCAACATATGGACCGGGTTATAGGGCGCATTTAAGGAGTCATATTTTTATAATTTTTTTAATAATGTAAAATACTTCCTTGTGGTCTACATCAGTGGTGCCCAACCACCGGGCCGCAGCCCGGTACCGGTCCGTGGACAAGAAATAAAAATTTAAAAAAAATAAAAAATAATAATATATATATATATATATATATATATATATATATATATATATATATATATATATATATATATATATATATATATATATATATATATATATATATATATATATATATATATATATATATATATATATATATATTTTTTTTTTTTTTTAAATTAAATCAACATAAAAAACACAATATATACATTATATATCAATATGAATCAATACAGTCTGCAGGTATACAGTCCGTAAGCACACATGATTGTATTTCTTTATGACAAAAAAATTAAATAAAATAAAAAATAAATCCATAATCCCCCTCCCCCCCCACCCCCGGTCCGTGGGACACATTTTCAAGCGTTGACCGGTCCGCAAGTACAAAAAGGTTGTAATGGTGGTTCTTTGGTCAAAATATTACATAGATGATGTTTTACAGATCATCTTCAAGCCGTTTTGTGGCTTCGACAGCGTCTTCTCCCCGCCATCTTTGTTGTAGCGGTGTAGCGTGCAAGGACGGGAGTGGAAGAAGTGTCAAACGATGGCGCTAACTGTTTTAATGACATTCAGACTTTACTTCAATCCATAACGGAGCAGCATCTCCTCATCCGGAAACAACAACAACAAGGCCGGAAATGTGTCCCGTGAAAAACCGTCCGACCGGAACTCTCTAATAACTAAAGCTACTTGGGTGAATAATGTAAACTCACTACACCGGTATGTTTTAGTGTTTTCATGGCATGTTTAAAGTTAAAGTTAAAGTACCAATGATTGTCACACACACACTAGGTGTGTCGAAATTAATCTCTGCATTTGACCCACCACCCTTGATCACCCCCTGGGAGGTAGGGGAGCAGTGAGCAGCAGCAGTAGTTTTTGGATATTTAACCCCCAATTCCAACCCTTGATGCTGAGTGCCAAGCAACTTGACATGCATTTGCATCACTGAACTCTGCTAAGCAATGTGGTCTACATACAACTCACAAAGACAAGGATTTGTTTATAAAGGGCCAATTTATTTCAGGCTAGAACAAATTGACAAAACTATTTTAAATAGCTGCAACATAACATACATAAGTAACAAACAGCATAATAACAACATTGCTGTAAACCTGGCTTTACCCAAGGAACACCCGCACAACACACTCAATCCCACAGCCCAAAGTACCGTTCACCTCCCCAAAGTTCATACAGCACATACTGTATATTTCCCCAAAGTTACGTACGTGACATGCACATAGCGGCACGCACGTACGGGCAAGCGATCAAATGTTTGGAAGCCGCAGCTGCGTAGTCACGGTACCGCGTCTGCGTATCCAACTCAAAGTCCTCCTGGTAAGAGTCTCTGTTGTCCCAGTTCTCCACAGGCCAATGGTAAAGCTTGACTGTCATCTTTCGGGAATGTAAACAATGAAACACCGGCTACGTGGTTGTGTTGCTGCAGCCGGCCGCTAATACACCCCCCCCCCCCCCCCCCCCTAAAGCTTTCTTATTTGCTGTCTCCATTGTTCATTGAACAAATGGCAAAAGATCCACCAACACAGATGTCAGAATACTGTGGAATTTTGCGATGAAATAGACGTTTTCAACCGGAAGTTTCCGGGGAAATTTAGAATGGCACTTTATAAGTTAACCCGGCCGTATTGGCATGTGTTGCAATGTTAAAATGTCATCATTGATATATAAACTATCAGACTGCGTGGTCGCTAGTAGTGGCTTTCAGTAGGCCTTTAAGCCCGCATAGTGTATGGACGGCTCTTTAATGTGCATTTGTGCACTTGTGTTTTTCTTTCTTCCTGACATCTTTCAAGTCCTGCATGTATGTCATTAATTGAGTCTCCAGCTCCCTGGAGTGGGTAGCTCTACTTGCACCGGGGTGGGGGCAATCTGTGTGTGTGTGTGTGTGTGTGTGTGTGTGTGTGTGTGTGTGTGTGTGTGTGTGTGTGTGTGTGTGTGTGATGATTATGCTCGATCAGTGTCAAACACAAACTATGGCGGAGGATGCTTTGAAAGTAAAACATGTTGTGGGCTTTTTAAATAGAGCATTTCATCCGTTTGACTCAGATCTGAGAGTATTTCACCTTTTTGATTTTTTGTATTTTTTTTTTTACCCCCCGATTGGTGAGAAACGAGCAAATCCATCCTGATGTCTTACAGACCAAAGGATAATCAAAGTACCAGGAGAGGGGAAAAAAAAAAAAAAAGAAATACCTCAGGCACTTTGGAGGGGAGAAAAAAAAAGAACAAATCACATTTTGTTTGTGAAGGTTTATGGCGTGCGATAAAAGGCATTAAACCCTTCCTCCACCTGGGATGCACAAGCTGACGAGAGAAGGAGACAAATCCTCTCGTGTTACAACATCAGCTCCACTTTCAAAGGCCGAGTGTGTGCACAATAGCTGGTTGCTAAATAAATGAACACGGATCCGAAGGTTTACATTGTCAGTCAAGGTGCACGTTGCAAAACACAGAAAGCCACCGCCGACATCGAGACTTTCCTCCCTGCCTTTGAGGCATTCCTATACGGGGGAGTCGGGACTGGGATGTTGTCGTTCTCCTCCCAGCTGGAGATGTGGTGAAAGTGCAACGCAGTGGAGCCCCCACGGCTGAGGGAGCACAAAAACTAACAACAATAATGCACAACAAGAATTGTGAATTGTCCTCATTCAAGATATAGGGTCGTCTTACATGCTGTCATTGTGGACATGGATGTTATAATCCAAACATGTATGTGTACACTATTTTTTAGGACTATAAGTTGCAGTTTTTTTCATAGTTTGGCCGAC
>NC_084731.1:10525407-10554754 GCF_033978785.1 Entelurus aequoreus
CTAGACATTGTAATAACAACCCAAAAAATGTACAAAATACATTTTACTTACTTGAATCTGATGAATCCAGTCCAATGAAACAAATAGATTTTGTTCGAAGGAAACCTTGAGAGGTTGTGTGAGTTCATGGTCATAAGGCGTGACTTATAAACAAATGTACGATCCAATAGCCTTGTGAGACTGAACAATAGGACCCGATGACTGTAAATGCAGTAAAAAAATTAAAAAATATATAACAGATTGTTTTTTAGGATGGTTAAAGGTAACGTTGTAAATTTACAACAAGGGGTGTTACAGGGTTAAAAACTTGCACACAAAGCAACACTGGAGGTGACTATACATACAATACATACAGAATAGTGCTGCTAGGATCCTGATGAGAGTGCGGAAATATGACCACATCACACCGACTCTCAAATCCCTTCACTGGCTTCCTGTTCCACTCAGGATTGAATTCAAAGTCTCCCTACTAACCCACCAGTGCCTCCGTGGAAATGCCCCCCTCTACCTCAAAGAACTACTCACCCCCAAATCCTCCACACGACACCTCCGCTCCGGACAGGCTAACCTCCTCCAACCTACAAGTACAAAGCTACGAACAATGGGAGACCAGGCTTTCTGCTCCGCCGCTCCTAGTCTGTGGAACGCTCTCCCTGACCACCTGAGGGCACCACAGACTGTGGATGCTTTTAAAAAAGGCTTAAAAACCCTTATTTTTAAAAAATACTTTTTTTTTTTTAGATATATGCATACTAGTTCTAGCTATTTGGCTGTTCTAGTTTTTATTTTTTCATTCATTTTATATTATCTTTTTTTATTTATTTTTTTTCAATACACTGTAGCACTTTCAATCACTCAATAAATCAATGTTTATTTATATAGCCCTAAATCACAAAAGTCTCAAAGGGCTGCACAAGCCACAACGACATCCTCGGCACAGAGCCCACACAATAATTTTTATTTTCAAATTTTTAACTTTGAGGTTGTTTACTCAATGTAAAGTGCTTTTTACAAATAAAATCTATTATTATTATTATTATTATTATTACTATGACGTGCGACCGTGTGTGGACAAGGATAAGGTTAGGTGGGATTTACCTTGGATAACCGGCTTAGTGTAGAAGGGACCTAAGAAACGCGTTTATTAGGATAGACGTGGCTTTTTACTAGCACACATGGTTTATAAGGAGCTATTTTAAATAGCTGCAACATAACACACATAAGTAACAAACATCATAACAACAACATAGCTGTAAACCAAGGAAGGCACACACTACATACACAAAGCCTAACCAGGTGTTTTTTTCTCTCAAGGAATTGTGAAATAAAATC
The DNA here is from genome assembly GCF_033978785.1 of Entelurus aequoreus. Classification (NCBI taxonomy): domain Eukaryota; kingdom Metazoa; phylum Chordata; class Actinopteri; order Syngnathiformes; family Syngnathidae; genus Entelurus; species Entelurus aequoreus. The sequence continues at coordinate 10,526,740 of NC_084731.1, forward strand.
ATGTCTGAAGCCCAGAACACTCTACACATTTCCCCAGTTTTAGTTTAGAGATAAGGAAATATTGGCCTGGCCCACTAGCATCCCTCTTTATGTTTGTGAACTTTATAGTCTATACATTTAGAGTGATGTGATAATCAAACACTCTAGAAGTCTAGAATGAAAGAGTATATAAGATAATTGACAGAGTGTGTGTACCTTCAGTGCGCAGTGCCTTGTTAAAATCCAGCCGCTGTTGGAGGTGGAGGTGTAGTAGAATTTCTGACCTTTGACCTATATTTCATGTCTGTCAAGAATGTACGCTCATTTAATTTCTCTTCTATTCTGTGCCATTGAATGAACCGGGTGTGGGACAAAAGTGAATATTAAGTCGTGCCAACCTGTCTACAGAATGTTTTGATTGTTTAAGTATGATTAAGGAATCCAAGGATGTTGCAAAAACATCTGCGTCAAGAGTGACGCACAAGAGACGGATAAAAATGGCAGGAGCCCGGGACTCGAGAGAGATTGCTTTTTGTAAGTCCTCCGGAGGACGTTTGTGTGTCTGCATGGACAGCTCAATCTGACTTGATAATGGGTAAATAAACTTTTTGTACTAAATTCACTTTTGTTGCTGTTTAAGCTCTGGACAATCCACTACAAGGTGAAGTGTGTTTCTCTTTACTAGCTTCGTCGAAGCATGTTGCTTTTGTAGCTGTTTCAGCAGATTTGAATTGCTAGGATAGAATATTTGATCCAAGACACAACTTACATTCGACTAAAATGTTATTTTCTTTGTGGTCGACAAAAGAAAAGTATTGAGGGTATCTCCATGTTAAGAAACTCGGCTTCGGGCTTCGCCTATGATGTCTTGTTAGTAAACACAGACACGCCCCCTCCCACACACACACACACACACACACACACACAATTTGTAACGCGTTAATCCCAACACTGCACGGCAGCCACCGTCCGATTCCAGCTGTTAGACAAAAGGAGACACTGAGAGTCCCACAGGGAGAACACCGAGCACTAACACTTCAACAAAAGAGGAGGGAGGACGAGGTCAGGCCCGCTTGGTGAGGACTAAACGTGGCAGAGGCCTGGCGTGTAGGGACAAAGAAGTGAGCCACATTAGCGTGTAGTCATGTTTGATTGGGCTTCATTAGCACGGCCTCTATTGTTCCTGTTCGTCAAAGCACTCGCAGGTAATGTGGCGATAATCGCCGTGGAAGCCTCCATCTGCTCGCCGGGAGGGAGCTGCCCTCGTTTCACATTCATTCTCCCAGGTGCTGATGGGAGGCCGCGGGGCGGGCGTTGTTAGAGAGGACGGGGCTTCTGTAACCGGGCCGCGAAGGCTCGCGCGGGCTGATGGTTGAAAGCCAGCTGGCCACACCTCCACTAAACATTGCAGCCACGTCGCCGCGTGCAGGTGCCGGGGGTCAAAGTGTGTCCGGAGGTGGATCCCGTCCTGGTAATTCTCCGATGCATGTAATTACAGGTATTTAATTGATAATGCAGGAAAAAAAACAAAAAAAAAACAGCATTGATTTGCTGTTCGGCAGAAGCCTCTAATTACTGATCTGTTCTGCAAATGTCGGCGAGGACACAGCTGATGACATCACACACTGCGAAAAGTCGGTGTTCAAAAACAAGAAAAAATTATAGAAAAATTAGGGGTATTTTATTTGAAGTAAGCAAATTTATTTGCCAATAGAACAAGAAAATTTGGCTTGTCAAGACTTTTAAAAACAGGTAAAATTAGCTAACCTCAATGAACCTAAAAATACCTTAAAATAAGTATATTCTCACTAAGTGCACTTTTCTTGGTAGAAAAAAAAAGAGACCTTTTTTGCTGAATGTGTTGAAGAATATTCTCAAAGGCCTACTGAAAGCCACTACTAGCGACCACGCAGTCTGATAGTTTATATATCAATGATGAAATCTTAACATTGCAACACATGCCAATACGGCCGGGTTAACTTATAAAGTGACATTTTAAATTCCCCGCGAAACTTCCGGTTGAAAACGTCTATGTATGATGACGTATGCACGTGACGTCAATGGTTGAAACGGACACCATTGTATCCAATACAAAAAGCTCTGTTTTCATCTCAAAATTCCACAGTATTCTGGACATCTGTGTTGGTGAATCTTTTGCAATTTGTTTAATGAACAATGAAGACTGCAAAGAAGAAAGCTGTAGGTGGGATCGGTGTATTAGCGGCTGGCTGCAGCAACACAACCAGGAGGACTTTGACTTGGATAGCAGACGCGCTATCCTACGCTAGCCGCCGACCGCATCGATGATCGGGTGAAGTCTTTCGTCGCTCCGTCGATCGCTGGAACGCAGGTGAGCACGGGTGTTGATGAGCAGATGAGGGCTGGCTGGCGTAGGTGGATAAATAATGTTTTTAGCATAGCTCTGTGAGGTCCCGTAGCTAAGTTAGCTTCAATGGCGTCGTTAGCAACAGCATTGTTAAACTTCGCCAGGCTGAGAATTATTAACCGTGTATTTACATGTCCATGGTTTAATAGTATTGTTGATTTTCTGTCTATCCTTCCAGTCAGGGGTTTATTTATTTTGTTTCTATCTGCAGTTAAGCCCGATGCTATCACGTTAGCTCCGTAGCTAAAGTGCTTCACCGATGTATTGTCGTGGAGATAAAAGTCACTGTGAATGTCCATTTCGCGTTCTCGACTCTCATTTTCAAGAGGATATAGTATCCGAGGTGGTTTGAAATACAAATCCGTGATCCACAATAGAAAAAGGAGAAAGTGCGGAATCCAATGAGCCAGCTTGTACCTAAGTTACGGTCAGAGCGAAAAAAGATACGTCCTGCACTGCACTCTAGTCCTTCACTGTCACGTTCCTCATCCATGAATCTTTCATCCTCGCTCAAATTAATGGGGTAATCGTCGCTTTCTCGGTCCGAATCGCTCTCGCTGCTGGTGTAAACAATGGGGAAATGTGAGGAGCCTTTCAACCTGTGACGTCACGCTACTTCCGGCTTTTTTATCAGCGACCAAAAGTTGCGAACTTTATCATCGATGTTCTCTACTAAATCCTTTCAGCAAAAATATGGCAATATCGTGAAATGATCAAGTATGACACATAGAATGGATCTGCTATCCCCGTTTAAATAAGAAAAAATCATTTCAGTAGGCCTTTAAATGAAGTAAATGCTAGTGTCATTATCTTGACATAATGATATGCGCTCGGCATTACATTTCTTGAAACCAGCAAACTTATACTAAAAACTAATTCATTGTTCTTAATGGAAAGGCAACAAGGCAAGCGCTTGTTACTCTCGGGGTCTCCTAGCCGCTCAGGCAAATCATATGGTCTAAAAATGCATTTTTCCATGGATAACATGACATCATCGCGTCAAGTGCGTGCTCTTTCAGTCAATTAGTGCGCATATATACAGCCCGGCCCCCGGCCGAACATTTTTTATTTGTAATTTTGAGGAATTTACCTGAATGTGCATGAACTATTTTTGTTCAAAATTGTTAGAAATGTTAAATGTATACATATTAACTGTCAGTTTACTGTACTGTGCCAACTGTACTACTATATGAGTACGTGTTTTCTATTGTTTCATTGAAAATAAAACAGCAAAGTCCATTTGGCTGTCATCTGTTTTAATTATGAGACACAATTGTGTCAAAATCATGATTTGTTTTTTTTCATGCTTGATATAAGAAATTATTACTTTAAAAAAAGTAGTTATATACTTGTGAGTGTTGATGACACAGCTTTGCAACAGTTGATATTCTAGTTTCAAGCATGTTTTACTCAATATAGGTCATCAAATCTCAGCAAAAAGCTGTAATATCTTACTGAGATCATTTAGCACCAAAACACTTAAATCAAGTAAAACACTCTAACATAAAATCTGCTTAGTGAGCATAATTATCTTATCAGACAGAAAATAAGCAAATATCACCCTTATTTGAGATATTTCATCCTACTTAGATTTCAGTTTTTGCAATGCAGCTGTCGGCACGGCAACATGGCAGTACATAAATGCTGCCTGAAGGCAACCTACCTTTTCCAGAGGGGCTATTTTTACGTTGCAAACCCCACACAAAGCGAACAAAGTTAGTCAGTGGATCCCAAAGGTTGTCCCGCACCCCTTAGGGGGAAGCGCAGAGCTATTGCCTGTAGGTGGAGCTGCACGCTTTTCTTCTCTCCCTCTGGCATCCTCCAAAAACACACAATGGATACATAATTCTCCCCTTAAACAAACACACACTTGCTACGGTATTTGTATTATTCACACCATGCACAGGTCATGTGTGCTTTTTTTTATGCACTGCTAATTATTTGCCACTTTACAATATTTAAAAATTGTATTTCTAGAAATGTCCCTGGCTTTGAGAGATGTTTACTTATTTTTGGTCATTGACTTAACATTATAATCTCAGTGTTAGTATGAATAATGATATTTGATGTATTGGAGTTTAAAAATGTGAAAATTGAAACAATAACGTGGTTTCCCCCCCACGTTGCAAGTTCTTGTTTAAAGATTCTGCAAGGATGCTTCATTTAAGAATTGAAAGTTGAATCAGGCTTGTTTTCAGAATAAAATACCTACTTATGTCTTATAAGTCCTGCTATTTCTAGATATACACATCCTAATTGAGGTTGTCTTTTCAATTAAAATGAACAAGCTGCACGGACAGATAAATAAACTCACTAGTTTTTAGCATTTTTTTTCCCTAAAAGTATTTTTATCTTACATTTTGTAAGTTCCTTTTTGCAGTGTGTGTGTGTGTGATCAAAAATACAATTAGATCTGCAAGCAACTGTGAATGTAAACCCTATTAAAGACATAACACGTTAACATTCATTGTTAAACAATGTCAAATTTATATACATTTCAATCCAATCTTATCAGTAGGTACTTTAATTATATAGCACATTTAAACAACAACAATTATTAATTAATTAATATTAAAAAATATATTCAAATATTATCCTTAGCTCCACCAATGACTGAATAAAAACAAAAAAATAAATAAATAGAAAACCAATATAAAATTAAATATGATTAACAACGATTTTAAAGGCCTACTGAAACCTACTACTACCGACCACGCAGTCTGATAGTTTATATATCAATGATGACATCTTAACATTGCAACACATGCCAATACGGCCGGGTTAACTTATAAAGTGACATTTAAAACTTCCCGGGAAATATCCGGCTGAAACGTCGCGGTATGATGACGTATGCGCGTGACGAAGTCAGTATAACGGAAATTATGGTACCCCATAGAATCCTATACAAAAAGCTCTGTTTTCATTTCATAATCCCACAGTATTCTGGACATCTTTTGCAATTTGTTTAATGAACAATGAAGGCTGCAAAGAAGACAGTTGTAGGTGGGATCGGTGTATTAGCAGCGGACTACAGCAACACAACCAGGAGGACTTTGTTGGAGCGCTAGCCGCGCTAGCCGCGCTAGCCGCGCTAGCCACGCTAGCCGCGCTAGCCGCCGACCTCACCTTGACTTCCTACGTCTCTGGGCCGGCAAACGCATCGGGTGAAGTCCTTCGTCCTTCTGCCGATCGCTGGAACGCAGGTGAGCACGGGTGTTGATGAGTAGATGAGGGCTGGCTGGCGTAGGTGGAGAGCTAATGTTTTCAGCATTGCTCTGTGAGGTCCCGTTGCTAAGTTGCTAAGTGAGCTTCAATGGCGTCGTTAGCACAGCATTGTTAACCTTCGCCAGCCTGGAAAGCATTAACCGTGTATTTAAATGTCCACGGTTTAATAGTATTGTTGATTTTCTATCTATCCTTCCAGTCAGGGGTTTATTTTTTTGTTTCTATATGCAGTTAAAGCACGATGCTATCACGTTAGCTCGTAGCTAAAGCATTTCGCCGATGTATTGTCGTGGAGATAAAAGGCACTGAATGTCCATTTCGCGTTCTCGACTCTCATTTTCAAGAGGATATAGTATCCCAGGTGGTTTAAAATACAAATCCGTGATCCACAATAGAAAAAGGAGAGTGTGGAATCCAATGAGCCAGCTTGTACCTAAGTTACGGTCAGAGCGAAAAAATATACGTCCATCACTGTCTCTCAAGTCCTTCACTGTAACGTTCCTCATCTACGAATCTTTCATCCTCGCTCAAATTAATGGGGTAATCGTCACTTTCTCGGTCCGAATCTCTCTCGCTCCATTGTAAACAACGGGGAATTGTGAGGAATACTAGCTCCTGTGACGTCACGCTACTTCCGGTACAGGCAAGGCTTTTTTTTATCAGCGAGCAAAAGTTGAGAACTTTATCGTCGATTTTCTCTACTAAATCCTTTCAGCAAAAATATGGCAATATCGCGAAATGATCAAGTATGACACATAGAATGGATCTGCTATCCCCGTTTGAATAAAAAAAAAATCATTTCAGTAGGCCTTTAAAGGGTAAAACCAATTAAAGCAGTAAATAGAAATCAAAATTTTAAATAATGTCTGTTTCAAGACATTATTGAGTACATTATTTCTGGTTATCTTGAAACTAAACTAAACTCTAAGTCAAGTGCATCTATGACTGCTCAGAACAATATATAGTACAGTAGCTAAATCACAACTACATTGCAAGCAACACTAGTACAATTCTTTTAGAATGATAATGTTTCTGAAGATATCAAATGAACAGTTATCAAAGGTTGTGTCATGGTAATAGTTTAACCCCTGAAACAGATAATGTATATTTTTTTAATTACCTGTGGGTTAAATTATGTGCACCAGCATTCCAAAACAATTTAAAGTTAACTTTATAAATTTTACACTGCATCATAACTCACACAAATAAGACAACAACATGGTAAAAAGCTGAATAAAGTGTTTTGGTGTGACATCCCCTTATTCTTATGAGCCGCTACTTTTTCCCACGCTTTGTACCCTGCGGCTTGTAAAACTGTGCGGCTAATTGTTTTATTTTTCTTCGCTAATGACCATAATGTTTTGTATTCAACAAATAATTGTTCTATTGCAGTGACAGAGACACTGAAAAGGTGTGTTATTGTTTGTGCTACGGCCCCATCTTTTAGACCAAGTGCTGCGGGTTAAAAAGGTATTTCCTTTTTCGTTCCTTGAACTGGAAGTATTGGTCCATAGTGTTTCTGCTCGAAAGGATTCTTCATTCATCACTCAAAGCAACATTTGTAGGTTTTTACAATATAACCAAAATAATTCATACATAGTAAACCGTCCCATGTGGGATCACGGTAGGAGATTTCATGCATATTTCATTGCATATTTTTGCTTGCTATTGTAATGTAATCAAGCTGGCGTCGATAGCATTAGCGAGAATGCTAACCCATTTACAAGTGTATATGTTAGTTTGATTAACTTACGAAGGCATTCTTTTTGTATTGTTTCAGTTTAACACATTTCTTAGTAAACTCACCAAGATGTCACCATGGAGTTATTGAGTCTGTTTAGTTGATTGGAGAGCTAGCTTCAACAGCTAGTGGGTCCATGATGATGACTTCTGTTTTGTTTGATCAGCTGTTTTACTGCCGTGTGACAGGCCCTATTTGTAAACTATTAAGGTAAATAAACATTTACAAATATATTTCAGACCAGTATAGATATGTGGCTTATATATTCAAACATATATATATATATATATATATATATATATATATATATATATATATATATATATATATATATATATATATATATATATATATATATATATATATATATATATATTTTTTTTTTTTTTTTTCTGTCTTGCCTCCGGCGTGGGCGGTCAATTTTTTTTCCGCTCCCTTCTTCTCCATGCTTGCTCTCTTTGTTTTGTCTTGTCTGAACTTTTTTGAAGCCTCTTTCTTTGCGCTGTCCTCCAAATCTAAAAATCAGACATGGAAATGATCAGCTGGACTGTCGACGCAATTGACAAAATATTTTCGACGAGGAAAAGAGGTTCGGGGGAGCCCGGCTGCCCTGGAGTCGAACTTTTGCTTGCAGGCAGAACGGCCCCAGCCTATGAACAGTACATCGACACACCCAAGACAATGGGCATATACACACACACCCCTCTCCCCCACCCCACGCCTTCACCACCGCTTGATTCCCGTCGGGGTGATGGACGGCTGGCAGCGCTTCATAGCAGCAGTCGACCTCCAGGGTCCCAACTCCCCGCCCCTCTGTTGCGAGTTGTCGTGATTAAATGTAACATGTTTATGTGTGCATGGCATGGAGGTTTTTTCCCACTCCAGACTAGCCACCCTTAGGAGCCCAGTCTAGATTGTATTTTTTTACTCATCTTTTTCCCCAGCGTTTTACCTTTTTCTTATTTTCTACGGGACGCCTCGTGGCGACCCATCGGCGTTCCTGTTCTGTAACCCTGTACACTGTTTGTTTGTCTAATCTTGAACGGGTTTGTGCTGAAAACATAGTTCCGTTGTACTTGTGCAATTACAATAGAGTCCTATCCTATCCTCTCCTATGTATTTCTCAAATTCGGTGGGTGCATTACATTGTATGGTATGCATGTTCCAAATAAACTGAAACTGAACTGAATTGAACAACATATTAATGAAACACACAAGAGCATTTTGAATAACAACAAACCGGATACAAAGGGATGGAAGGATTAAAAATAGCGCAAAATAACTGTAACTAATCTCTGCAATCTTCAGGGTTAGGCCACATGTTTTCATCAACATCACATCTGCTATTATCCAAGGCCGTGCACCTGGGATAAAACCCACTTGGTATGTTGAATCCACCCTTGGCAACCATCAGCTGTGATGTCCCTGCAGGTAGCATCCATTGCTTCAAGGAGGGACATCTGGCCATGTGGCTGTTGGTCATAAACCTTCCACCTCCATGCAGAAAATAACTCCTCTATGGGCTTGAGGAAAGGTGAATGGGGTGGAAGGAAGAGACGTACCCGTCTTGTTTGGACTTCAAACCATGTCATTGCTTGCGAATGATGGAAAGCCACATTGTCCCAGGTGGTTACAAAGGTTGTTATATTTTCACCCCCCTGCTCTGCAACGAGGAGATCATAAAGAAAGGCAAGGAGGCGCTTTGGAATCTACAATACTGAGATTTGTTTGCCCCTCTCGGTCCTGGCACTTCATCTGTGGCTCTTTTCCCAAAAGATTGGTTTCATGAAGGTGTCGGGAGGAGAACTGTGTGCGGCAGTAGGTACGCAAGAAGACAACGCGAGGTTTGAACATAAACATGATCTGAGTGAATGTTTGGATCAGTGTGACTGTTTGTACACAGTTTTTATCTAGCAGGTAAACTTCAAGCAGCTGCAGCATCCTGCACGCTCGTCATAGGTTTACACAGAATAAACGTATCACTTCCTGCTTGTTTGGCGTGATGTAAACTTTCTATATGCCCGCTCCCATCCTGTAAAAGCAGGGGACGTTGTGGGTGCCGCCAGGCTGATAAGTCATTGTGAAGAAATTGCAATGCAAATGTAAATTCCATGGACATTTGAATGATACCAGTTTAGATTTATAAAGCACTTTTCTAGAGGAAAGCTACATTTGTAGCCCTAGGGTAGATTGATGGAAACATGGCTGCCAACCACCTCTCAGGCCTAACCCTAACCCTAACCCTAACCCTAACCCTAACCCTAACCCTAACCCTAACCCTAACCCTAACCCTAATCCTAACCCTTCAATTTTCAAATGTTCTTCTAATCATACCGTATTTTCCGTATATTAAATGGAATATTTACCTGACATGTTTGGACTGGGGCAGCACGGCGGAAGAGGGGTTAGTGAGTCTGCCTCACAATACAAAGGTCCTGGGTTCGATCCTGCGCTTGGGATCTTTCTGTGTGGAGTTTGCATGTTCTCCCCGTGACTGCGTGGGTTCCCTCCGGGTACTCCGGCTTCCTCCCACCTCCAAAGACATGCACCTGGGGTCAGGTTGATTGGCAACACTAAATGGTCCCTAGTGTGTGAATGTTGTCTGTCTATCTGTGTTGGCCCTGTGATGAGGTGGCGACTTGTCCAGGGTGTACCCCGCCTTCCGCCCGATTGTAGCTGAGATAGGCTCCAGCGCCCGCCGCGGCCCCGAAGGGAATAAGCGGTAGAACATGGATGGATGGATGGATGTTTGGACTGTCATCTGCAGTCTTCTTCAGAAGGGTCACCTGACCACTGTGACGAGTCGCCTATCAGCTGTTCTTATAGGCGTGGCCAACCAGGCAGACCTGTCAAGTCTACCTGGTTGGCTGCCCCGCAGATTGATGGTTAATGGGGGAGGGAGTCCTAGGTATCCTCCCTCATCCCGATCGATGGTTTCCTTGGGCCGCTTCCTTAGTTCGATTGCCTCCTTAATCCATCGTTTGAATTTGTTACTTTCTGTGCCGATGATTTTGCCGTTGTCCGGGTCCATGATGTGGTCATTTATTTTGCAATGATCTGATATGGCTGATTTTTGTTCTGATTTTTGTTTTAGGCTTCTTGTAAACCTTCCAGTTGTCTCTTGTTCACATTCTTTCTGATGTTTCTTTCTTCCTTGTGTTGCATGTCCTCCCTGTTTCTCCGATGTATGATTTTTTGCATGATTTACACGGGATTTTGTCAATTTCTTGTCTTGTTCTATTTTGTCTTTTGGATGTACAAGTAACTGTCATGATTTTGTGTGAGGTTTAACTGTTGTGTTTGTGTTATTTTGTGTTGGTTCAGTTATTCCCCTAATGTATGGTAAGGTTATACCCTCCTTGTTCTTAATTTCAGGTTTTTTTGGGTGTTTCTTCTTTGTTGTCTTTTCCTTGTTGTTCTCCTTTTCTGTTGGCCCAGGTTGGATATTGGCACGTCTTGAGTGCGTTTATCTTCTTTTTTTCTATCTTGTTCTTCTGTCTTGATGTTGGCCCGTTCATAGAGAGTTCTCACGACTGATAGTTTGCGTGCTGTGGGATGTCAGGAGGTCCAGAATAGATATTGGTCGGTGTGTGTCGGTTTTCAATGAAGAGTAATGTTTTGACTGCCGTCATCTTTGCGGTGGATTTTCATGTCCAAAAAAGTGATTCATTTCCTCTTCATGTGTGAATTTGATGTTTCCAGTCTTGTCAATACTGCTGAGGGGGTTTGTAAGATCATGTGTGTGTCCAATGTTCCCTCTAATTGTTCATGTGTGTGAGCAAACGCAAAAACTCCCTGAGCATTCAGTGGAGCCCATGTGAGCAACATCCGACGTGCACACTGGGGCTACACCAGCAGCACACCTGTCCCAAACCTAACTAAATAACAAGTTCAATCTCCATCCATCCATCCATTTTCTACCGCTTGTCCCTTTCGGGGTCGCGGGGGGTGCGGGAGCCTTTCAGACATTGCATTTAGTTCCCACTAAAAACATTCACATGTTGCACAATGAGATGTAAGCATGGGATCATGTGTACTTTCCTGCAACTTCCTTTATTTCAATCAATGTTTATTTATATAGCCCTAAATCACAAGTGTCTCAAAGGGCTGCACAAGCCACAACGACATCCACGGTACGGAGCCCACATACGGGCAAGGAAAAACTCACCCCAGTGGGACGTCGATGTGAATGACTATGAGAAACCTTGGAGAGGACCGCATATGTGGGTAACCCCCCCCTCTAGGGGAGACCGAAAGCAATGGATGTCGAGTGGGTCTGACATAATATTGTGAAAGTCCAGTCCACAGTGGATCCAACACATCAGCGAGAGTCCAGTCCAAAGTGGGGCCAGCAGGAAACCGTCCCGAGCGGAGACGGGTCAGCAGTTCAGAGATGTCCCCAACCGATGCACAGGCTAGCGGTCCACCCGGGGTCCCGACTCTGGACAGCAAGCACTTCATCCATGGCCACAGGACTGGATTTATAAATATATTTTTATTAGTATTTATTTAATATACTAACAGCATTTCATGATTAATATTTATAAATTAAGATTCCTAATAAATTACACTATATTAAGCACACATTTGATTGGTAAATCATAGTGTAACGACCTGGAATGACACTTTATGTGTGGTGTTGGAGTTGTCCTACTTTTTGTGTGGCTGTAAACGCATCACTGGCTAAGTGCCATATGAGCATGTGTTGGCGCAAGTGAGAAAGAGCTTGCTGTTGATATAACAAAGTTGCTTTTGGTCTGGTTTGTACTGCAGAAAATGACCACTTTTGCTAGATATCATTTTTTTTACTAATATTTTGGTGATGTGTTTATGGCCGACAATAAAGAGTTTTGCTCAGTAAAGTGATGGATGGAATTCATGTCCTCAAAGCGTCTCGACAGACGTTACAATATTTGAACAATGATGACGAAAACTGTTTTCTCTGTCGTGTCCGTGTGTCGGAAATTGTTATTGATTTTGTGCATGGCATAGATTTGCCGTGCGCAGAGGACGCTTGAGCAGTGCGCAATTGCACAGACGCGCACCTTAGACGGAACGTTGTGTTTGTCCCACTTTTATTTTCTCCAAAACGTCATCCACGTATCTTCTCCAGGAAGTGGGTCTGCAGTGTATGGGTGCTGTGTTGATGGCGGTGGATTCCAAGTCTTCCATGATGAAACTGCTTATTATTGCTGATAAAGGGTCTCCCATTGCAAAGCCCTCTTGTTGTTTGTGTATTATTCCTTTGTAATGTAAGTATCTGGATTTTGCAACACAACTGAGTAATATGTGTATGTTTTCCGGTGTGAGGTTTGTTCATGCTTTTAGAGTCCTGTCTTTTGTGACTGCAGATGACAGTCGAAACATGTCAGGTAAAGATTCCATCTGACATACCGAAAATATTGTCTGATTATAAGAACATTTGAAAAATTATATGAATGAGAACAGGGCCGGCCCGTGGCATAGGCCGTATAGGCAAATGCTAAGGGCGCCGTCCATCAGGGGGCGCCAAGCCAGTGCCAAAATTGTTGGAGAAAAAAAAAAATAAAAATTGGTACTATTATTTCTAAATACAAAAAATAATCCCACGTTAATTAAAATGCAAAGTAAAGCCTATTTAATAGAAATATTATTTGTTACAACATTACCCCCCATCCCCCCGCACGGTGCGCCCCCTCCCTTCCCGTATCATGACTCTTACCACATCAAAAAATCAACACAAGATGTCAAAACGGCCAAAACTGTCAGGTGCCCAGGGAAGAAAAAAGAGAAAAGAAGAGGAAGAGAAACGAGAAAAAGACAGAGGTAGCAGGTAGGTAACGTTAGCCTACATTAAATTATTTCTCTGTTACAGAATGTGATAGTAACCTGGCTTTTTAGCATTAAGCTAATGTTACATGATTCGGCAATTGCTAATCAATAAATAGCTAGTTCTGTTTTAACGTCGGGTTAATATTGTGGAGGGGGCTAAATTGTTATGGAAAATAATAATGTAACGTTAGGTGATTACAGTACTCCCACCTTACATTCCTCAGGGACATTTGTATTAGATCTTTTAAGCAGGTATTTTTTGTTGACATTGTTATTGCCTTCTGGTTAGCTAATGTTTGCCCTGCAGGTAATAGTCACTTTTCCACCCCTTTATATATTAGGTATAGTTGTAAGCCTAGTTGTTAAAGTGCACATCATTAATGTTAATTAAGCAATATCACATGAGAGGGAATGCTGTTTTTTTAATTTGAGCACTGCTGTGATTCGGTTAAAGATAATCATAACATAACATTCTCATATAATATGTTAATTTGCTTTCTTTAGGTAAAAAAAAAGGTCAAAGACAAAGCTATTCGGTTTCTTGTGAGTATATACACTTCACTGCCTAGGGCGCCAGATTGGTTAGGGCCAGGCCTGAATGAGAAGACATGATGAACCTTTTTGAGCAATTCATTGACATTCACAGACCAGCGGGAGTGGCACTGGGAACTAAGAGGGTGAATTGTCTTGCCCAAAGACACTAAAACTTTGACTAGAATGGCGGAAGCTGGATTCGTACCAGGAACCTTCATGTTTCCACTTCCGACTGCATTCATTCATGCCACAAATGCAACTGCAATTACCTCTAACCTTGTGGAATGATTCCATTCTTATTTAACATCACGGCCATAATGTTTTGTATTCAACAAATAGTTTTCAACACCAACAGAGACACTGAAAAGGTGTGTTAATGTTTGTGCTACGGCGCCATCTTTCGGACGAGTTCGCTCACTGCAGGTGCTGTGGATTGAAAATGTACTTCCTGTTTTGCCCCTTGAACCAAAAGTATATCCTGTTTCGTCTACTCTTTGTCGATAGTGTTTCTGCTCGAACGTATTCGTCATTCATCACTCCAAGCAACGTTTGTACGTTTTACAACATAACTAAAACAATTCATATTTACTAAACTGTCCTATATGTGATGTCTGAAGAAGTGTTTATGCATATTTGTATGTGCTGTCGTAATGTGATCGCACTAGTGTCGTTAGCATTAGCGAATACGCAAACATGTTTATAAGGGTCTGTGTTAGTGTTATTTACTTACAATGACGTTCTATTTGTATTGTTTCAGTTTCGTAAATTAATTGTAAAGTTATTGAGTTTGCTTAACTGATTGGTGAGTTAACTTCCACAGCTAGTAGATTCATGACGACGACTTCTGTTTTGTTTGATCAGATGTTGTATTTCCAAAATCTTTCGTACCATAATATATCTGTGGCCCATGGTCAGGTGCGGCTAATATATGTAGAAACCTTTGTGCTCTGTAGCCTGGAAAGTACAGTATTTATTCCGACAAGGATACCTCAGCTTTTGTCAGAATTATTTTCCACAAGGTCAGACGAAAACCAATTCATATGAAAAACGAGGACATTATTTTCTTAACCATTGGATGTACAACCCACTAATACCTACAATCTTTCACAAGTAAGGTCAAAAATAACCCCAATTAAAATCAATGCGTTTTTACAATAAACTCGGTCGTTATGCTTTAAAATCTTAAACGAAGAGTTGTAATAGTTGCATACTTCCGGTATTCCTCATTGGCATTTTTATTTATGTTTTCATACACTACCGTTCAAAAGTTTGGGGTCACATTGAAATGTCCTTATTTTTGAAGGAAAAGCACTGTACTTTTCAATGAAGATAACTTTAAACTAGTCTTAACTTTAAAGACATACACTCTATACATTGCTAATGTGGTAAATGACTTTTCTAGCTGCAAATGTCTAGTTTTTGGTGCAATATCTACATAGGTGTATAGAGGCCCATTTCCAGAAACTATCACTCCAGTGTTCTAATGGTAAAATGTGTTTGCTCATTGGCTCAGAAGGCTAATTGATGATTAGAAAACCCTTGTGCAATCATGTTCACACATCTGAAAACAGTTTAGCTCGTTACAGAAGCTACAAAACTGACCTTCCTTTGAGCAGATTGAGTTTCTGGAGCATCACATTTGTGGGATCGATTAAACGCTCAAAATGGCCAGAAAAAGAGAACTTTCACCTGAAACTCGACAGTCTATTCTTGTTCTTAGAAATGAAGGCTATTCCACAAAATTGTTTGGGTGACCCCAAACTTTTGAACGGTAGTGTACATTTTAAGAAATTGCAGTTTTTGTATTACTACAAACTCGTCCACAAGTGGGATCACAAATGATCCCAAGCAGTTTCTATGGAATCTTCAATGAACCTTTAATTCAAAGCAACTCTGACTGTCCCACTCACACATCTGATGTCATCTCTTACAACTGATGCAACTTTGACTGTTAATACTGTCCCACTCACACATCTGATTGGGGAGACAGTACTAAACTCAGGTGAAGGCCCCGACCGACGACTTAGAATTGTGTGGCTTGGTGTTTTAGCCTAACTTAGAGGTAAATCTGCCCAGTTAGAGCCCTTGTGGCTCATTCTGTTGGACACAATATCAATTTCTTCTTCAGAGGGCTCATCAGAGGACACCTGTGTCTGACTGACCTTGTTCAATGGGGGGCACCAGTAGTCTGGGTTCTCTAAATCTGAGATATCAGATTCCGAGTCAATGCCTCCGATGGGCCCTTCATCCTGGATTATTTGTCGGGCAAGGTCCACAGAGATCCTAGCTGCCATGTTACTTTGGATAAACAAAAAAAACATTAGAAAGGACAAAGTCTTAAATGCCTGGCGCCACCTCCCATGGAAGTACTATAAATCTAACAAAATGCAGGCTACGTGACGCCAGAGTATATTCCAGCCTTTAGTGAATGCACTTTTGGGACCTGAGCCGAGGATGTCGTTGTGGCTTGTGCAGCCCTTTGAGACACTCGTGATTTAGGGCTATATAAGTAAACATTAATTGATGATTGATTGATAGTGCAACAGATCTGGCAGTTTAGTGAATCAGGCAGTGACAATTTAGCGTTCTAACTGTTAGCATTTTACCCATTTTTTTTGGCAAACAACCAAAAGTCGTGAAGATTGTACCAAGTTGTGGAAAACGGTGAAAAAACTGTTTATTTCCCAGAAGGCTTTAGTTTACCCAAGTATTCAAAATGGGTTTAATGTAGAGATGTCCGATAATATCGGGCTGCCGATATTATCGGCCGATAAATTCTTTAAAATGTAATATCGGAAATTATCGGTACCGGTTTCGTTATTATCTATCTATCTATCTATCTATCCAAACAGCACCTTAGAATTTGGGACATACTCTCCCTGAGAGAGACTATGAGAGGTTGAGGTGGGCGGGGTTGAGGTGGGGGGGTAGGGGTATCGGTTTTTAAAAGTAAAATGTATTAAGTTTGTATACGCCGCTGTGTACACGGACGTAGGGAGAAGTACAGAGAGACAATAAACCTTAAAGGCACTTCCTTTACGTGCATGCCATACCAGTCACATAATATCTACCGGATTTACTCATTACGAATTGATGCAAGACATATTTGTTCAACAGCCATATAGGTCACACTGAGGGTGAGATATAAACAACTTTAACACTGTTACAAATATGCGCCACACTGTGAACCCACACCAAACAAGAGTGACAAACACATTTCGGGAGAACATCCGCTCCGTAACACAACAGAAACACAACAGAACAAATACCCAGAATCCCTTGTAGTACTAACTCTTCCGGGACGCTACAATATAAAGCCCCGAGTTAACCCCTACCCCCCCACCTCGACCCCGCCCACCTCAACCTCTCATAGTCTCTCTCAGGGAGATCATGTCCCAAATTCTAAGGTGCTGTTTGGATAGATAGATAGTACTTTATTAAATCTTTCAGGAGAGTTCCCTCAGAAAAATTAAAATTTAAGCAGCAGTGTACAGAATTAAGATCAAATTTAAAAAGTAAAAAGTAAATAATGGGGGTATAAATGGAAACAGAATAGAAAAATATTACAATAACAATAAAAATAATAAGCAACAATGCAAATAAAAATATAACAGTAAAATAGGAATATAACAAGAGAAACTAGGCAGTAGTGACCATGTTATGAAAAAGTATTGCACTGTTATTGTTTTGAGGCATGTTAAAAAAAAATAATGCACTTTGTGACTTCAATAATAAATGTTGGCATTTTTTTCCATAACTTGAGTTGATTTATTTTGGAAAACCTTTTTACATTGTTTAATGCATCCAGCGGGGCATCACAACAAAATTAGGCATAATAATGTGTTCATTCCACGACTGTATATATCGGTATCGGTAATTAAGAGTTGGACAATATCGGAATATCGGATATCGGTAAAAAAGCCATTATCAGACATCTCTAGTTTAATGGTGTTTAATTTCAGTATTTGTATTTATTTATTTATCCGCACGATATAAACAGTACAAAAAGTAGCATTGTAAAAAAACAACAACATAGAGACAAGAAATGAGTAATGAGAAATACGTAATAAGAAATAAGTGCAGGTGAGAAAAGAAACCCCAAAAAGGCTTATGCAAGGTTCTCACCTAAAGGAGTACATTAACAAACAAAAGAAAAAACAAGATAACAAGTAGTCTATGTTTAAAGTTAGGGAGTGAAGATGAGGAGTACATAGGTGACTATTCCAGAGTAAAGAACTTCTGTGTTTGATGGAAAACTGGCTAAGCTATTACTTTTACCATCATATTTGTACATGTCGTATTTGCTGATGTTGCTCTGTTGTTGTTGTTGTTGTTGTTGTTGTGTTTGCTGTTGTTGTTTTTGTCTCTCTGTATAATCCCCCTCTTGTCCCCACAATTCCCCCCTCTGTCTTCCTTTTTTTCTCTTCCTATCCCCTCCTGCTCCGGCCCGGCTGCACCAAATGATAATATAAATACATTTAATAAAATGTAGAGAGAATTAGAGATGTCCGATAATATCGGTCTGCCGATATTATCGTCCGAAAAATGCGTTACAATGTAATATCGGAAATTATCGGTATCATTTTTTTTTTATTATCAGTATCGTTTTTTTTTTTTTTTTTTTTTTTTTTTTATTAAATCCACATAAAAAACACAAGATACACTTACAATTAGTGCACCAACCCAAAAAACCTCCCTCCCCCATTTACACTCATTCACACTCATTCACACAGAAGGGTTGTTTATTTCTGTTATTAATATTCTGGTTCCTACATTATATATCAATATATATCAATACAGTCTGCAAGGGATACAGTCCGTAAGCACACATGATTGTGCGTGCTGCTGGTCCACTAATAATATTAACCTTTAACAGTTAAGTTTACACATTTTCATTAATTACTAGTTTCTATGTAACTGTTTTTATATTGTTTTACTTTCTTTTTTATTCAAGAAAATGTTTTTAATTTATTTATTTTATTTGATTTGATTCATTTTTTTAAAAAGTACCTTATCTTCACCATACCTGGTTGTCCAAATTAGGCATAATAATGTGTTAATTCCACGACTGTATATATCGGTTGATATCGGTATCGGTTGATATCGGTATCTGTAATTAAAGAGTTGGACAATATCGGCATATCGGATATCGGCAAAAAGCCATTATCGGACATCCCTAGTCAAAATACAAATAAGGCAACAAGAGAAGTATCCTACACTTCTCTTTTGTAAAGTAAATCTAAACAGCCGATATGGGCATCTACATCTACTATATGATTTGCCTGAGAAGCTGGGCAGGACATTATAAAAAAAAAATAAAAAAAAATGGAAAACTGGCTAAGAGTGATACGGCCAAAGATAGGACAAAGATTATCAGTTTGTCTAGTATTATGATCATGAACTTGCAAATTGGTCTTTAAAATAATCTTTGAAAGGTGTAGGAAGCGTACTAGGGAGGTAAGTACATTTTTAGATAAAAGAAGAGGACTGAACTGTGCTGATATCATAAATAGATAGTACATTTAGTTTCCTAAACAGAGGAGCAGATGGAGCCAAATAGTTAGAGATGGTAGCTATTCTTACACATTTATTTTGCACAATGTATAATTTGTGCACATTTGATCAATCAATCAATCAATCTATGTTTATTTATATAGCCCTGAATCACAAGTGTCTCAAAGGGCTGCACAAGCCACAACGACATCCTTGGTTCAGAGCCCACATAAGGGCAAGGAAAAACTCACAACCCAGTGGTATGTCAATGTGAATGACTATGAGAAACCTTGGAGAGGACCGCAGATGTGGGTGAACCCCCCCCCCCCATCCCCCCGCCCCCCTCAAGGGGAGACCGGATGCAATGGACGTCGAGTGGGTCTAGCATAATAATGTGAAAGTCCAGTCCATAGTGGATCTAACATAATACTGAGAGTCCAGTCCATAGTGGATCTAACATAATAGTGTGAGAGTCCAGTCCATAGTGGATCTAACATAATAGTGAGAGTCCAGTCCATAGTGGATCTAACATAATAGTGAGAGTCCAGTCCATAGTGGATCTAACATAATAGTGTGAGAGTCCAGTCCATAGTGGATCTAACATAATACTGAGAGTCCAGTCCATAGTGGATCTAACATAATAGTGTGAGAGTCCAGTCCATAGTGGATCTAACATAATAGTGAGAGTCCAGTCCATAGTGGATCTAACATAATAGTGAGAGTCCAGTCCATAGTGGATCTAACATAATAGTGTGAGAGTCCAGTCCTTAGTGGATCCAACATAATAGTGAGAGTCCAGTCCATAGTGGATCTAACATAATAGTGTGAGAGTCCAGTCCATAGTGGATCTAACATAATAGTGAGAGTCCAGTCCATAGTGGATCTAACATAATAGTGTGAGAGTCCAGTCCATAGTGGATCTAACATAATAGTGTGAGAGTCCAGTCCATAGTGGATCTAACATAATAGTGAGAGTCCAGTCCATAGTGGATCTAACATAATAGTGAGAGTCCAGTCCATAGTGGATCTAACATAATAGTGAGAGTCCAGTCCATAGTGGATCTAACATAATAGTGAGAGTCCAGTCCATAGTGGATCTAACATAATAGTGAGAGTCCAGTCCATAGTGGATCTAACATAATAGTGAGAGTCCAGTCCATAGTGGATCTAACATAATAGTGTGAGAGTCCAGTCCATAGTGGATCTAACATAATAGTGAGAGTCCAGTCCATAGTGGATCTAACATAATAGTGTGAGAGTCCAGTCCATAGTGGATCTAACATAATAGTGTGAGAGTCCAGTCCATAGTGGATCTAACATAATAGTGAGAGTCCAGTCCATAGTGGATCTAACATAATAGTGAGAGTCCAGTCAATAGTGGATCTAACATAATAATAGTGAGAGTCCAGTCCATAGTGGATCTAACATAATAATAGTGAGAGTCCAGTCCATAGTGGATCTAACATAATAATAGTGAGAGTCCAGTCCATAGTGGATCTAACATAATAGTGAGAGTCCAGTCCATAGTGGGGCCAGCAGGAGACCATCCTGAGCGGAGACGGGTCTGCAGCGCAGAGATGTCCCCAACCGATGCACAGGCGAGCGTTCTACCCTGGGTCTTGACTCTGGACAGCCAGCACTTCATCCATGGCCACCTGACCTCCACAAGGGAGAGGGAGGCAGAGCAGAAACGAAAAGAAACGGCAGATCAACTGGTCTAAAAGGGGGGTCTATTTAAAGGCTAGAGTATACAAAAGAGTTTTAAGATGGGACTTTAATGCTTCTACTGAGGTAGCATCTCTAACTGTTATTTAAGTTGTATGCTCTTTTTGTCAAAGAAAACCATTTTTTTTAAATGGAAAAAACACAAAATATGCAATATTTTCACACAATAAAATTTTTCAGTAGAATATTTGAGATTATATAATAATTGGAGCCTTAAAAAGGTCAATAACTCATAAAACCATTGATTTTAATTCATTATTATATTTTGAGCAATGGCAATTAAAAACAAATCACTCTAAAATTATTGTGGATCCAAAAGGGTCCTACTCATTAAAGTCTTAAAAAATAAATTATACTTTTTTTTTTACTGTTTACTTTTAACACAATAATCTCGAGATCAACTTCAGATCTATCCGTCAATTATAAGTTATATTGTTGTTTGTTTTTTGTTTGTTCGTTTTAGGCCCTTTAAAAAAAAAAAAAAACAGCTCAGTTTTTTATATGGCAAACACAAAATATGCAACATTTTCCCCCAAAAATATCTCAAAGTGGAATATTTAATATGACGGAATTGGAGCATTGAATAGGTCAATAATTCATAATAACATTGATTTTGATTCATTATTATTTTTTAAAGCAAGAAAAAGCCTGCATGGCAGCTTTGTGTGATTAGAGTAAACATTGCAACATTTTTTTGTTACATTTCACCTGTTTGCTCTTTTATACCACTTTTTATGTTTTTAATTTTTTTCAATCGGATTTTTAAAATGTGCCGTGGGGCCGTTAAAAAATGACCTGCGGGCCGCAAATGGCCCCCGGGCCGCACTTTGGACACCCCTGGTTTAACGCATCCAGTGGAGCATCACAACAAAATGAGGCATAATGATGTGTTAATTCCACGACTATATATATATCGGTATCGGTTGATATCGGAATCGGTAATTAAGAGTTGGACAATATCGGAATATCGGATATCGGCAAAAAAGCCATTATCGGACATCTCTAATTTGAATTAATGATTATAAATGTAAGAGCTGTGATTTTTGGGATGGGCTCTGTCCCCCCCCCACACACACACACACACATACACACACACACACACACACACACACACTCTCGTACACGTTCGCACTCTTGAAGGTATTGCATGCAAATAGCAAAATAAGTGCACACACCTCGTGATGCGTCTTAGGGTCGTGGAGGATGCACGTATAAGCTCGTTGCACAGCCGACTCTCGCTGACAAACATAGTTTGGGGCACATTTCCATTTCATGTTCGACTACACCGCACATTTTAGATTAAGAGCGCAGCGTCGTCATTGACAGGAAATGCATGGCTTTAATATCCCGGCTCCACATTGGCGAGGAATTAGATGTGTGCATAAATTAGCTCAGTTTCAAAATAAGTAGCTCGGGGCCACTTTTGTGTGCATGATAATGGAAGACAACTCCTAACCTGAAGTATCTTCCAACATCTCTACCTACTCTTACTCTTTACAGTTCAAGCTGGCCTTCATTCTCTGACTGTGTCAGTACTGAAGGGAAGTGGTGGCCATACTTCCTGGAGCATTGTGTTCAGACCATGACCCGACTTCAATCCTGTTCCTGTGCAGCACAAACCTTGAGTATTGTCGAGTTAGGAAACCTTTGCTGTCACTCGTGTTTGACTTGTGACGGGCTGTCAGGGTTCCTTGCCGCCCTTTACTTGTCTTCTCTGCGTGCTGGAGTCCGACTCCCACTTCTACACTGCAAGAACTGAAATCTAAGTAAGATGAAATATCTCAAATAAGGGTGATATTTGCTTATTTTCTGTCTGATAAGATCATTCTTCTCACTAAGCAGATTTGATGTTAGAGTGTTTTACTTGTTTTAAGTGTTTTGGTCCTAAATGATCTCAGTAAGATATTACAGCTTGTTGCTGAGATTGTTGCTTGGAACTAGAATATCAACTGTTGCAAAGCTGTGCCATCAACACTCACAAGTATGAAACTACTTTTTTAAAAGTCATCATTTCTTATTTCAAGCATGAAAAAAAAATCATGACTTTGACCCAATTTTGTCTCTTAATTAAAACGGATGAACTTTGCTGTTTTATTTTCAATGAAACAATAGAAAATACACACTCCTAAGTAGTGAAGTTGGCACAGTACAGTACTGACAGTTGATATTTAATACGTGACATTTCTAACAATTTTAAACAGAAATAGTTCATGCACATTCAGACGAATTCTTCAAAATTACAATTAAAACATTTTTGGCCGTGTGCCGGGTTGTGTGTATATATATATATATATATATATATATATATATATATATATATATATATATATATATATATATATATATATATATATATATATATATATATACTTCGCGCACTAATTAACTGAAAGAGCATGCACTTGGCGCGATGATGTCATGTTATCGATGGAAAAATGCATTTTTAGACCATATGATTTGCCTGAGCGGCTAGGAGACCCCGACAGTAACAAGCGCTTGCCTTGTTGCCTTTCCATTAAGAACAATATATTAGCTTTTAGTATAAGTTTGCTGGTTTCAAGAAATGTGATGCCGAGCGCATATCATTATGGACATTCCACTTATAACCAAAATTCGAACGACTTTTGCGACTTTATGCTCTAAGGCAGTGTTTTCCAACCGCTGTGCCATGCCGTGAGATACAGTCTGGTGTGCCGTGGGCGATTATCTAATTTTACCTATTCGGGTTAAAAATATTTTTTGCAAAGCAGTAATTATTGTCTGCAAATGATGTGTTGTTGTTGAGTGTCGGTGCTGTCTAGAACTCGGCAGAGTAACCGTGTAATACTCTTCCATATCAGTAGGTGGCAGCCGGTAGCTAATTGCTTTGTAGATGTCGGAAACAGCGGGAGGCAGCGTGCAGGTAAAAAGGTGTCTAATGTTTAAACGAAAAATAAACAAAAGGTGAGTGCCCCTAAGAAAAGGCATTAAAGCTTAGAGAAGGCTATGCAGAACGGAAGTAAAACTGAACTGGCTACAAAGTAAACAAAAACAGAATGCTGGACAACAGCAAAGACTTACTGTGGAGCAAAGACGGCGTCCACAATGTACATCCGAACATGACATGACAATCAACAATGTCCCCACAAAGAAGGATACAAACAACTGAAATATTATCGATTGCTAAAACAAAGTAGATGCGGGAAATATTGCTCAAAGGAAGACATGAAACTGCTACAGGAAAATACCAAAAAAAAGAGAAAAAGCCACCAAAATAAGAGCGCAAGACATGAACTAAAACACTACACACAGAAAAACAGCAAAAAAGTCCAAATAAGTCAGGGCGTGATGTGACAGGTGGTGACAGTACACCTACTTTGAGACAAGAGCTATAGTGATGCATGCTTGGTTATGCTTTAAAGGCCTACTGAAATGTTTTTTTTTAATTTAAACGGGAATAGCAGATCCATTCTATGTGTCATACTTCATCAATTCGCGATATTGCCATATTTTTGCTGAAAGGATTTAGTATAGAACAACAACGATAAAGTTCGCAACTTTTGGTCTCTGATAAAAAAAAGCCTTGCCCCTACCGGAAGTAGCGTGACGACACCGGAGGAAGGGCTGCTCACATTTTCCTATTGTTTTCAATGCAGCGAGAGGGATTCGGACCGAGAAAGCGACGATTACCCCATTAATTTGAGCGAGGATGAAAAATTTGTGGATGAGGAACGTGAAAGTGAAGGACTAACGTGCAATGCAGGACGTATCTTTTTTCGCTCTGACCGTAACTTAGGTACAAGCTGGCTCATTGGATTCCAAAATCTCTCCTTTTTCTATTGTGGATCACGGATTTGTAGTTTAAACCACCTCGGATACTATATCCTCTGGAAAATGAGAGTCGAGGACGCAAAATGGACATTCACAGTGACTTTTATCTCCACGACAATACATCGGCGAAGCTCTTTAGCTACATAGCTAACGTGATAGCATCGTGCTTATCTGCATATAGAAACAAAATAAATAAACCCCTGACTGGAAGGATAGCTAGAAAATCAACAATACTATTAAACCATGGACATGTAAATACACGGTTAATGCTTTCCAGGCTGGCGAAGCTTAACAATGCTGTTGCTAACGACGCCATTGAAGCTAACTTAGCAATGGGACCTCACAGAGCTATGCTAAAAACATTAGCGCTCCACCTACGCCAGCCAGCCCTCATCTGCTCATCAACACCCGTGCTCACCTGCGTTCCAGCGATCGACGGTGCGACGAAAGACTTCACCCGATCATAGATGCGGTCGGCGGCCCGCAGACGGAGGAAGTCAAGGTGAGGTCGGCGGCTAGCGCGTCTGCTATCCATCTCAAAGTCCTCCTGGTTGTGTTGCTACAGCCAGCCGCTAATACATCGATCCCACCTACAGCTTTCTTCTTTGCAGTCTTCATTGTTCATTAAACAAATTGCAAAAGATTCACCAACACAGATGTCCAGAATACTGTGGAATTTTGAGATGAAAACAGAGCTTTTTGTTTTGGATCCAATGGGGTCCGAATACTTCCGTTTCAACGATTGACGTCACGCGCATACGTCATCATACATAGACGTTTTCAACCGGAAGTTTAGCGGGAAATTTAAAATTGCACTTTATAAGTTAACCCGGCCGTATTGGCATGTGTTGCAATGTTAAGATTTCATCATCGATATATAAACTATCAGACTGCGTGGTCGCTAGTAGTGGGTTTCAGTAAAGGCCTACTGAAAGCCACTACTACCGACCACGCAGTCTGATAGTTTATATATCAATGATGAAATCTTAACATTGCAACACATGCCAATACGGCCGGATTAACTTATAAAGTGACATTTAAAATTTCCCGGGAAATATCCGGCTGAAACGTTGCGGTATGATGACGTATGCGCGTGACGAAGTCAGTATAACGGAAGTTATGGTACCCCGTAGAATCCTATACAAAAAGCTCTGTTTTCATTTCATAATTCCACAGTATTCTGGACATCTTTTGCAATTTGTTTAATGAACAATGAAGGCTGCAAAGAAGACAGTTGTAGGTGGGATCGGTGTATTAGCAGCGGACTACAGCAACACAACCAGGAGGACTTTGTTGGAGCGCTAGCCGCGCTAGCCGCGCTAGCCGCGCTAGCCGCGCTAGCCGTGCTAGCCGCGCTAGCCGCGCTAGCCGCCGACCTCACCTTGACTTCCTACGTCTCCGGGCCGCCAAACGCATCGGGTGAAGTCCTTCGTCTTTCTGCCGATCGCTGGAACGCAGGTGAGCACGGGTGTTGATGAGCAAATGAGGGCTGGCTGGCGTAGGTGGAGAGCTAATGTTTTTAGCATAGCTCTGTGCGTCCGGTTGCTAAGTAAGCTTCAATGGTGTCGTTAGCAGAGCATTGTTAACCTTCGCCAGCCTGGAAAGCATTAACCGTTGTATTTAATGTCCACGGTTTAATAGTATTGTTGATTTTCTATCTATACTTCCAGTCAGGGGTTTATTTTTTTGTTTCTATATGCAGTTAAAGCACGATGCTATCACGTTAACTTGTAGCTAAACCATTTCGCCGATGTATTGTCGTGAGGAGATAAAAGGCACTGAATGTCCATTTCGCGTTCTCGACTCTCATTTTCAAGAGATATAGTATCCGAGGTGGTTTAAAATACAAATCCGTAATCCACAATAGAAAAAGGAGAGAGTGTGGAATCCAATGAGCCAGCTTGTACCTAAATTACGGTCAGAGCGAAAAAAGATACGTCCATCACTGCTTCTCAAGACCTTCACTGTAACGTTCCTCATCTACGAATCTTTCATCCTCACTCAAATTAATGGGGTAATCATCACTTTCTCGTCCGAATCTCTCTCGCTCCATTGTAAACAACGGGGAATTGTGAGGAATACTAGCTCCTGTGACGTCACGCTACTTCCGGTACAGGCAAGGCTTTTTTTTATCAGCGAGCAAAAGTTGCAAACTTTATCGTCGATTTCCTCTACTAAATCCTTTCAGCAAAAATATGGCAATATCGCGAAATGATCAAGTATGACACATAGAATGGATCTGCTATTCCCGTTTGAATAAAAAATAATAATTTCAGTAGGCCTTTAAAGTCATATCCAACAATTGCGACACACGACTTTTTACTGTAATTTAAGTTTTGGTTTTCTAATGATATCTGCTGGTGGTGCGCCTCCGCATTTTTACAACGCAAAAAATGTGCCTTGGCTCAAAAAAGGTTGAAAAACACTGCTCTAAGAAACTGATTTATTCTTACTCTTTCGTGTCTCTTCTACACCTATTCCGACTTTTTAAATTACGTTAACTTCTTTCCTTTGAAAAGAACTGGCTGTGTTGTTACATTTATGATGAGCAACAAGTCCGCGTCCTCCCGACTGAAAAGTATTTATTTTAAACTCTTGACAAATTCCCCCAAAGTTGTTGCCCTGTCAGTCTATTGACCATGGGCATCACGCTCTGGTGAGTACCCTCCCCCACCGGCCCTGGGTTGTGTGTCTGAAGAGACTGAGCTCGCTTCACTTCACTCCCACTCACGACTCCAGTCAAACTTATTTCCGATCGAACCACGAGGAGCCCGAAAAGTCTTAACCACAGCAAAAAAAAAAACAAACTCTAAATGAGCTAAGTTGTTTGTAGAGGGCACTTTCTTTCAAGTCTGGTATACCTCCATCGATTGTTTTCTTCTTTTCTCCGTCTTTCCATGATGCTTCAACTTGCATGCGAAACCCCAAAAAGTTAAACCTGGAAAAACGTCATCTCACAAAATAACTAGAACAACTATGGGGAAAAACTTGAGGAGCAACAATTAAAGCACACAAGAAGCTGTCCCGTCCTTGAAACACTTGACATTTTGGCATTTGGGTTTTGACTGATTGATTGAAACTTTTATTAGTAAATTGCACAGTACATATTCCGTACAATTGACCACTAAATGGTAACACCCCAATAAGTTGTTCAACTTGTTTAAAGGCCTACTGAAAGCCACTACTACCGACTATGCAGTCTGATAGTTTATATATCAATGATGAAATCTTAACATTGCAACACATGCCAATACGGCGGGTTAACTTATTAAGTGCAATTTTAAATTTCTCGCGAAATATCCGGCTGAATC